>NW_026688153.1:0-354334 GCF_030445035.2 Dasypus novemcinctus
TGAAGATGATGGGTTCTCCCCTTGTTTTCCCCCAAAAACGGAGGGTTACGACTCGAGTCAATGCCCAAACAACCCATATGTCGCTCCGACGTTCACGGTGGCCGCTTAGAATATACCCGGTCCATGGAACCCCTGGACCTGTAAGCCCACTTGACCGCAGTGCCTGCCTCAAGTGAGCAGAAATGATTTCCACGCAAGTGTCTCACCACCCAATAGATAAGCAGTTTCGTTTTGCGTCCGCGGCCCCAGAGCCGAGAGAAACGCTCGTCGCTTGGTACGGTCCCAAAGAGGAGGGCGAGAGGAGAAAGGGCAGGCTCATTGCTCAGAGTCGTCGGGGTGCTCTGGGGCCCCTCTCGTCCCAGAAAAGAAAGGCAGAGAAAGAGAGGTCATTGACAAGGGAGAGGGAAGACTCTGGGCCTGTCCTCTCCGGGAGCCAGGCCTCTGCAGGCCTGGCCGGGAGCCCAGGCCGAAGCCCGCAGGCCACCGGTGGGAAAGGCCGGGGTTCCCCTGACGTAAGGTGGAGGTGACGGCGATGGGAGACAGCATGTCTGTGACCATTGCCGTGGGAGAGACCTGCAGGGCAAGGCCGGCCGGCCCTAGGTAGGCCCCACTTGAGGAGGCCTCGGGGACTTTGGTTGGCGAGGAAACCCCCTCTTCAGACGGGTCTGGCAGCCTGGCCCAACCCAGACCCTTGGCCTGGGCCAGGGTGAGCTATGGCATGGAGAGGGGGCTCTCCCAGCAGCCCCAGAGCTGGCCCAGGGGTCCCTTCCCCACAGCCCCTTCTGCTAAGGGCCCTGCCCCTCCCCCTGCCTTAGAACTCAGCCCTCTGCCCCCCAGCAAGTGTGAGGAAGGAACTATTCCTATCCAACAGTGGCCCCTAGCGGTGGAAGTTTTGGCTCCGACTTTGGGCAACGGAGCCGCTCTCTGGTTCCTGGAGCTTCTTCTGTCTCTTGGCTTTTCACCAGACACACAGGAGGGAACAACTGTCCAGGACAGCATAGCAGAGCTTCTCTCCTAGCCCGGTCCCCACCCAGCAGGCTGCACCCACGTCGGCGACCCCTTGCGTCGCGTCCCCGTGGCCTCCTGCTGGCATTCGGTGTATACATTTTGGAACCCCGCTTCCCCAGCGCTGGAGGTTTTCCTGGCAGTGGACGCGCTCCCCGAAGTGCATTGGGTGGGTTTCGGCAGGATGCCTATTGGCCGCATCTGTCCCGGCACTGCCACTGGGGACAACTCCCGAGTGCAGAATACGCCTCCCCCCCCCCCCCCCGCCCCGGCCCAATCCTTCACAGCTGTCTTCCCACTCCCGGGCTTGGACACCTCCCGTCAGTGGCCACCGTCTCCAGAGCAAGCAGGAGGGGCGGGGTCGGGGCGAGTCTGCCGGGTGCGGGGTGAGTGGCGCCTGCGCGCCAGGGCGACGCTGGGCGTGGCCGTCCCAGCGGGCCGGGGCGCCTGCGCTTTGGTCCCGGCTTTGCGGGGCGTCAGAGAGGGGTCTACGGTGGCGCGGGTGGCCTAGCGCTTGCCCCTCTCCCTCCGCCACCCCCAGCCCGGGCGCCGTCTGGGCGCCCCGAACGGAGGGGGTGAGGAGGGAGGCAGCGGATGGAGCGAGAGGGGGCTTAGATCCCACAGGGCTGTTGGATGCGGCTCTCCCGCTGGCAGGTGTCGGCACTTTTGCTTCCCTCCGCGGTCAGGACCATGTTCTCCTCCCTCTCAGCTGACCTGGGCCGGTCCAACGAACCTGAGCGCAGGTGGTGCACCTGCGCTGGGGCTCAGGTCCCAGCTGGCACGGGGCCTGTCCAGAGACATGCAGAAGCCTGTCTCCTGAGCATGCACGCACCCAGTGCCAGGCTCAGCCGCAGCCAAAGTGACAGAGAGAAGAGGCATGTGTAGGCAGGCCCCCCTGCGACCGACTCCCCCCTCCCCACCCCGTGCCAGAGCACGGATTCCCAAGTAGAGCCCACTGGCAGGGCACTGAGGCCCGGAGCCACCTGCCATCAGCAGCGTAGTCCTGGGTGTCCCCGCAGCCCTCAGGAGCACCAGGGCCTGGGGCTTGATCGACCGCGCAGCTGCGCCTCGGCGAGAAGGCCTACCTGCTTTGGTTTGGAAATCTGGACAGTATCCCTGCGGCATTGCCCGCTATGGTAGCTTGGAACGGCAATCAATAGGAAAATCACCTGGTTGCGTGGCGTGCTGTGGCAGAGGGAAATGTGCTGAAGATGATGGGTTCTCCCTTGTTTTCCCCAAAAACGGAGGGTTACGACTCGAGTCAATGCCAAACAACCCATATGTCCGCTTCCGACGGTCACGGTGGCCGCTTAGAATATACCCGGTCCATGGAACCCTGGACCTGTGAGCCCACTTGACCGCAGTGCCTGCCTCAAGTGAGGAGAAATGATTTCCACGAAAGTGTCTGACACCCAATAGGTAAGCAGTTTCGTTTTGCGTCCCGCGGCCCCAGAGCCGAGAGAAACGCTCGTCGCTTGGTACGGTCCCAAAAAGGAGGGCGAGAGGAGCAAGGGCAGGCTCATTGCTCAGAGTCGTCGGGGTGCTCTGGGGCCCCTCTCGTCCCAGAAAAGAAAGGCAGAGAAAGAGAGGTCATTGACAAGGGAGAGGGAAGACTCTGGGCCTGTCCTCTCCGGGAGCCAGGCCTCTGCAGGCCTGGCCGGGAGCCCAGGCCGAAGCCCGCAGGCCACCGGTGGGAAAGGCCGGGTTCCCCTGACGTAAGGTGGAGGTGACGGCGATGGGAGACAGCATGTCTGTGACCATTGCCGTGGGAGAGACCTGCAGGGCCAAGGCCGGCCGGCCCTAGGTAGGCCCCCGCTTGAGGAGGCCTCGGGGACTTTGGTTGGTGAGGAAACCCCCTCTTCAGACGGGTCTGGCAGCCTGGCCCAACCCAGACCCTTGGCCTGGGCCAGGTGAGCTATGGCATGGAGAGGGGGCTCTCCCAGCAGCCCCAGAGCTGGCCCAGGGGTCCCTTCCCCCACAGCCCCTTCTGCTAAGGGGCCCTGCCCCTCCCCCTGCCTTAGAATCTCAGCCCTCTGCCCCCAGCAAGTGTGAGGAAGGAACTATTCCTATCCAACAGTGGCCCCTAGCGGTGGAAGTTTTGGCTCCGACTTTGGGCAACGGAGCCGCTCTCTGGTTCCTGGAGCTTCTTCTGTCTCTTGGCTTTTCACCAGACACACAGGAGGGAACAACTGTCCAGGACAGCATAGCAGAGCTTCTCTCCTAGCCCGGTCCCCACCCAGCAGGCTGCACCCACGTCGGCGACCCCTTCCGTCGCGTCCCCGTGGCCTCCTGCTGGCATTCGGTGTATGCATTTTGGAACCCCGCTTCCCCCAGCGCTGGAGGTTTTCCTGGCAGTGGACGCGCTCCCCGAAGTGCATTGGGTGGGTTTCGGCAGGATGCCTATTGGCCGCATCTGTCCCGGCACTGCCACTGGGGACAACTCCCGAGTGCAGAATACGCCTCCCCCCCCCCCCCCCCGGCCCGGCCTAATCCTTCACAGCTGTCTTCCCACTCCCGGGCTTGGACACCTCCCGTCAGTGGCCACCGTCTCCAGAGCAAGCAGGAGGGGCGGGGTCGGGGCGAGTCTTCCGGGTGCGGGGTGAGTGGCGCCTGCGCGCCAGGGCGACGCTGGGCGTGGCCGTCCCAGCGGGCTGGGGCGCCTGCGCTTTGGTCCCGGCTTTGCGGGGCGTCAGAGAGGGGTCTACGGTGGCGCGGGTGGCCTAGCGCTTGCCCCTCCCCCTCCGCCACCCCCAGCCCGGGCGCCGTCTGGGCGCCCCGAACGGAGGGGGTGAGGAGGGAGGCAGCGGATGGAGCGAGAGGGGGCTTAGATCCCACAGGGCTGTTGGATGCGGCTCTCCCGCTGGCAGGTGTCGGCACTTTTGCTTCCCTCCGCGCTCAGGACCATGTTCTCCTCCCTCTCAGCTGACCTGGGCCGGTCCAACGAACCTGAGCGCAGGTGGTGCACCTGCGCTGGGGCTCAGGTCCCAGCTGGCACGGGGCCTGTCCAGAGACATGCAGAAGCCTGTCTCCTGAGCATGCACGCACCCAGTGCCAGGCTCAGCCGCAGCCAAAGTGACAGAAGAAGAGGCATGTGTAGGCAGGCCCCCCTGCGACCGACTCCCCCCTCCCCACCCCGTGCCAGAGCACGGATTCCCAAGTAGAGCCACTGGCAGGGCACTGAGGCCCGGAGCCACCTGCCATCAGCAGCGTAGTCCTGGGTGTCCCCGCAGCCCTCAGGAGCACCAGGGCCTGGGGCTTGATCGACCGCGCAGCTGCGCCTCGGCGAGAAGGCCTACCTGCTTTGGTTTGGAAATCTGGACAGTATCCCTGCGGCATTGCCCGCTATGGTAGCTTGGAACGGCAATCAATAGGAAAATCACCTGGTTGCGTGGCGTGCTGTGGCAGAGGGAAATGTGCTGAAGATGATGGGTTCTCCCTTGTTTTCCCCAAAAACGGAGGGTTACGACTCGAGTCAATGCCCAAACAACCCATATGTCCGCTTCCGACGTTCACGGTGGCCGCTTAGAATATACCCGGTCCATGGAACCCCTGGACCTGTAAGCCCACTTGACCGCAGTGCCTGCCTCAAGTGAGCAGAAATGATTTCCACGCAAGTGTCTCACCACCCAATAGATAAGCAGTTTCGTTTTGCGTCCCGCGGCCCAGAGCCGAGAGAAACGCTCGTCGCTTGGTACGGTCCCAAAGAGGAGGGCGAGAGGAGAAAGGGCAGGCTCATTGCTCAGAGTCGTCGGGGTGCTCTGGGGCCCCTCTCGTCCCAGAAAAGAAAGGCAGAGAAAGAGAGGTCATTGACAAGGGAGAGGAAGACTCTGGGCCTGTCCTCTCCGGAGCCAGGCCTCTGCAGGCCTGGCCGGGAGCCCAGGCCGAAGCCCGCAGGCCACCGGTGGGAAAGGCCGGGGTTCCCCTGACGTAAGGTGGAGGTGACGGCGATGGGAGACAGCATGTCTGTGACCATTGCCGTGGGAGAGACCTGCAGGGCAAGGCCGGCCGGCCCTAGGTAGGCCCCCACTTGAGGAGGCCTCGGGACTTTGGTTGGCGAGGAAACCCCTCTTCAGACGGGTCTGGCAGCCTGGCCCAACCCAGACCCTTGGCCTGGGCCAGGTGAGCTATGGCATGGAGAGGGGGCTCTCCCAGCAGCCCCAGAGCTGGCCCAGGGGTCCCTTCCCCCACAGCCCCTTCTGCTAAGGGGCCCTGCCCTCCCCCTGCCTTAGAACTCAGCCCTCTGCCCCCCAGCAAGTGTGAGGAAGGAACTATTCCTATCCAACAGTGGCCCCTAGCGGTGGAAGTTTTGGCTCCGACTTTGGGCAACGGAGCCGCTCTCTGGTTCCTGGAGCTTCTTCTGTCTCTTGGCTTTTCACCAGACACACAGGAGGGAACAACTGTCCAGGACAGCATAGCAGAGCTTCTCTCCTAGCCCGGTCCCCACCCAGCAGGCTGCACCCACGTCGGCGACCCCTTGCGTCGCGTCCCCGTGGCCTCCTGCTGGCATTCGGTGTATACATTTTGGAACCCCGCTTCCCCCAGCGCTGGAGGTTTTCCTGGCAGTGGACGCGCTCCCCGAAGTGCATTGGGTGGGTTTCGGCAGGATGCCTATTGCCGCATCTGTCCCGGCACTGCCACTGGGGACAACTCCCGAGTGCAGAATACGCCTCCCCCCCCCCCCAACCCGCCCAATCCTTCACAGCTGTCTTCCCACTCCCGGGCTTGGACACCTCCCGTCAGTGGCCACCGTCTCCAGAGCAAGCAGGAGGGGCGGGGTCGGGGCGAGTCTGCCGGGTGCGGGGTGAGTGGCGCCTGCGCGCCAGGGCGACGCTGGGCGTGGCCGTCCCAGCGGGCCGGGGCGCCTGCGCTTTGGTCCCGGCTTTGCGGGGCGTCAGAGAGGGGTCTACGGTGGCGCGGGTGGCCTAGCGCTTGCCCCTCTCCCTCCGCCACCCCAGCCCGGGCGCCGTCTGGGCGCCCCGAACGGAGGGGGTGAGGAGGGAGGCAGCGGATGGAGCGAGAGGGGGCTTAGATCCCACAGGGCTGTTGGATGCGGCTCTCCCGCTGGCAGGTGTCGGCACTTTTGCTTCCCTCCGCGGTCAGGACCATGTTCTCCTCCCTCTCAGCTGACCTGGGCCGGTCCAACGAACCTGAGCGCAGGTGGTGCACCTGCGCTGGGGCTCAGGTCCCAGCTGGCACGGGGCCTGTCCAGAGACATGCAGAAGCCTGTCTCCTGAGCATGCACGCACCCAGTGCCAGGCTCAGCCGCAGCCAAAGTGACAGAAGAAGAGGCATGTGTAGGCAGGCCCCCTGCGACCGACTCCCCCCTCCCACCCGTGCCAGAGCACGGATTCCCAAGTAGAGCCCACTGGCAGGGCACTGAGGCCCGGAGCCACCTGCCATCAGCAGCGTAGTCCTGGGTGTCCCCGCAGCCCTCAGGAGCACCAGGGCCTGGGGCTTGATCGACCGCGCAGCTGCGCCTCGGCGAGAAGGCCTACCTGCTTTGGTTTGGAAATCTGGACAGTATCCCTGCGGCATTGCCCGCTATGGTAGCTTGGAACGGCAATCAATAGGAAAATCACCTGGTTGCGTGGCGTGCTGTGGCAGAGGGAAATGTGCTGAAGATGATGGGTTCTCCCTTGTTTTCCCCCAAAAACGGAGGGTTACGACTCGAGTCAATGCCCAAACAACCCATATGTCCGCTTCCGACGGTCACGGTGGCCGCTTAGAATATACCCGGTCCATGGAACCCCTGGACCTGTGAGCCCACTTGACCGCAGTGCCTGCCTCAAGTGAGGAGAAATGATTTCCACGAAAGTGTCTGACCACCCAATAGGTAAGCAGTTTCGTTTTGCGTCCCGCGGCCCCAGAGCCGAGAGAAACGCTCGTCGCTTGGTACGGTCCCAAAAAGGAGGGCGAGAGGAGCAAGGGCAGGCTCATTGCTCAGAGTCGTCGGGGTGCTCTGGGGCCCCTCTCGTCCCAGAAAAGAAAGGCAGAGAAAGAGAGGTCATTGACAAGGAGAGGGAAGACTCTGGGCCTGTCCTCTCCGGGAGCCAGGCCTCTGCAGGCATGGCCGGGAGCCCAGGCCGAAGCCCGCAGGCCACCGGTGGGAAAGGCCGGGGTTCCCCTGACGTAAGGTGGAGGTGACGGCGATGGGAGACAGCATGTCTGTGACCATTGCCGTGGGAGAGACCTGCAGGGCAAGGCCGGCCGGCCCTAGGTAGGCCCCCGCTTGAGGAGGCCTCGGGGACTTTGGTTGGTGAGGAAACCCCTCTTCAGACGGGTCTGGCAGCCTGGCCCAACCCAGACCCTTGGCCTGGGCCAGGTGAGCTATGGCATGGAGAGGGGGCTCTCCCAGCAGCCCCAGAGCTGGCCCAGGGGTCCCTTCCCCCACAGCCCCTTCTGCTAAGGGGCCCTGCCCCTCCCCCTGCCTTAGAACTCAGCCCTCTGCCCCCCAGCAAGTGTGAGGAAGGAACTATTCCTATCCAACAGTGGCCCCTAGCGGTGGAAGTTTTGGCTCCGACTTTGGGCAACGGAGCCGCTCTCTGGTTCCTGGAGCTTCTTCTGTCTCTTGGCTTTTCACCAGACACACAGGAGGGAACAACTGTCCAGGACAGCATAGCAGAGCTTCTCTCCTAGCCCGGTCCCCCACCCAGCAGGCTGCACCCACGTCGGCGACCCCTTCCGTCGCGTCCCCGTGGCCTCCTGCTGGCATTCGGTGTATGCATTTTGGAACCCCGCTTCCCCAGCGCTGGAGGTTTTCCTGGCAGTGGACGCGCTCCCCGAAGTGCATTGGGTGGGTTTCGGCAGGATGCCTATTGGCCGCATCTGTCCGGCACTGCCACTGGGGACAACTCCCGAGTGCAGAATACGCCTCCCCCCCCCCCCCCCCGGCCCGGCCTAATCCTTCACAGCTGTCTTCCCACTCCCGGGCTTGGACACCTCCCGTCAGTGGCCACCGTCTCCAGAGCAAGCAGAGGGGCGGGGTCGGGGCGAGTCTTCCGGGTGCGGGGTGAGTGGCGCCTGCGCGCCAGGGCGACGCTGGGCGTGGCCGTCCCAGCGGGCTGGGGCGCCTGCGCTTTGGTCCCGGCTTTGCGGGGCGTCAGAGAGGGGTCTAACGGTGGCGCGGGTGGCCTAGCGCTTGCCCCTCCCCCTCCGCCACCCCCAGCCCGGGCGCCGTCTGGGCGCCCGAACGGAGGGGGTGAGGAGGGAGGCAGCGGATGGAGCGAGAGGGGGCTTAGATCCCACAGGGCTGTTGGATGCGGCTCTCCCGCTGGCAGGTGTCGGCACTTTTGCTTCCCTCCGCGCTCAGGACCATGTTCTCCTCCCTCTCAGCTGACCTGGGCCGGTCCAACGAACCTGAGCGCAGGTGGTGCACCTGCGCTGGGGCTCAGGTCCCAGCTGGCACGGGGCCTGTCCAGAGACATGCAGAAGCCTGTCTCCTGAGCATGCACGCACCCAGTGCCAGGCTCAGCCGCAGCCAAAGTGACAGAAGAAGAGGCATGTGTAGGCAGGCCCCCCTGCGACCGACTCCCCCCTCCCCACCCCGTGCCAGAGCACGGATTCCAAGTAGAGCCCACTGGCAGGGCACTGAGGCCCGGAGCCACCTGCCATCAGCAGCGTAGTCCTGGGTGTCCCCGCAGCCCTCAGGAGCACCAGGGCCTGGGGCTTGATCGACCGCGCAGCTGCGCCTCGGCGAGAAGGCCTACCTGCTTTGGTTAAATCTGGACAGTATCCCCTGCGGCATTGCCCGCTATGGTAGCTTGGAACGGCAATCAATAGGAAAATCACCTGGTTGCGTGGCGTGCTGTGGCAGAGGGAAATGTGCTGAAGATGATGGGTTCTCCCTTGTTTTCCCCCCAAAAACGGAGGGTTACGACTCGAGTCAATGCCCAATACAACCCATATGTCCGCTTCCGACGTTCACGGTGGCCGCTTAGAATATACCCGGTCCATGGAACCCCTGGACCTGTAAGCCCACTTGACCGCAGTGCCTGCCTCAAGTGAGCAGAAATGATTTCCACGCAAGTGTCTCACCACCCAATAGATAAGCAGTTTCGTTTTGCGTCCCGCGGCCCCAGAGCCGAGAGAAACGCTCGTCGCTTGGTACGGTCCCAAAGAGGAGGGCGAGAGGAGAAAGGGCAGGCTCATTGCTCAGAGTCGTCGGGGTGCTCTGGGGCCCCTCTCGTCCCAGAAAAGAAAGGCAGAGAAAGAGAGGTCATTGACAAGGGAGAGGGAAGACTCTGGGCCTGTCCTCTTCCGGGAGCCAGGCCTCTGCAGGCCTGGCCGGGAGCCCAGGCCGAAGCCCCGCAGGCCACCGGTGGGAAAGGCCGGGGTTCCCCTGACGTAAGGTGGAGGTGACGGCGATGGGAGACAGCATGTCTGTGACCATTGCCGTGGGAGAGACCTGCAGGGCAAGGCCGGCCGGCCCTAGGTAGGCCCCCACTTGAGGAGGCCTCGGGGACTTTGGTTGGCGAGGAAACCCCCTCTTCAGACGGGTCTGGCAGCCTGGCCCAACCCAGACCCTTGGCCTGGGCCAGGTGAGCTATGGCATGGAGAGGGGGCTCTCCCAGCAGCCCCAGAGCTGGCCCAGGGGTCCCTTCCCCCACCAGCCCCTTCTGCTAAGGGGCCCTGCCCCTCCCCCTGCCTTAGAACTCAGCCCTCTGCCCCCCAGCAAGTGTGAGGAAGGAACTATTCCTATCCAACAGTGGCCCCTAGCGGTGGAAGTTTTGGCTCCGACTTTGGGCAACGGAGCCGCTCTCTGGTTCCTGGAGCTTCTTCTGTCTCTTGGCTTTTCACCAGACACACAGGAGGGAACAACTGTCCAGGACAGCATAGCAGAGCTTCTCTCCTAGCCCGGTCCCCACCCAGCAGGCTGCACCCACGTCGGCGACCCCTTGCGTCGCGTCCCCGTGGCCTCCTGCTGGCATTCGGTGTATACATTTTGGAACCCCGCTTCCCCCAGCGCTGGAGGTTGTTTTCCTGGCAGTGGACGCGCTCCCCGAAGTGCATTGGGTGGGTTTCGGCAGGATGCCTATTGGCCGCATCTGTCCCGGCACTGCCACTGGGGACAACTCCCGAGTGCAGAATACGCCTCCCCCCCCCCCCCCCCGCCCCGGCCCAATCCTTCACAGCTGTCTTCCCACTCCCGGGCTTGGACACCTCCCGTCAGTGGCCACCGTCTCCAGAGCAAGCAGGAGGGGCGGGGTCGGGGCGAGTCTGCCGGGTGCGGGGTGAGTGGCGCCTGCGCGCCAGGGCGACGCTGGGCGTGGCCGTCCCAGCGGGCCGGGGCGCCTGCGCTTTGGTCCCGGCTTTGCGGGGCGTCAGAGAGGGGTCTACGGCGGCGCGGGTGGCCTAGCGCTTGCCCCTCCCCCTCCGCCACCCCCAGCCCGGGCGCCGTCTGGGCGCCCCGAACGGAGGGGGTGAGGAGGGAGGCAGCGGATGGAGCGAGAGGGGGCTTAGATCCCACAGGGCTGTTGGATGCGGCTCTCCCGCTGGCAGGTGTCGGCACTTTTGCTTCCCTCCGCGCTCAGGACCATGTTCTCCTCCCTCTCAGCTGACCTGGGCCGTTCCAACGAACCTGAGCGCAGGTGGTGCACCTGCGCTGGGGCTCAGGTCCCAGCTGGCACGGGGCCTGTCCAGAGACATGCAGAAGCCTGTCTCCTGAGCATGCACGCACCCAGTGCCAGGCTCAGCCGCAGCCAAAGTGACAGAAGAAGAGGCATGTGTAGGCAGGCCCCCCTGCGACCGACTCCCCCCTCCCCACCCCGTGCCAGAGCACGGATTCCCAAGTAGAGCCCACTGGCAGGGCACTGAGGCCCGGAGCCACCTGCCATCAGCAGCGTAGTCCTGGGTGTCCCCGCAGCCCTCAGGAGCACCAGGGCCTGGGGCTTGATCGACCGCGCAGCTGCGCCTCGGCGAGAAGGCCTACCTGCTTTGGTTTGGAAATCTGGACAGTATCCCTGCGGCATTGCCCGCTATGGTAGCTTGGAACGGCAATCAATAGGAAAATCACCTGGTTGCGTGGCGTGCTGTGGCAGAGGGAAATGTGCTGAAGATGATGGGTTCTCCCTTGTTTTCCCCCAAAAACGGAGGGTTACGACTCGAGTCAATGCCCAAACAACCCATATGTCCGCTTCCGACGGTCACGGTGGCCGCTTAGAATATACCCGGTCCATGGAACCCCTGGACCTGTAAGCCCACTTGACCGCAGTGCCTGCCTCAAGTGAGCAGAAATGATTTCCACGCAAGTGTCTCACCACCCAATAGGTAAGCAGTTTCGTTTTGCGTCCCGCGGCCCCAGAGCCGAGAGAAACGCTCGTCGCTTGGTACGGTCCCAAAAAGGAGGGCGAGAGGAGAAAGGGCAGGCTCATTGCTCAGAGTCGTCGGGGTGCTCTGGGGCCCCTCTCGTCCCAGAAAAGAAAGGCAGAGAAAGAGAGGTCATTGACAAGGGAGAGGGAAGACTCTGGGCCTGTCCTCTCCGGGAGCCAGGCCTCTGCAGGCCTGGCCGGGAGCCCAGGCCGAAGCCCGCAGGCCACCGGTGGGAAAGGCCGGGGTTCCCCTGACGTAAGGTGGAGGTGACGGCGATGGGAGACAGCATGTCTGTGACCATTGCCGTGGGAGAGACCTGCAGGGCAAGGCCGGCCGGCCCTAGGTAGGCCCCCGCTTGAGGAGGCCTCGGGGACTTTGGTTGGCGAGGAAACCCCCTCTTCAGACGGGTCTGGCAGCCTGGCCCAACCCAGACCCTTGGCCTGGGCCAGGTGAGCTATGGCATGGAGAGGGGGCTCTCCCAGCAGCCCCAGAGCTGGCCCAGGGGTCCCTTCCCCCACAGCCCCTTCTGCTAAGGGGCCCTGCCCCTCCCCCTGCCTTAGAACTCAGCCCTCTGCCCCCCAGCAAGTGTGAGGAAGGAACTATTCCTATCCAACAGTGGCCCCTAGCGGTGGAAGTTTTGGCTCCGACTTTGGGCAACGGAGCCGCTCTCTGGTTCCTGGAGCTTCTTCTGTCTCTTGGCTTTTCACCAGACACACAGGAGGGAACAACTGTCCAGGACAGCATAGCAGAGCTTCTCTCCTAGCCCGGTCCCCACCCAGCAGGCTGCACCCACGTCGGCGACCCCTTGCGTCGCGTCCCCGTGGCCTCCTGCTGGCATTCGGTGTATACATTTTGGAACCCCGCTTCCCCCAGCGCTGGAGGTTTTCCTGGCAGTGGACGCGCTCCCCGAAGTGCATTGGGTGGGTTTCGGCAGGATGCCTATTGGCCGCATCTGTCCCGGCACTGCCACTGGGGACAACTCCCGAGTGCAGAATACGCCTCCCCCCCCCCCCCCCCCCCCGCCCCGGCCCAATCCTTCACAGCTGTCTTCCCACTCCCGGGCTTGGACACCTCCCATCAGTGGCCACCGTCTCCAGAGCAAGCAGGAGGGGCGGGTTCGGGGCGAGTCTGCCGGGTGCGGGGTGAGTGGCGCCTGCGCCCCAGGGCGACGCTGGGCGTGGCCGTCCCAGCGGGCCGGGGCGCCTGCGCTTTGGTCCCGGCTTTGCGGGGCGTCAGAGAGGGGTCTACGGCGGCGCGGGTGGCCTAGCGCTTGCCCCTCCCCCTCCGCCACCCCCAGCCCGGGCGCCGTCTGGGCGCCCCGAACGGAGGGGGTGAGGAGGGAGGCAGCGGATGGAGCGAGAGGGGGCTTAGATCCCACAGGGCTGTTGGATGCGGCTCTCCCGCTGGCAGGTGTCGGCACTTTTGCTTCCCTCCGCGCTCAGGACCATGTTCTCCTCCCTCTCAGCTGACCTGGGCCGGTCCAACGAACCTGAGCGCAGGTGGTGCACCTGCGCTGGGGCTCAGGTCCCAGCTGGCACGGGGCCTGTCCAGAGACATGCAGAAGCCTGTCTCCTGAGCATGCACGCACCCAGTGCCAGGCTCAGCCGCAGCCAAAGTGACAGAAGAAGAGGCATGTGTAGGCAGGCCCCCCTGCGACCGACTCCCCCCTCCCCACCCCGTGCCAGAGCACGGATTCCCAAGTAGAGCCCACTGGCAGGGCACTGAGGCCCGGAGCCACCTGCCATCAGCAGCGTAGTCCTGGGTGTCCCCGCAGCCCTCAGGAGCACCAGGGCCTGGGGCTTGATCGACCGCGCAGCTGCGCCTCGGCGAGAAAATCTGGACAGTATCCCTGCGGCATTGCCCGCTATGGTAGCTTGGAACGGCAATCAATAGGAAAATCACCTGGTTGCGTGGCGTGCTGTGGCAGAGGGAAATGTGCTGAAGATGATGGGTTCTCCCTTGTTTTCCCCCAAAAACGGAGGGTTACGACTCGAGTCAATGCCCAAACAACCCATATGTCCGCTTCCGACGGTCACGGTGGCCGCTTAGAATATACCCGGTCCATGGAACCCCTGGACCTGTAAGCCCACTTGACCGCAGTGCCTGCCTCAAGTGAGCAGAAATGATTTCCACGCAAGTGTCTCACCACCCAATAGGTAAGCAGTTTCGTTTTGCGTCCCGCGGCCCCAGAGCCGAGAGAAACGCTCGTCGCTTGGTACGGTCCCAAAAAGGAGGGCGAGAGGAGAAAGGGCAGGCTCATTGCTCAGAGTCGTCGGGGTGCTCTGGGGCCCCTCTCGTCCCAGAAATAAAGGCAGAGAAAGAGAGGTCATTGGCAAGGGAGAGGGAAGACTCTGGGCCTGTCCTCTCCGGGAGCCAGGCCTCTGCAGGCCTGGCCGGGAGCCCAGGCCGAAGCCCGCAGGCCACCGGTGGGAAAGGCCGGGGTTCCCCTGACGTAAGGTGGAGGTGACGGCGATGGGAGACAGCATGTCTGTGACCATTGCCGTGGGAGAGACCTGCAGGGCAAGGCCGGCCGGCCCTAGGTAGGCCCCCGCTTGAGGAGGCCTCGGGGACTTTGGTTGGCGAGGAAACCCCCTCTTCAGACGGGTCTGGCAGCCTGGCCCAACCCAGACCCTTGGCCTGGGCCAGGTGAGCTATGGCATGGAGAGGGGGCTCTCCCAGCAGCCCCAGAGCTGGCCCAGGGGTCCCTTCCCCCACAGCCCCTTCTGCTAAGGGGCCCTGCCCCTCCCCCTGCCTTAGAACTCAGCCCTCTGCCCCCCAGCAAGTGTGAGGAAGGAACTATTCCTATCCAACAGTGGCCCCTAGCGGTGGAAGTTTTGGCTCCGACTTTGGGCAACGGAGCCGCTCTCTGGTTCCTGGAGCTTCTTCTGTCTCTTGGCTTTTCACCAGACACACAGGAGGGAACAACTGTCCAGGACAGCATAGCAGAGCTTCTCTCCTAGCCCGGTCCCCACCCAGCAGGCTGCACCCACGTCGGCGACCCCTTGCGTCGCGTCCCCGGGCCTCCTGCTGGCATTCGGTGTATACATTTTGGAACCCCGCTTCCCCCAGCGCTGGAGGTTTTCCTGGCAGTGGACGCGCTCCCCGAAGTGCATTGGGTGGGTTTCGGCAGGATGCCTATTGGCCGCATCTGTCCCGGCACTGCCACTGGGGACAACTCCCGAGTGCAGAATACGTGTCCCCCCCCCCCCCCCCCCCCCCGCCCCGGCCCAATCCTTCACAGCTGTCTTCCCACTCCCGGGCTTGGACACCTCCCTTCAGTGGCCACCGTCTCCAGAGCAAGCAGGAGGGGCGGGGTCGGGGCGAGTCTGCCGGGTGCGGGGTGAGTGGCGCCTGCGCGCCAGGGCGACGCTGGGCGTGGCCGTCCCAGCGGGCCGGGGCGCCTGCGCTTTGGTCCCGGCTTTGCGGGGCGTCAGAGAGGGGTCTACGGCGGCGCGGGTGGCCTAGCGCTTGCCCCTCCCCCTCCACCACCCCCAGCCCGGGCGCCGTCTGGGCGCCCCGAACGGAGGGGGTGAGGAGGGAGGCAGCGGATGGAGCGAGAGGGGGCTTAGATCCCACAGGGCTGTTGGATGCGGCTCTCCCGCTGGCAGGTGTCGGCACTTTTGCTTCCCTCCGCGGTCAGGACCATGTTCTCCTCCCTCTCAGCTGACCTGGGCCGGTCCAACGAACCTGAGCGCAGGTGGTGCACCTGCGCTGGGGCTCAGGTCCCAGCTGGCACGGGGCCTGTCCAGAGACATGCAGAAGCCTGTCTCCTGAGCATGCACGCACCCAGTGCCAGGCTCAGCCGCAGCCAAAGTGACAGAAGAAGAGGCATGTGTAGGCAGGCCCCCCTGCGACCGACTCCCCCCTCCCCACCCCGTGCCAGAGCACGGATTCCCAAGTAGAGCCCACTGGCAGGGCACTGAGGCCCGGAGCCACCTGCCATCAGCAGCGTAGTCCTGGGTGTCCCCGCAGCCCTCAGGAGCACCAGGGCCTGGGGCTTGATCGACCGCGCAGCTGCGCCTCGGCGAGAAGGCCTACCTGCTTTGGTTTGGAAATCTGGACAGTATCCCTGCGGCATTGCCCGCTATGGTAGCTTGGAACGGCAATCAATAGGAAAATCACCTGGTTGCGTGGCGTGCTGTGGCAGAGGGAAATGTGCTGAAGATGATGGGTTCTCCCTTGTTTTCCCCCAAAAACGGAGGGTTACGACTCGAGTCAATGCCCAAACAACCCATATGTCCGCTTCCGACGGTCACGGTGGCCGCTTAGAATATACCCGGTCCATGGAACCCCTGGACCTGTAAGCCCACTTGACCGCAGTGCCTGCCTCAAGTGAGCAGAAATGATTTCCACGCAAGTGTCTCACCACCCAATAGGTAAGCAGTTTCGTTTTGCATCCCGCGTCCCCAGAGCCGAGAGAAACGCTCGTCGCTTGGTACGGTCCCAAAAGGAAGGGGGAGAGGAGAAAGGGGCAGGCTCATTGCTCAGAGTCGTCGGGGTGCTCTGGGGCCCCTCTCGTCCCAGAAATAAAGGCAGAGAAAGAGAGGTCATTGGCAAGGGAGAGGGAAGACTCTGGGCCTGTCCTCTCCGGGAGCCAGGCCTCTGCAGGCCTGGCCGGGAGCCCAGGCCGAAGCCCGCAGGCCACCGGTGGGAAAGGCCGGGGTTCCCCTGACGTAAGGTGGAGGTGACGGCGATGGGAGACAGCATGTCTGTGACCATTGCCGTGGGAGAGACCTGCAGGGCAAGGCCGGCCGGCCCTAGGTAGGCCCCCGCTTGAGGAGGCCTCGGGGACTTTGGTTGGCGAGGAAACCCCCTCTTCAGACGGGTCTGGCAGCCTGGCCCAACCCAGACCCTTGGCCTGGGCCAGGTGAGCTATGGCATGGAGAGGGGGCTCTCCCAGCAGCCCCAGAGCTGGCCCAGGGGGTCCCTTCCCCCACAGCCCCTTCTGCTAAGGGGCCCTGCCCCTCCCCCTCCCTTAGAACTCAGCCCTCTGCCCCCCAGCAAGTGTGAGGAAGGAACTATTCCTATCCAACAGTGGCCCCTAGCGGTGGAAGTTTTGGCTCCGACTTTGGGCAACGGAGCCGCTCTCTGGTTCCTGGAGCTTCTTCTGTCTCTTGGCTTTTCACCAGACACACAGGAGGGAACAACTGTCCAGGACAGCATAGCAGAGCTTCTCTCCTAGCCCGGTCCCCACCCAGCAGGCTGCACCCACGTCGGCGACCCCTTGCGTCGCGTCCCCGTGGCCTCCTGCTGGCATTCGGTGTATACATTTTGGAACCCCGCTTCCCCCAGCGCTGGAGGTTTTCCTGGCAGTGGACGCGCTCCCCGAAGTGCATTGGGTGGGTTTCGGCAGGATGCCTATTGGCCGCATCTGTCCCGGCACTGCCACTGGGGACAACTCCCGAGTGCAGAATACGCCTCCCCCCCCCCCCCCCCCGCCCCGGCCCAATCCTTCACAGCTGTCTTCCCACTCCCGGGCTTGGACACCTCCCGTCAGTGGCCACCGTCTCCAGAGCAAGCAGGAGGGGCGGGGTCGGGGCGAGGTCTGCCGGGTGCGGGGTGAGTGGCGCCTGCGCGCCAGGGCGACGCTGGGCGTGGCCGTCCCAGCGGGCCGGGGCGCCTGCGCTTTGGTCCCGGCTTTGCGGGGCGTCAGAGAGGGGTCTACGGCGGCGCGGGTGGCCTAGCGCTTGCCCCTCCCCCTCCGCCACCCCCAGCCCGGGCGCCGTCTGGGCGCCCCGAACGGAGGGGGTGAGGAGGGAGGCAGCGGATGGAGCGAGAGGGGGCTTAGATCCCACAGGGCTGTTGGATGCGGCTCTCCCGCTGGCAGGTGTCGGCACTTTTGCTTCCCTCCGCGCTCAGGACCATGTTCTCCCTCCCTCTCAGCTGACCTGGGCCGGTCCAACGAACCTGAGCGCAGGTGGTGCACCTGCGCTGGGGGCTCAGGTCCCAGCTGGCACGGGGCCTGTCCAGAGACATGCAGAAGCCTGTCTCCTGAGCATGCACGCACCCAGTGCCAGGCTCAGCCGCAGCCAAAGTGACAGAAGAAGAGGCATGTGTAGGCAGGCCCCCCTGCGACCGACTCCCCCCTCCCCACCCCCGTGCCAGAGCACGGATTCCCAAGTAGAGCCCACTGGCAGGGCACTGAGGCCCGGAGCCACCTGCCATCAGCAGCGTAGTCCTGGGTGTCCCCCGCAGCCCTCAGGAGCACCAGGGCCTGGGGCTTGATCGACCGCGCAGCTGCGCCTCGGCGAGAAGGCCTACCTGCTTTGGTTTGGAAATCTGGACAGTATCCTGCGGCATTGCCCGCTATGGTAGCTTGGAACGGCAATCAATAGGAAAAATCACCTGGTTGCGTGGCGTGCTGTGGCAGAGGGAAATGTGCTGAAGATGATGGGTTCTCCCTTGTTTTCCCCCAAAAACGGAGGGTTACGACTCGAGTCAATGCCCAAACAACCCATATGTCCGCTTCCGACGGTCACGGTGGCCGCTTAGAATATACCCGGTCCATGGAACCCCTGGACCTGTAAGCCCACTTGACCGCAGTGCCTGCCTCAAGTGAGCAGAAATGATTTCCACGCAAGTGTCTCACCACCCAATAGGTAAGCAGTTTCGTTTTGCGTCCCGCGGCCCCAGAGCCGAGAGAAACGCTCGTCGCTTGGTACGGTCCCAAAAAGGAGGGCGAGAGGAGAAAGGGCAGGCTCATTGCTCAGAGTCGTCGGGGTGCTCTGGGGCCCCTCTCGTCCCAGAAAAGAAAGGCAGAGAAAGAGAGGTCATTGACAAGGGAGAGGGAAGACTCTGGGCCTGTCCTCTCCGGGAGCCAGGCCTCTGCAGGCCTGGCCGGGAGCCCAGGCCGAAGCCCGCAGGCCACCGGTGGGAAAGGCCGGGGTTCCCCCTGACGTAAGGTGGAGGTGACGGCGATGGGAGACAGCATGTCTGTGACCATTGCCGTGGGAGAGACCTGCAGGGCAAGGCCGGCCGGCCCTAGGTAGGCCCCCGCTTGAGGAGGCCTCGGGGACTTTGGTTGGCGAGGAAACCCCCTCTTCAGACGGGTCTGGCAGCCTGGCCCCAACCCAGACCCTTGGCCTGGGCCAGGTGAGCTATGGCATGGAGAGGGGGCTCTCCCAGCAGCCCCAGAGCTGGCCCAGGGGTCCCTTCCCCCACAGCCCCTTCTGCTAAGGGGCCCTGCCCCTCCCCCTGCCTTAGAACTCAGCCCTCTGCCCCCCCAGCAAGTGTGAGGAAGGAACTATTCCTATCCAACAGTGGCCCCTAGCGGTGGAAGTTTTGGCTCCGACTTTTGGGCAACGGAGCCGCTCTCTGGTTCCTGGAGCTTCTTCTGTCTCTTGGCTTTTCACCAGACACACAGGAGGGAACAACTGTCCAGGACAGCATAGCAGAGCTTCTCTCCTAGCCCGGTCCCCACCCAGCAGGCTGCACCCCACGTCGGCGACCCCTTGCGTCGCGTCCCCGTGGCCTCCTGCTGGCATTCGGTGTATACATTTTGGAACCCCGCTTCCCCCAGCGCTGGAGGTTTTCCTGGCAGTGGACGCGCTCCCCGAAGTGCATTGGGTGGGTTTCGGCAGGATGCCTATTGGCCGCATCTGTCCCGGCACTGCCACTGGGGACAACTCCCGAGTGCAGAATACGTGTCCCCCCCCCCCCCCCCCCCCGCCCCGGCCCAATCCTTCACAGCTGTCTTCCCACTCCCCGGGCTTGGACACCTCCCGTCAGTGGCCACCGTCTCCAGAGCAAGCAGGAGGGGCGGGGTCGGGGCGAGTCTGCCGGGTGCGGGGTGAGTGGCGCCTGCGCGCCAGGGCGACGCTGGGCGTGGCCGTCCCAGCGGGCCGGGGCGCCTGCGCTTTGGTCCCGGCTTTGCGGGGCGTCAGAGAGGGGTCTACGGCGGCGCGGGTGGCCTAGCGCTTGCCCCTCCCCCTCCGCCACCCCCAGCCCGGGCGCCGTCTGGGCGCCCCGAACGGAGGGGGGTGAGGAGGGAGGCAGCGGATGGAGCGAGAGGGGGCTTAGATCCCACAGGGCTGTTGGATGCGGCTCTCCCGCTGGCAGGTGTCGGCACTTTTGCTTCCCTCCGCGGTCAGGACCATGTTCTCCTCCCTCTCAGCTGACCTGGGCCGGTCCAACGAACCTGAGCGCAGGTGGTGCACCTGCGCTGGGGCTCAGGTCCCAGCTGGCACGGGGCCTGTCCAGAGACATGCAGAAGCCTGTCTCCCTGAGCATGCACGCACCCAGTGCCAGGCTCAGCCGCAGCCAAAGTGACAGAAGAAGAGGCATGTGTAGGCAGGGCCCCCCTGCGACCGACTCCCCCCTCCCCACCCCGTGCCAGAGCACGGATTCCCAAGTAGAGCCCACTGGCAGGGCACTGAGGCCCGGAGCCACCTGCCATCAGCAGCGTAGTCCTGGGTGTCCCCGCAGCCCTCAGGAGCACCAGGGCCTGGGGCTTGATCGACCGCGCAGCTGCGCCTCGGCGAGAAGGCCTACCTGCTTTGGTTTGGAAATCTGGACAGTATCCCTGCGGCCATTGCCCGCTATGGTAGCTTGGAACGGCAATCAATAGGAAAATCACCTGGTTGCGTGGCGTGCTGTGGCAGAGGGAAATGTGCTGAAGATGATGGGTTCTCCCTTGTTTTCCCCCAAAAACGGAGGGTTACGACTCGAGTCAATGCCCAAACAACCCATATGTCCGCTTCCGACGGTCACGGTGGCCGCTTAGAATATACCCGGTCCATGGAACCCCTGGACCTGTAAGCCCACTTGACCGCAGTGCCTGCCTCAAGTGAGCAGAAATGATTTCCACGCAAGTGTCTCACCACCCAATAGGTAAGCAGTTTCGTTTTGCGTCCCGCGGCCCCCAGAGCCGAGAGAAACGCTCGTCGCTTGGTACGGTCCCAAAAAGGAGGGCGAGAGGAGAAAGGGCAGGCTCATTGCTCAGAGTCGTCGGGGTGCTCTGGGGCCCCTCTCGTCCCAGAAATAAAGGCAGAGAAAGAGAGGTCATTGGCAAGGGAGAGGGAAGACTCTGGGCCTGTCCTCTCCGGGAGCCAGGCCTCTGCAGGCCTGGCCGGGAGCCCAGGCCGAAGCCCGCAGGCCACCGGTGGGAAAGGCCGGGGTTCCCCTGACGTAAGGTGGAGGTGACGGCGATGGGAGACAGCATGTCTGTGACCATTGCCGTGGGAGAGACCTGCAGGGCAAGGCCGGCCGGCCCTAGGTAGGCCCCCGCTTGAGGAGGCCTCGGGGACTTTGGTTGGCGAGGAAACCCCCTCTTCAGAGGGGTCTGGCAGCCTGGCCCAACCCAGACCCTTGGCCTGGGCCAGGTGAGCTATGGCATGGAGAGGGGGCTCTCCCAGCAGCCCCAGAGCTGGCCCAGGGGTCCCTTCCCCCACAGCCCCTTCTGCTAAGGGGCCCTGCCCCTCCCCCTGCCTTAGAACTCAGCCCTCTGCCCCCCAGCAAGTGTGAGGAAGGAACTATTCCTATCCAACAGTGGCCCCTAGCGGTGGAAGTTTTGGCTCCGACTTTGGGCAACGGAGCCGCTCTCTGGTTCCTCTGGAGCTTCTTCTGTCTCTTGGCTTTTCACCAGACACACAGGAGGGAACAACTGTCCAGGACAGCATAGCAGAGCTTCTCTCCTAGCCCGGTCCCCACCCAGCAGGCTGCACCCACGTCGGCGACCCCTTGCGTCGCGTCCCCGTGGCCTCCTGCTGGCATTCGGTGTATACATTTTGGAACCCCGCTTCCCCCAGCGCTGGAGGTTTTCCTGGCAGTGGACGCGCTCCCCGAAGTGCATTGGGTGGGTTTCGGCAGGATGCCTATTGGCCGCATCTGTCCCGGCACTGCCACTGGGGACAACTCCCGAGTGCAGAATACGTCTCCCCCCCCCCCCCCCCCCCGCCCCGGCCCAATCCTTCACAGCTGTCTTCCCACTCCCGGCTTGGACACCTCCCGTCAGTGGCCACCGTCTCCAGAGCAAGCAGGAGGGGCGGGGTCGGGGCGAGTCTGCCGGGTGCGGGGTGAGTGGCGCCTGCGCGCCAGGGCGACGCTGGGCGTGGCCGTCCCAGCGGGCCGGGGCGCCTGCGCTTTGGTCCCGGCTTTGCGGGGCGTCAGAGAGGGGTCTACGGCGGCGCGGGTGGCCCTAGCGCTTGCCCCTCCCCCTCCGCCACCCCCAGCCCGGGCGCCGTCTGGGCGCCCCGAACGGAGGGGGTGAGGAGGGAGGCAGCGGATGGAGCGAGAGGGGGCTTAGATCCACAGGGCTGTTGGATGCGGCTCTCCCGCTGGCAGGTGTCGGCACTTTTGCTTCCCTCCGCGCTCAGGACCATGTTCTCCTCCCTCTCAGCTGACCTGGGCCGGTCCAACGAACCTGAGCGCAGGTGGTGCACCTGCGCTGGGGCTCAGGTCCCAGCTGGCACGGGGCCTGTCCAGAGACATGCAGAAGCCTGTCTCCTGAGCATGCACGCACCCAGTGCCAGGCTCAGCCGCAGCCAAAGTGACAGAAGAAGAGGCATGTGTAGGCAGGCCCCCCCTGCGACCGACTCCCCCCTCCCCACCCCGTGCCAGAGCACGGATTCCCAAGTAGAGCCCACTGGCAGGGCACTGAGGCCCGGAGCCACCTGCCATCAGCAGCGTAGTCCTGGGTGTCCCCGCAGCCCTCAGGAGCACCAGGGCCTGGGCTTGATCGACCGCGCAGCTGCGCCTCGGCGAGAAGGCCTACCTGCTTTGGTTTGGAAATCTGGACAGTATCCCTGCGGCATTGCCCGCTATGGTAGCTTGGAACGGCAATCAATAGGAAAATCACCTGGTTGCGTGGCGTGCTGTGGCAGAGGGAAATGTGCTGAAGATGATGGGTTCTCCCTTGTTTTCCCCCAAAAACGGAGGGTTACGACTCGAGTCAATGCCCAAACAACCCATATGTCCGCTTCCGACGGTCACGGTGGCCGCTTAGAATATACCCGGTCCATGGAACCCCTGGACCTGTAAGCCCACTTGACCGCAGTGCCTGCCTCAAGTGAGCAGAAATGATTTCCACGCAAGTGTCTCACCACCCAATAGGTAAGCAGTTTCGTTTTGCGTCCCGCGGCCCCAGAGCCGAGAGAAACGCTCGTCGCTTGGTACGGTCCCCAAAAAGGAGGGCGAGAGGAGAAAGGGCAGGCTCATTGCTCAGAGTCGTCGGGGTGCTCTGGGGCCCCTCTCGTCCCAGAAATAAAGGCAGAGAAA
The DNA here is from genome assembly GCF_030445035.2 of Dasypus novemcinctus. NCBI lineage: Eukaryota > Metazoa > Chordata > Mammalia > Cingulata > Dasypodidae > Dasypus > Dasypus novemcinctus. Next base: position 22,528 of record NW_026688153.1, read on the forward strand.
GAGAGGTCATTGGCAAGGGACTCTGGGCCTGTCCTCTCCGGGAGCCAGGCCTCTGCAGGCCTGGCCGGGAGCCCAGGCCGAAGCCCGCAGGCCACCGGTGGGAAAGGCCGGGGTTCCCCTGACGTAAGGTGGAGGGTGACGGCGATGGGAGACAGCATGTCTGTGACCATTGCCGTGGGAGAGACCTGCAGGGCAAGGCCGGCCGGCCCTAGGTAGGCCCCCGCTTGAGGAGGCCTCGGGGACTTTGGTTGGCGAGGAAACCCCTCTTCAGAGGGGTCTGGCAGCCTGGCCAACCCAGACCCTTGGCCTGGGCCAGGTGAGCTATGGCATGGAGAGGGGGCTCTCCCAGCAGCCCCAGAGCTGGCCCAGGGGTCCCTTCCCCCACAGCCCCTTCTGCTAAGGGGCCCTGCCCCTCCCCCTGCCTTAGAACTCAGCCCTCTGCCCCCCAGCAAGTGTGAGGGAAGGAACTATTCCTATCCAACAGTGGCCCCTAGCGGTGGAAGTTTTGGCTCCGACTTTGGGCAACGGAGCCGCTCTCTGGTTCCTGGAGCTTCTTCTGTCTCTTGGCTTTTCACCAGACACACAGGAAGGGAACAACTGTCCAGGACAGCATAGCAGAGCTTCTCTCCTAGCCCGGTCCCCCACCCAGCAGGCTGCACCCACGTCGGCGACCCCTTCCGTCGCGTCCCCCGTGGCCTCCTGCTGGCATTCGGTGTATACATTTTGGAACCCCGCTTCCCCCAGCGCTGGAGTTTTCCTGGCAGTGGACGCGCTCCCCGAAGTGCATTGGGTGGGTTTCGGCAGGATGCCTATTGGCCGCATCTGTCCCGGCACTGCCACTGGGGACAACTCCCGAGTGCAGAATACGCCCCCCCCCCCCCCCCCCCCCCGCCCCCCGGGCCCAATCCTTCACAGCTGTCTTCCACTCCCGGGCTTGGACACCTCCCGTCAGTGGCCACTGTCTCCAGAGCAAGCAGGAGGGGCGGGGTCGGGGGCGAGTCTGCCGGGTGCGGGGTGAGTGGCGCCTGCGCGCCAGGGCGACGCTGGGCGTGGCCGTCCCAGCGGGCCGGGGGCGCCTGCGCTTTGGTCCCCGGCTTTACGGGGCGTCAGAGAGGGGTCTACGGCGGCGCGGGTGGCCTAGCGCTTGCCCCTCCCCCTCCGCCACCCCCAGCCCGGGCGCCGTCTGGGCGCCCCGAACGGAGGGGGTGAGGAGGGAGGCAGCGGATGGAGCGAGAGGGGGCTTAGATCCCACAGGGCTGTTGGATGCGGCTCTCCCGCTGGCAGGTGTCAGCACTTTTGCTTCCCTCCGCGGTCAGGACCATGTTCTCCTCCCTCTCAGCTGACCTGGGCCGGTCCAACGAACCTGAGCGCAGGTGGTGCACCTGCGCTGGGGCTCAGGTCCCAGCTGGCACGGGGCCTGTCCAGAGACATGCAGAAGCCTGTCTTCTGAGCATGCACGCACCCAGTGCCAGGCTCAGCCGCAGCCAAAGTGACAGAAGAAGAGGCATGTGTAGGCAGGCCCCCCTGCGACCGACTCCCCCCTCCCCACCCCGTGCCAGAGCACGGATTCCCAAGTAGAGCCCACTGGCAGGGCACTGAGGCCCGGAGCCACCTGCCATCAGCAGCGTAGTCCTGGGTGTCCCCGCAGCCCTCAGGAGCACCAGGGCCTGGGGCTTGATCGACCGCGCAGCTGCGCCTCGGCGAGAAGGCCTACCTGCTTTGGTTTGGAAATCTGGACAGTATCCCTGCGGCATTGCCCGCTATGGTAGCTTGGAACGGCAATCAATAGGAAAATCACCTGGTTGCGTGGCGTGCTGTGGCAGAGGGAAATGTGCTGAAGATGATGGGTTCTCCCTTGTTTTCCCCCAAAAACGGAGGGTTACGACTCGAGTCAATGCCCAAACAACCCATATGTCCGCTTCCGACGGTCACGGTGGCCGCTTAGAATATACCCGGTCCATGGAACCCCTGGACCTGTAAGCCCACTTGACCGCAGTGCCTGCCTCAAGTGAGCAGAAATGATTTCCACGCAAGTGTCTCACCACCCAATAGGTAAGCAGTTTCGTTTTGCGTCCCCGCGGCCCCAGAGCCGAGAGAAACGCTCGTCGCTTGGTACGGTCCCAAAAAGGAGGGTGAGAGGAGAAAGGGCAGGCTCATTGCTCAGAGTCGTCGGGGTGCTCTGGGGCCCCTCTCGTCCCAGAAATAAAGGCAGAGAAAGAGAGGTCATTGGCAAGGGAGAGGGAAGACTCTGGGCCTGTCCTCTCCGGGAGCCAGGCCTCTGCAGGCCTGGCCGGGAGCCCAGGCCGAAGCCCGCAGGCCACCGGTGGGAAAGGCCGGGGTTCCCCTGACGTAAGGTGGAGGTGACGGCGATGGGAGACAGCATGTCTGTGACCATTGCCGTGGGAGAGACCTGCAGGGCAAGGCCGGCCGGCCCTAGGTAGGCCCCCGCTTGAGGAGGCCTCGGGGACTTTGGTTGGCGAGGAAACCCCCTCTTCAGACGGGTCTGGCAGCCTGGCCCAACCCAGACCCTTGGCCTGGGCCAGGTGAGCTATGGCATGGAGAGGGGGCTCTCCCAGCAGCCCCAGAGCTGGCCCAGGGGTCCCTTCCCCCACAGCCCCTTCTGCTAAGGGGCCCTGCCCCTCCCCCTGCCTTAGAACTCAGCCCTCTGCCCCCCAGCAAGTGTGAGGAAGGAACTATTCCTATCCAACAGTGGCCCCTAGCGGTGGAAGTTTTGGCTCCGACTTTGGGCAACGGAGCCGCTCTCTGGTTCCTGGAGCTTCTTCTGTCTCTTGGCTTTTCACCAGACACACAGGAGGGAACAACTGTCCAGGACAGCATAGCAGAGCTTCTCTCCTAGCCCGGTCCCCACCCAGCAGGCTGCACCCACGTCGGCGACCCCTTCCGTCGCGTCCCCGTGGCCTCCTGCTGGCATTCGGTGTATACATTTTGGAACCCCGCTTCCCCCAGCGCTGGAGGTTTTCCTGGCAGTGGACGCGCTCCCCGAAGTGCATTGGGTGGGTTTCGGCAGGATGCCTATTGGCCGCATCTGTCCCGGCACTGCCACTGGGGACAACTCCCGAGTGCAGAATACGCCCCCCCCCCCCCCCCCCGCCCCGGCCCAATCCTTCACAGCTGTCTTCCCACTCCCGGGCTTGGACACCTCCCGTCAGTGGCCACCGTCTCCAGAGCAAGCAGGAGGGGCGGGGTCGGGGCGAGTCTGCCGGGTGCGGGGTGAGTGGCGCCTGCGCGCCAGGGCGACGCTGGGCGTGGCCGTCCCAGCGGGCCGGGGCGCCTGCGCTTTGGTCCCGGCTTTACGGGGCGTCAGAGAGGGGTCTACGGCGGCGCGGGTGGCCTAGCGCTTGCCCCTCCCCCTCCGCCACCCCCAGCCCGGGCGCCGTCTGGGCGCCCCGAACGGAGGGGGTGAGGAGGGAGGCAGCGGATGGAGCGAGAGGGGGCTTAGATCCCACAGGGCTGTTGGATGCGGCTCTCCCGCTGGCAGGTGTCAGCACTTTTGCTTCCCTCCGCGGTCAGGACCATGTTCTCCTCCCTCTCAGCTGACCTGGGCCGGTCCAACGAACCTGAGCGCAGGTGGTGCACCTGCGCTGGGGCTCAGGTCCCAGCTGGCACGGGGCCTGTCCAGAGACATGCAGAAGCCTGTCTTCTGAGCATGCACGCACCCAGTGCCAGGCTCAGCCGCAGCCAAAGTGACAGAAGAAGAGGCATGTGTAGGCAGGCCCCCCCTGCGACCGACTCCCCCCTCCCCACCCCGTGCCAGAGCACGGATTCCCAAGTAGAGCCCACTGGCAGGGCACTGAGGCCCGGAGCCACCTGCCATCAGCAGCGTAGTCCTGGGTGTCCCCGCAGCCCTCAGGAGCACCAGGGCCTGGGGCTTGATCGACCGCGCAGCTGCGCCTCGGCGAGAAGGCCTACCTGCTTTGGTTTGGAAATCTGGACAGTATCCCTGCGGCATTGCCCGCTATGGTAGCTTGGAACGGCAATCAATAGGAAAATCACCTGGTTGCGTGACGTGCTGTGGCAGAGGGAAATGTGCTGAAGATGATGGGTTCTCCCTTGTTTTCCCCCAAAAACGGAGGGTTACGACTCGAGTCAATGCCCAAACAACCCATATGTCCGCTTGCGACGGTCACGGTGGCCGCTTAGAATATACCCGGTCCATGGAACCCCTGGACCTGTAAGCCCACTTGACCGCAGTGCCTGCCTCAAGTGAGCAGAAATGATTTCCACGCAAGTGTCTCACCACCCAATAGGTAAGCAGTTTCGTTTTGCGTCCCGCGGCCCCAGAGCCGAGAGAAACGCTCGTCGCTTGGTACGGTCCCAAAAAGGAGGGCGAGAGGAGAAAGGGCAGGCTCATTGCTCAGAGTCGTCGGGGTGCTCTGGGGCCCCTCTCGTCCCAGAAATAAAGGCAGAGAAAGAGAGGTCATTGGCAAGGGAGAGGGAAGACTCTGGGCCTGTCCTCTCCGGGAGCCAGGCCTCTGCAGGCCTGGCCGGGAGCCCAGGCCGAAGCCCGCAGGCCACCGGTGGGAAAGGCCGGGGTTCCCCTGACGTAAGGTGGAGGTGACGGCGATGGGAGACAGCATGTCTGTGACCATTGCCGTGGGAGAGACCTGCAGGGCAAGGCCGGCCGGCCCTAGGTAGGCCCCCGCTTGAGGAGGCCTCGGGGACTTTGGTTGGCGAGGAAACCCCCTCTTCAGACGGGTCTGGCAGCCTGGCCCAACCCAGACCCTTGGCCTGGGCCAGGTGAGCTATGGCATGGAGAGGGGGCTCTCCCAGCAGCCCCAGAGCTGGCCCAGGGGTCCCTTCCCCCACAGCCCCTTCTGCTAAGGGGCCCTGCCCCTCCCCCTGCCTTAGAACTCAGCCCTCTGCCCCCCAGCAAGTGTGAGGAAGGAACTATTCCTATCCAACAGTGGCCCCTAGCGGTGGAAGTTTTGGCTCCGACTTTGGGCAACGGAGCCGCTCTCTGGTTCCTGGAGCTTCTTCTGTCTCTTGGCTTTTCACCAGACACACAGGAGGGAACAACTGTCCAGGACAGCATAGCAGAGCTTCTCTCCTAGCCCGGTCCCCACCCAGCAGGCTGCACCCACGTCGGCGACCCCTTCCGTCGCGTCCCCGTGGCCTCCTGCTGGCATTCGGTGTATACATTTTGGAACCCCGCTTCCCCCAGCGCTGGAGGTTTTCCTGGCAGTGGACGCGCTCCCCGAAGTGCATTGGGTGGGTTTCGGCAGGATGCCTATTGGCCGCATCTGTCCCGGCACTGCCACTGGGGACAACTCCCGAGTGCAGAATACGCCTCCCCCCCCCCCCCGCCCCGGCCCAATCCTTCACAGCTGTCTTCCCACTCCCGGGCTTGGACACCTCCCGTCAGTGGCCACCGTCTCCAGAGCAAGCAGGAGGGGCGGGGTCGGGGCGAGTCTGCCGGGTGCGGGGTGAGTGGCGCCTGCGCGCCAGGGCGACGCTGGGCGTGGCCGTCCCAGCGGGCCGGGGCGCCTGCGCTTTGGTCCCGGCTTTGCGGGGCGTCAGAGAGGGGTCTACGGCGGCGCGGGTGGCCTAGCGCTTGCCCCTCCCCCTCCGCCACCCCCAGCCCGGGCGCCGTCTGGGCGCCCCGAACGGAGGGGGTGAGGAGGGAGGCAGCGGATGGAGCGAGAGGGGGCTTAGATCCCACAGGGCTGTTGGATGCGGCTCTCCCGCTGGCAGGTGTCGGCACTTTTGCTTCCCTCCGCGCTCAGGACCATGTTCTCCTCCCTCTCAGCTGACCTGGGCCGGTCCAACGAACCTGAGCGCAGGTGGTGCACCTGCGCTGGGGCTCAGGCAGAAGCCTGTCTCCTGAGCATGCACGCACCCAGTGCCAGGCTCAGCCGCAGCCAAAGTGACAGAAGAAGAGGCATGTGTAGGCAGGCCCCCCTGCGACCGACTCCCCCCTCCCCACCCCGTGCCAGAGCACGGATTCCCAAGTAGAGCCCACTGGCAGGGCACTGAGGCCCGGAGCCACCTGCCATCAGCAGCGTAGTCCTGGGTGTCCCCGCAGCCCTCAGGAGCACCAGGGCCTGGGGCTTGATCGACCGCGCAGCTGCGCCTCGGAGAGAAGGCCTACCTGCTTTGGTTTGGAAATCTGGACAGTATCCCTGCGGCATTGCCCGCTATGGTAGCTTGGAACGGCAATCAATAGGAAAATCACCTGGTTGCGTGGCGTGCTGTGGCAGAGGGAAATGTGCTGAAGATGATGGGTTCTCCCTTGTTTTCCCCCAAAAACGGAGGGTTACGACTCGAGTCAATGCCCAAACAACCCATATGTCCGCTTCCGACGGTCACGGTGGCCGCTTAGAATATACCCGGTCCATGGAACCCCTGGACCTGTAAGCCCACTTGACCGCAGTGCCTGCCTCAAGTGAGCAGAAATGATTTCCACGCAAGTGTCTCACCACCCAATAGGTAAGCAGTTTCGTTTTGCGTCCCGCGGCCCCAGAGCCGAGAGAAACGCTCGTCGCTTGGTACGGTCCCAAAAAGGAGGGCGAGAGGAGAAAGGGCAGGCTCATTGCTCAGAGTCGTCGCTTGGTACGGTCCCAAAAAGGAGGGTGAGAGGAGAAAGGGCAGGCTCATTGCTCAGAGTCGTCGGGGTGCTCTGGGGCCCCTCTCGTCCCAGAAATAAAGGCAGAGAAAGAGAGGTCATTGGCAAGGGAGAGGGAAGACTCTGGGCCTGTCCTCTCCGGGAGCCAGGCCTCTGCAGGCCTGGCCGGGAGCCCAGGCCGAAGCCCGCAGGCCACCGGTGGGAAAGGCCGGGGTTCCCCTGACGTAAGGTGGAGGTGACGGCGATGGGAGACAGCATGTCTGTGACCATTGCCGTGGGAGAGACCTGCAGGGCAAGGCCGGCCGGCCCTAGGTAGGCCCCCGCTTGAGGAGGCCTCGGGGACTTTGGTTGGCGAGGAAACCCCCTCTTCAGACGGGTCTGGCAGCCTGGCCCAACCCAGACCCTTGGCCTGGGCCAGGTGAGCTATGGCATGGAGAGGGGGCTCTCCCAGCAGCCCCAGAGCTGGCCCAGGGGTCCCTTCCCCCACAGCCCCTTCTGCTAAGGGGCCCTGCCCCTCCCCCTGCCTTAGAACTCAGCCCTCTGCCCCCCAGCAAGTGTGAGGAAGGAACTATTCCTATCCAACAGTGGCCCCTAGCGGTGGAAGTTTTGGCTCCGACTTTGGGCAACGGAGCCGCTCTCTGGTTCCTGGAGCTTCTTCTGTCTCTTGGCTTTTCACCAGACACACAGGAGGGAACAACTGTCCAGGACAGCATAGCAGAGCTTCTCTCCTAGCCCGGTCCCCACCCAGCAGGCTGCACCCACGTCGGCGACCCCTTCCGTCGCGTCCCCGTGGCCTCCTGCTGGCATTCGGTGTATACATTTTGGAACCCCGCTTCCCCCAGCGCTGGAGGTTTTCCTGGCAGTGGACGCGCTCCCCGAAGTGCATTGGGTGGGTTTCGGCAGGATGCCTATTGGCCGCATCTGTCCCGGCACTGCCACTGGGGACAACTCCCGAGTGCAGAATACGCCTCCCCCCCCCCCCCCGCCCCGGCCCAATCCTTCACAGCTGTCTTCCCACTCCCGGGCTTGGACACCTCCCGTCAGTGGCCACCGTCTCCAGAGCAAGCAGGAGGGGCGGGGTCGGGGCGAGTCTGCCGGGTGCGGGGTGAGTGGCGCCTGCGCGCCAGGGCGACGCTGGGCGTGGCCGTCCCAGCGGGCCGGGGCGCCTGCGCTTTGGTCCCGGCTTTGCGGGGCGTCAGAGAGGGGTCTACGGCGGCGCGGGTGGCCTAGCGCTTGCCCCTCCCCCTCCGCCACCCCCAGCCCGGGCGCCGTCTGGGCGCCCCGAACGGAGGGGGTGAGGAGGGAGGCAGCGGATGGAGCGAGAGGGGGCTTAGATCCCACAGGGCTGTTGGATGCGGCTCTCCCGCTGGCAGGTGTCGGCACTTTTGCTTCCCTCCGCGGTCAGGACCATGTTCTCCTCCCTCTCAGCTGACCTGGGCCGGTCCAACGAACCTGAGCGCAGGTGGTGCACCTGCGCTGGGGCTCAGGTCCCAGCTGGCACGGGGCCTGTCCAGAGACATGCAGAAGCCTGTCTCCTGAGCATGCACGCACCCAGTGCCAGGCTCAGCCGCAGCCAAAGTGACAGAAGAAGAGGCATGTGTAGGCAGGCCCCCCTGCGACCGACTCCCCCCTCCCCACCCCGTGCCAGAGCACGGATTCCCAAGTAGAGCCCACTGGCAGGGCACTGAGGCCCGGAGCCACCTGCCATCAGCAGCGTAGTCCTGGGTGTCCCCGCAGCCCTCAGGAGCACCAGGGCCTGGGGCTTGATCGACCGCGCAGCTGCGCCTCGGCGAGAAGGCCTACCTGCTTTGGTTTGGAAATCTGGACAGTATCCCTGCGGCATTGCCCGCTATGGTAGCTTGGAACGGCAATCAATAGGAAAATCACCTGGTTGCGTGGCGTGCTGTGGCAGAGGGAAATGTGCTGAAGATGATGGGTTCTCCCTTGTTTTCCCCCAAAAACGGAGGGTTACGACTCGAGTCAATGCCCAAACAACCCATATGTCCGCTTCCGACGTTCACGGTGGCCGCTTAGAATATACCCGGTCCATGGAACCCCTGGACCTGTAAGCCCACTTGACCGCAGTGCCTGCCTCAAGTGAGCAGAAATGATTTCCACGCAAGTGTCTCACCACCCAATAGGTAAGCAGTTTCGTTTTGCGTCCCGCGGCCCCAGAGCCGAGAGAAACGCTCGTCGCTTGGTATGGTCCCAAAAAGGAGGGCGAGAGGAGAAAGGGCAGGCTCATTGCTCAGAGTCGTCGGGGTGCTCTGGGGCCCCTCTCGTCCCAGAAAAGAAAGGCAGAGAAAGAGAGGTCATTGACAAGGGAGAGGGAAGACTCTGGGCCTGTCCTCTCCGGGAGCCAGGCCTCTGCAGGCCTGGCCGGGAGCCCAGGCCGAAGCCCGCAGGCCACCGGTGGGAAAGGCCGGGGTTCCCCTGACGTAAGGTGGAGGTGACGGCGATGGGAGACAGCATGTCTGTGACCATTGCCGTGGGAGAGACCTGCAGGGCAAGGCCGGCCGGCCCTAGGTAGGCCCCCGCTTGAGGAGGCCTCGGGGACTTTGGTTGGCGAGGAAACCCCCTCTTCAGACGGGTCTGGCAGCCTGGCCCAACCCAGACCCTTGGCCTGGGCCAGGTGAGCTATGGCATGGAGAGGGGGCTCTCCCAGCAGCCCCAGAGCTGGCCCAGGGGTCCCTTCCCCCACAGCCCCTTCTGCTAAGGGGCCCTGCCCCTCCCCCTGCCTTAGAACTCAGCCCTCTGCCCCCCAGCAAGTGTGAGGAAGGAACTATTCCTATCCAACAGTGGCCCCTAGCGGTGGAAGTTTTGGCTCCGACTTTGGGCAACGGAGCCGCTCTCTGGTTCCTGGAGCTTCTTCTGTCTCTTGGCTTTTCACCAGACACACAGGAGGGAACAACTGTCCAGGACAGCATAGCAGAGCTTCTCTCCTAGCCCGGTCCCCACCCAGCAGGCTGCACCCACGTCGGCGACCCCTTGCGTCGCGTCCCCGTGGCCTCCTGCTGGCATTCGGTGTATACATTTTGGAACCCCGCTTCCCCCAGCGCTGGAGGTTTTCCTGGCAGTGGACGCGCTCCCCGAAGTGCATTGGGTGGGTTTCGGCAGGATGCCTATTGGCCGCATCTGTCCCGGCACTGCCACTGGGGACAACTCCCGAGTGCAGAATACGCCTCCCCCCCCCCCCCACCCCGCCCCGGCCCAATCCTTCACAGCTGTCTTCCCACTCCCGGGCTTGGACACCTCCCGTCAGTGGCCACCGTCTCCAGAGCAAGCAGGAGGGGCGGGGTCGGGGCGAGTCTGCCGGGTGTGGGGTGAGTGGCGCCTGCGCGCCAGGGCGACGCTGGGCGTGGCCGTCCCAGCGGGCCGGGGCGCCTGCGCTTTGGTCCCGGCTTTGCGGGGCGTCAGAGAGGGGTCTACGGCGGCGCGGGTGGCCTAGCGCTTGCCCCTCCCCCTCCACCACCCCCAGCCCGGGCGCCGTCTGGGCGCCCCGAACGGAGGGGGTGAGGAGGGAGGCAGCGGATGGAGCGAGAGGGGGCTTAGATCCCACAGGGCTGTTGGATGCGGCTCTCCCGCTGGCAGGTGTCGGCACTTTTGCTTCCCTCCGCGGTCAGGACCATGTTCTCCTCCCTCTCAGCTGACCTGGGCCGGTCCAACGAACCTGAGCGCAGGTGGTGCACCTGCGCTGGGGCTCAGGTCCCAGCTGGCACGGGGCCTGTCCAGAGACATGCAGAAGCCTGTCTCCTGAGCATGCACGCACCCAGTGCCAGGCTCAGCCGCAGCCAAAGTGACAGAAGAAGAGGCATGTGTAGGCAGGCCCCCCTGCGACCGACTCCCCCCTCCCCACCCCGTGCCAGAGCACGGATTCCCAAGTAGAGCCCACTGGCAGGGCACTGAGGCCCGGAGCCACCTGCCATCAGCAGCGTAGTCCTGGGTGTCCCCTGTTACTTTTATCAGAGCTGAGGTTGGTGCTGGGCATTAATGTATACCCACGGGACCCGAATCTCTGGACTGACCATGTGATAGCCAGGCCCTGAGCCTCAACAGACTTGCAACTTCTACTCTGATTTATTGGACTTATCCCACTCATCTAACTTGGAAGTGAAGAAGGTCAACCACCACACCATGGATCCAAGAGTGTCTACAACTGAAAGCAGGAGCATTGCTTCCAGCATCCATGTGGAATGTAAGCCCCCTCTTGATATAGATGTGGAGTGTACACAACGATTCTAAGGTCCACAGGATGGATGAATAGAGTATGGATTCAAGTGGACTTACTGATAGTCTATTCATGAACTATTGTGATTATTAATTGAAGAAAAATGGCATTGGTGTGGAGAAAGTGGCCATAGTGGTGGCTTGGGGTAGGGAGTGGGAGGAAGAGATGTGATGTGGGGGCATTTTCAGGACTTGGAGTTGTCCTGGGTGGTGCTGCAGGGACAGTTACTCAATATTGTATGTCCTCCCATGGCCCACTGGGTGGACTGTGGGAGAGTGGCTATGATGTGGACCACTGACCATGAGGTGCAGTGGTGCTCAGAGATGTATTCACCAAATGCAATGTATGTCTCATGATGATAGAGGAGGTTGTTGTTATAGGGAGAGGAGTTGGGTGAGGGGGGTGGGGGGTATATGGGAACCTCATTTTTTAGTGTAACATTAAAAAAATAAAGACAAAATAAATAAATAATCCTATTAATGAATTTCAGGAAGCAAATGAAAAGTCCTTGAAAGCTATGGAAGATCTTTTCTAAATTATAATTAAAACAAATTAAACAATTGTAATATATTCCAGAACCTAGCATTCGGTATGCTTTAAAAATTATTCACAGTTTTAGGGAAATGAACTTTGGCCCAGTGGTTAGGGCGTCCGTCTACCATATGGGAGGTCCGCGGTTCAAACCCCGGGCCTCCTTGACCCGTGTGGAGCTGGCCATGCGCAGTGCTGATGCGCGCAAGGAGTGCTGTGCCACGCAAGGGTGTCCCCCGTGTGGGGGAAACCCACACGCAAGGAGTGCGCCCATGAGGAGAGCCGCCCAGCGTGAAAAGAAAGAGCAGCCTGCCCAGGAATGGCACCGCCCACACTTCCCGTGCCGCTGGCGACAACAGGAGCGGACAAAGAAACAAGACGCAGCAAATAGACACCAAGAACAGAGAACCAGGGGAGGGGGGGATATTAAATAAATAAATAAATCTTTAAAAAAAAATTATTCACTGTTTTAGACTTTTATTAAGGAAGAGAAGTTTTAAACCTTATGTAAAGGAAGGCAAAAGGACATTCCTAGAATAAACTATAATGATTTCAATTTTATTTAACTTAGGTGTAATCTCCCTACATTTATGGAATGCCAATTAAATAAATTAATATTGTATTAAGTCCTTAAGACAATGATATTGTAAATTCATGTTCAGTGGAATTAAGTTAAAAGGAGAAAATGTAGATCTGCCCTCTTTTCAATGAATAAACTTCATTGGTTGCTAATTATAATTTTTTAAAAAGATTTATTTATTTCCCCCACTTTTTGGTATTTGCACTTGCATCTGCTTCCCGTGTCTTTTCTTTCTTTTTTTTTTTTTAGATTTATTTATTTATTTCTCTTCTCTCCCCTGCTCTCCCACGTGCCCCGGTTTTCTGCTCTCTGTCCATTCACTGTGTCATCGTCTTTGTCTACTTCTGTTGTCAGCAGCTTGGGAATCTTTGTTTCTTTTTGTTGCTTTGTCAGCTCTCCATGTGTGTGGTGCCATTCTTGGGCAGGCTGCACTTTCTTTCACACTGGGTGGCTCTCCTTACGGGGCACACTCCTTGTGCCTGGGGCTCCCCTACACAGGGGACACCCCTGTGTGGCACGGCACTCCTTGCACGCATCAGCACTGTGCATGGGCCAGCTCCACACGGGTCAAGGAGGCCCGGGGTTTGAACCGCGGACCTCCCATATGGTAGATGGATGCCATAACAACTGCGCCAAGTCTGCCACCCCCATGTCTTTGGCTCTGGGAACCCATCCCGGGACCTCTGATGTGGGAGAGAGGCATTCAGTTTCACACACTGACTCATCTCTCCAGTCTGCTGCATCTCTCTGTGTCTCTCCTCTATGTCTCACTTTGTTGTGTCACCTTGCTGCACCAGCTGTGTGTAGCATGGGCTGCCAGCTCTCTGCCATGTGGGCTATCAGCTCTCCATGTCAGTGGACTTTCATCTCTCTATGGTGCTCAGGCCAGTTTGCCTTTACCAGGAGGCCCTGGGAATTGAAGCTGGGGCCTCCTATATGGTAGATGGGAGCCCGGTCACTTGAGCTACATATACCTCCCTAATTGTAATTTAATAAGTTTTGTTTTAATGTGAAATATCCATTCCATGTGGTTAGGGTAAATTATATGGAGTTTGAAAAAACATCTTCTAAACTGAAGCATTTAAATGACTAATTCCAGTAATGTAGCTGTAAGGTAAAGGAATGCCTCTCTTAAGTACTATCTTTATTTTCTTTGCCATGTGCTTATCTTGTTGCCTATACTGTCTCTGTGAGTTTATGTCTAGGGCACACCTCTCCTAGCTGTCCTAAGCATAACCACTGCTGTAGGAACTAAGATTGAAGTTCATACTGAAACCTAGCAGGTCTACTACAGTCTCTCCCTGGAGTTAACCAGCAGCATAAAAGAATTCAAGGAAGAATGCTGTTTCCATCAACTTTGGGAGGGAGCAGCCTCTGAAGGTACCTGGCCTTTCTCACTTTTGTGGTCTAGTATGTCATGACTACAACCCTTTTTGGGTCTGTTTGCCACCATCCTCTTTATCTCTTTATTGGGACTATGGATTTTCAAAATTTGAATTGTTTATTTCTAATGAATCAATGGCTTATTAATCATGTGGGGATTTCATCCAGTTCCAACCAGGATGTGGACCCATCTTCCCTCAAACACAATAGAATAGTGAGAGAGCTCATGCCCTGTCAGGCAGGGACTACTGCCCTAAACAGCAGGAAGCAACTACAGAAGAATGACCTTGACCCCTCAGCACCCCTTTAAGAATAATGGCATGAACTCTTTGAGGGCGAGTTCAGACAGTTTAGTACAGGGAAATGAGATGAGCCACAACATGGCCAAAAGACTATGTGGCCATGAGACCCTACTGAGTCCTTGACCTTGACTTTCAGGTTCCAGTTGAGACTCTCTCCTGGGCTGAGGGGAGGCACTGCATATTCCAAAGACTACTCAACTTTGGCCCCCACTATTGGTGGGATAACCCAATAGCAGCTTGGGCCCTGCCCATTAGCATTTGTAAGGGGAGGAATAATTAATAGCTTTGAAGGTGACCACACAAGCCAGAACTCACTTTCTCTGCCTAGAGGAGCCGACACTAATATTAGTGCTTATTTCCATCCTGTCCATTTCTCAGCAAGTTCTCTTCTTTCTCCCATTACTAAATAAAATCTTTTTCCTGGCCTGACTGAAAAAGAAAGAAAGAAAGAAGAGAGATTCCACAATAGATGTTACAGATGGAGCTGTGAATAGGGTTTAGTGACTTCCACAAATGACAGTCCATTTAGCAGCAGAATGTCCCCAGGGTACAGGAAGCCCGAATGTGCAATTCTGAAATCCCAGAATGTTACCCCATTAGTAGGAGACCAACATTTTCATGCTTTCAATCCACACAATTCCTAGTAATGTCAATGTTTTCAAGATGCTCAGTAAGAATCAAGGTGTCTTGTGGCTGGCAGGATTATTATGTGTAGATGGAAAAATTTAAAATATCAGTAAACAAAATTATATCTATTCTTTCTTGCTAGAGGTTATTTCTAAAATAAAGTGTTTAAATATAGTGTGCACAAAAGTTACTGATGAGTTTTTGGACCATGTGATATACATAAATTACTTTGGCAGATCTTTTATATGCCTGATAATAGGAAAACCAATTGTTGGTAAAATTGTAGGTCCTATTAAAATGGCTCTGAACCTATATGATTGGGAATCTATAGCAATAGAAATAAAGTTTTAAAAAATCTAAAAAGAACTGCCACCACTAAAACCAAATTAAAAGACTAAATAAAAAGAAAACTGAAATCATGTGCCTCATGTGAATGATAAGAATCATTGAAAAGGCAGCACTAAAATATAATGAGAAACTAAAATTTAATTGTAAGAATAAAATACTCATAAATATAAGTTTAAGTTCAGAAATAAAATTCATTTGAAGACATGTAATTGAAAACACATTTAAAGATAATTGATTCTGAAAACATATATACATTTAAATGTAGTACCTAGACAAGATGGCAGTTGTTCCCTTCCAAAATAAGAGTTTAAATAAGGAGCAATAATCAATGATCAGATTGAGAAACAAACTAGAGAAGGACAGGTACAGTGGAGAAAAGGAGTATGAAGACCCATACTTAAGAGGATATGAAAAGATCTTGCTGGGGAAGAGGGGGAAAGGGTTTGATGTTGAATATATGGGAGTCCCCTATATTGTATATGTGACTTTACTGTGATCTAAATTTTTTGAAGACAAAATTAAAAATTAAAAAAAAAAAAGGGTATAGGCACCGAGGAAGGAATGGAAGAGATTACCTTGCCACTGTACATACAGGGCAACACCTATTACAGTGATGAAAGGCAAAACATCAAAACCAAAGTTTTATGGTTTTTTCATTTTTTAGTACCTGTTTATTTTTTACTTTATCTCAGTTTTTCTCAATTAGTATTAATTTTGCTTGTAATCTTGAAACCTATTATTACTATTTCATTTTCTTACTAATCAAATTTGGCAATGTATTAGGCTTCATTTTTTAAGAAGTTTTGAATCACAGTGAGGTTCAACTATTATAGGGGAGGAACAGTGGTGTGGGGTGTCACTGATAGTTGGGAGGGAGTTCTCCAGGGCATGTATATAGGGTATATAAAAATGTTTGGATATTCATTGGGTATTGTCATAGTAGGTAACTCTCCAAACAACTGAGGGAGTATGGAGTTCCTAACTAGGGGAGCTCTGTCACATTCCCCAGTGGAACAGCAACAGTTGCCCTCATGCATGGGCAAAGACCAGTGAAGAAGGATGGTCCAATGATGGGCCCTTGGTACTGATGACTATGCTTATGAGCCTCTGCACTTGAAATTCCAACTAAGCCTAGAGCTGCAGGGTGGGTAAGAATTACCTCCTGAGAGCCTCCATGTTGCTCAGATGTGGCCTCTCCCTAAGCCAAACACAGCATGTAAATGTGTTACCTTCCCCTCAGTGTGGGATGTGACTCCTGGGGATGAGCCTTCCTTGCACTGAGGAATTACTCCCAAGCAGCAGCAGGTGATGCAAGTAGAAAAAGACCTTGAATGAAAGGGGGAAATGGTAAAGACAAATGAGTTTATATGGCTAAGAGACTTCAAAATGAGTTGGGAGGTCATCAGAGGGGTCACACTTACACACACCTTAGCAGGATCCCAGAGATAGCTATTCAAGAAACATTCTAATCAATGCTATCCCAATCAATATTTTTTATTTAAGCAAACTATTTTAAAGCTATAATATACTAATTTATGTTAAATCTTATTTTTTAAAGAATTATTTTTGGCATTTCTGTGTTTAGTTTTCATATCTAAGGATGAAACTTTTGAAATGTTCTTTGATCTTATCTGCCACAGTGACTTTTGTTCATAGTTCTGTGATTCTTCTTAGATTTAAGTCTTCATGGTCCTACCATAACTATTTTTACCACAATAAAATAGAATGGTAGATCTAGTAACATGTGATCTGACTTCTAAACTTGTAAAAATTGTGAATACTTTTAAGTGGATTTATCTTTTACTGAATTTATTTTGCATACTACAAATAGTCCAATTATTTTTGGTCACAGTTGACACTTTCAAGTATCTATAAGCTATTTGTATGATGATTTTCCATGTTATAGTTTTTACTCATATATAAATATATCTCTGGCTTTGGAGGAAGGTGTGAGTCAGGAGTGTGACCAAAGAAAATGCCTCAAGCAATTTAAATCACTGCTTGGTATCATTTTGAAATGACTTTGTACAAATCTAGCCTGTAGTCTTGGAACACTGACCAGAGTTTCATAGGAAAAAAAGGGATAAATCTTTTGCCTTTAATAAGTTTTAATAAGGAAATTTCCTTGGACACCAAGTACCTTTTAGTATATAATACTCACTGCTATTATAAATATGTATTTTTATATCAAACTAACACAACAGTTTACTAAGAAATAACTTATTTTCTTTTTTTTTAAGATTTATTTATTTTATTTAATTCCCCCCGCCCCCAGGTGTCTGTTCTCTGTGTCTATTTGCTGCATCTTGTTTCTTTGTCCGCTTCTGTTGTCGTCAGCGGCAAGGGAAGTGTGGGCGGTGCCATTCCTGGGCAGGCTGCACTTCCTTTTGTGCTGGGCGGTTCTTCTTATGGGGCGCACTCCTTGCGCGTGGGGCTCCCCTATGCAGGGGACACCCCTGCGTGGCAGGGCACTCTGCGCGCATCAGCACTGTGCATGGGCCAGCTCCACACAAGTCAAGGAGGCCTGGGGTTTGAACCACAGACCTCCCATGTGGTAGACGGACGCCCTAACCACTGGGCCAAGTCCGTTTCCCCTTATTTTCTAGTAAATGTTTTAAATACTTAGTTGGAAAAAATGGCTAGATATGAGTCTCTTAAAGTTCTGCATGTATCTTTTTATTTTTACCCAATTAATATTGGATTTTTCTATGTAATTCTTTATGTGTATATCTCAAATGTGCCTGGTTCATTTGGTATCATTAGAGGAGTGATGTGCATTTAATTTTTTATATTTTAGTTTTTACTCATGTTAGACATGTAGTGTCAAGGAACCCAAATCCACATACATAGGTCATAAAATATTTAAAAATTTTTAAATTCCTTTCAGTGAATGATATATAGATCAGTTGTTTATGTTTATTTGTAACTCTTCATACAATATCAGTTGAATATTTCAATTTCTATTTATGATTCTTTGCATTTCTGATTATTCAAGAGCATTCATTTTGGTATATTTTCATCTGAGCTCTGCAAGCACTTACCTCATTCAAAAGCAAGTCTCTCGCTTGTTTTGAGAAGCACTGGAGAGAAACTTAAACAAAAAGGAAGACATGATTGTAAGTTTGGAATGCTGGGGTAGTATTTAGGACCTGGTCCTAAATTTATTGCATGACTGTGAACAGCTATCAACCTGTAGGAAAGCCAGACATTTTGTTTTTGCTTGTAAAATATTATATATAATTATATAAGTGTGTGAAATGTAACTAGAGCTGAGTGGGGCAATAGGAGATAGGAAGATAAAGCTAGTGGTTTCTCTCCATACATCAAAAGGATATTGGGAAAGAAGGAATCCAGTTAGCTCTTAAATGGTGTGGGATGTAGTGACATCACGTGGAATCTATAGTCCGTCTCTTGCAGCATCCTTGAAGACACCTCCACTTCTAATAGGAGAAATTGGGTTATAAAGGCAGACAGGATGGGGAGCTTCCCTCCTTCTCTGGCTTCATGTGTATCCATGAGGCAATTGTCACCAGTCTGCTGCAGAACAGGCAGCAGAGTATGCAGCTAGGGCTGGAGAGCAGAGTGAGCATCTGTCAGTGTGCAGCCTTCTCAGTAGGGACGGGCTGCTGAGAGTTCAGGAATTCTTTCCAGGATTAGAAATGGATAAAACCAGATACAGCTGTTGTTTTGTCCTGCCACTAAGAAACTTTAAAAAGTTTTAACTTGGGTGATGGAACTTCTACACAGATGACAGTTATCAAATTTGGATCTCGGGAAACAGACTTGGCCCAGTGGTTAGGGTGTCTGTCTACCACATGGGAGGTCTGCGGTTCAAATCCTGAGCCTCCTTGACCCATGTGGAGCTGGCACATGTGCAGTGCTGATGCACCCAAGGAGTGCCGCACCACGCAGAGGTGTCCCCCGCGTAGGGGAGCCCGACGCGCAAGGAGTGCACCCATAAGGAGAGCCGCCCAGTGTGAAAGAAAATGCAGCCTGCCCAGGAATGGCGCTGCCCACACTTCCTGTGCCACTGACAACAACAGAAGCTGACAAAGAAACAAGATGCAGCAAATAGACACAGAGAACAGACAACGGGGGGGGGGGATTAAATAAATAAATCTTTTAAAAAAATTTGGTATCTCAAATTTTGGATGGACAACCCCCATCCAAAAAAACCCAAAGATTATATACAACTTCAAGCAAGACAATTCCTTCTCTCTGCCAAATAAGATCTAAGTCTCCTCTCATCCTTAAGCAGAGTGGATGTCATCCCCAATACCTCAAGACTGAGGGATAAACAAACGTAAGTGGGGAGTGCAACCATGGACCACTCTAGATGTATTGCTATTGTAGTTATTAGCATGTGTAACTGAAGAACTTGTAAAATCAATATAAAAAAGTAGTTACCAAAGGTCATGAGAGGAGGAGTAGGGAAGAATAGATGGAACATGAAATTGCTTTAAAGCTGAAGCAATTTTGTTAGTGTGGGTGCAATGTCTCTAAAGGAGCTCCCAGATAGCCTTTTGACCTGTACCTTGTGGAGTATGCACTGTGGTAGCTGTCTCTTTGCCATTTCCTTCCTGGTGGGAAAGTGCTTAGCCCTGGTAAGAGGGCATGTGGGTTTGCCAGTCAGCCCCAGGATATGAGTGGGACAGGTTTTGGAATAAGGGCTAGGAAGAGACATGGGTTAAGCATGCCTTTCATTAACTACTTAGAAAATGAAGCTTACCAGGACCTTTTGACATGTTCAATACCCCTCTGCATATGATCTAGAACAGAAATGTCTCATTATAATTGTTAGGCATATAGGTACTGTACTTAATACTAATTAATGCACCAACTAATGCATGTTTCTTTTTGAGTGGCAATTAATAGATCTAAGCTCCAGATTTACAGTACTATACATGTTATCTCTCCATGGGAGGAGGCTATAGTGCCAATTGTGTTTAAGTTCTATTTACATGTCTCTGGTAATCATTGCTCCACTTGGTATGCCCTTCATACAGCCAGCATGCTGCAGCACCATTGACCCTAGAGAAAAGCTAGGAAGGTAAGCTCCAGTATTCCACCAGCCTGGTGCATAGTGCCCTTCAGCACCATGAAACCGTGCCAGTCTGGAGGTGATATCATTGTATATCTCACCATTTTGAGCCATCACTGGCTGCAGCAAGAGTCTGAAACTGTCCCCCACTTTCCTCCATTAAGAAAATCTTTCATTAATGTGGTACATTGGTTCCAATTGTTGAACACATATTGAAGCATTGCTACTAAGCATGGACTATAGTTTACACTCTGCTCCCCACAACTTTATAGGTTATGACAAAATGTGTAGAGGGCTGTATTGTCATTGCAGTGTTATGCAGGACAATTCCAGTGTCCTGAAAATGCACCCATGTTGAAACTATTCTTCTCTTTCCCTCCCACTCAGAATCTCTGGTGGCCACTGCCTTTACAGTGATAAAAGAAATTCCATTGCTAGAATAAATGGCAATAAGTCTTTAATTGTATACTACTAAGTCTACTTTAGTCCACTGTTCACTCCCAATGTTGAGGATTTGGGAATGGTGATGCCCACTCTTGTTTCTAATTGAGAGGGGATTAGATCCTGTGGGGCAGATGGATAGAAGCATCTTGCTTGCAGCTGCACACACTCTCTATTCCTTGGGATGGGTGTCGTCCATCATCACCTCCTCATTAGTTGTACTGAGTGAGTCCAGTGAACTGGTGAGTAGTTGTTTCAACTCTGCTGAAACTCAGGGCTCAACCAGCACATGAACAGACCAAAGATTTAAGTCTCTGGGACATATATTTAAAAGTATAATGTTAATTATAGTTTTATACCTTCAAAGAAATGCTTTTAATTCTGAATTAGTAATATTTTATTATGACACCCTTCTTTTGTTATAGTTGAAGGGCCACACTTCTCTCATTCTTTCTAAGTAATGTATTTTTGTGGTTGGTTTTTTTTTTGGATGCTCAGAATGAATTTAGAGGACTTGGAATTTTCTATTGGAAAAATAGTGGTAGAAGAAATAAGTATCCCTTTGCTACAATATTGAGCCTTGATATGATCCAGTAAATCTTTCTACATGCACTTGTAAGTTGTGGTCATCCATTTTTCTATATCTACCTACATAATTTTTTTTGGTAAAAATATTCCATAGTTCTAATGGACTAAGAGTCAAAACAGTGATTCAAAATCCAGTGTTTCTTCTTACTGTATCACATTGTTTCTCAAAGTGGTTAGAAAATCACAGACTTTCAAAGTCATAAAAAGCCACTTCCATCACTATGATATAGATTCTTCCTGAATCGTTGCTCTTTCTTCATTTATGCAGCCCCATTGTTCAGATCCTCTTGGGACCTTATTTCTCCCTCCTTTACACTTCGTTCATATTCTCAGTTTCATATTAGCAGTTAAGCCTTTTTATTTTTGCTTTTTATCCCCTCCACTCTTTTTCCCTTTGCAGATCTCTTATTTACCCACATTTACTTGTGCTTTTTATACAATTACCCACAAATTTGCAAATGAAGCATTAGTTTTTCATCAATTTGTTTGAATCCAGCATCCACCTTTTTTCTTTGGTACTTTTACATGAATGTCCCATCTTCAGGTCTGATGTACTGTGTCTAAAATGTAATTCCTTATCTTTCTGTGAAACCAACTGCCCTTTTGGAACTGATCTTGAAGTCTCTTCTAGGATTGAAAACTCATATGTCATCCTTCACCTCATCCCCGCCTTGAAAAATGTAAGCATTTGCTTGTGTTCTGCAAATTCTGTCCTTTTTAAAATTCTTAGTACCACTTCATTGCCTCATGTATTAAGAGGCCTTTATTTTTTGCCTTCAAGATTTTTTTGAGAGGTTGTAGATTTCCAGAAAGATGCATAAAATGTTCCTATTTCCAACCCCCATTTTAAACATTTTACATTAGTGTGGTACCTTTGTTACAATCAATGAGTAAATATTATCATTGTACTATTTTTTATAACCTTATTTCAAATCAGAAAAAAATAACAAAAATGCAGCTCAACAGGTTATGGATACATTCCTCCTAAAAAGTTCTTTCTCATCTTTATCTCATCTAATTGCAAATTCTAACTCAGTTGTTCCTGTAGTATTCATAAAGATACAGAGATTAGTTAAATAACATAATTATGCAATATTAATGAAAAAATAAGGAAGAGAAAAATTGCTTAATCCTATTCAGATTTCACAAAACCAAACTCCTGTCTTTTTTTCACCCTGAGCATTAATGTAGTATCAACCTTGCTTTTGCTAGAAAATCATTACAATGGTGTTCTTAATTATAGTTCCAAATAATTTGTTTTTCCATTGTATCAGCACATTCTTTTTTTTTTTTTTTAAAGATTTATTTATTTATTTAATTTCCCCCCCTCCCCTGGTTGTCTGTTCTTGGTGTCTATTTGTTGCGTCTTGTTTCTTTGTCTGCTTTTGTTTCTTTGTCCGTTTCTGTTGCCGTCAGCGGCACGGGAAGTGTGGGCGGCGCCATTCCTGGGCAGGCTGCACTTTTCTTTTCACGCTGGGCGGCTCTCCTCACGGGCACACTCCTTGCGCGTGGGGGCTCCCCTACGCGGGGGACACCCTTGCGTGGCACGGCACTCCTTGCGCGCATCAGCACTGCGCATGGCCAGCTCCACACGGGTCAAGGAGGCCTGGGGTTTGAACCACGGACCTCCCATATGGTAGACGGACGCCCTAACCACTGGGCCAAAGTCCGTTTCCCTCAGCACATTCTTAACATGTAGTAGAAGTCCATTCCTCTATCTTATTAACCACAGTCTCCTGTCAAAATCATGGTTCTACATTCCCAATATTATCTTCCAGCTGTCCTCCAACTAACGTTAATTTTCCTAGACACTATTTTTGGCCACATTCTCATTCATAAATCATCAGTGTTTGTTACATTCATTATAATGTGTTGCCATCAAGTTCAAGCATTACCATATATTTACATTTTACCTGATTAAGCATTCTATACATACCCAGAATCATCTTCCCCTTTCATCCACATTTCATCTCCCACCAAAATTCATTTCATAGTCCCAACTCCATAAGTCTACTCATTGTATTTAGATCATATGAGTGAGGCCATAAAATATTTGCCCTTTCATGTCTGGTTCTTTTACTCAACCTAATATCTTCAATGTTCCCCCACATTGTCTTTGCTCCCCCAATTGATTTTTTCTTACTTCTGATTAATATTCCACTGTATGAAAATATCAGATTTTGCTTATCAATTCATTGGTTGATGGATACTTAGGTTTTTCCATCTTTTAGCAATTGTGAATAATATAATTGTCCTATTAATTATAGACCCTAGTTTCCTTTATGGTTCACTGTATTGTGTAATCTTATGGTTGTTTACTTTTAATTTTTATTCTATCAATGTATGTACCACCCCAAATTTCCCCTTCTATCAACATTTAGATATATAATACAGTGGTGTTAATTATATTCACAATGTTGTGTTACCATCACCACTGTACATTAACAAAAGTAAGTGATCTTTTCACTTTCCATTTCTTCCTTCTTCAGTCTGTAACAGTTCTATTCAGTGTGGACCATTTACTCCTCATGACTTTCCTTTTAGCCCAAAATCTTTAGTTAGTAGCTTAATCTATGCTTATTGGATCAAGTCCAAACTCCATTCTCTGGTTTTCAGAACTCCTCGGGCTATTTCCTATTGTTTTGCAACTTACCATTTCTTCTTTCTTAATATAGGCATTTTTGGCTATGAATTTCCCTCTTGGTAAACCTTTTGCTGCAAAACCATAGGTTTTGATACATTGTGTTGTTATTTTCATTCTTTCAAGGTAGTTACTAATTTTTTTGTGATTTCCTCCTTGACCCACTGCTTGTCTAAGAATGTGTCATTTAAAATATATATCTTTGTGCCTAATCTGGTTGTCTGCCCTTAACTGATTTCCACCTTCATTCCATTGTGGTCAGGGAAATGATTTTGTATAACTTCAATCTTTCTGAATTCATTGAGAGTTGTTATGTGACCTAGCATGTGATCTATCCCAGAGAATGATCCATGTGTACTTGAGAAGAATGTATATCCTGTTGTATTTGGGTGTAATGTTCTATAATTGTGTATTGGGTCCACATCCACTAGTGTATAATTCAAAGTCTTTATTTCTTTATTGATTCTCTGTCAAGATGTTCTGTCTAATGGTGATAATGGTGTATTAAAATCCCCCACTATAATTGTAAAGACACCTATATCTCCATTTAGTTTTTCCATGTATTTTGATGCACCCTGGTTAGATGCCTAAATGTTTATGGCTGTTCTTTGTTCTTGATAGATTGTCCCTTTTATTAATATATAGTGTCCTTCTTTGTCTCTTATGATACTTTGAATTTCAAGTCTAATTGTCAGATATTTGTAAAGCTATTGCCAGTTTTTTTGGTTATTATTTGCTTGTACAATTGTTTTCCAACCATTCACTTTCAGCCTCCTTTCATCCCTGGGTCTAAGGTGCATTTCTGGTAGACAGCATATTGAGAGGTCATATTTCCTTATCTATTCTGCCAGTCTGTGTATCTTGATGGGTGAATTTAATCCATTAATGTTCAATTTTATTACTGTCGAGGAATTACTTACATTATCCATATTTTCTTTAAGTTTATATATGCTACATATTGTTTTTATTTCTCTTTTTAAAATGAGAAATTATTGCTCTTGCACTCTCCTCCAACTCTCTCTCTCTCCTGTTTTTTTCCTTTCAACCTGAGGACTCCCTTTAGTATTTCTTGAAAGGCAGATTTCTTAGTGACCATAATGTCTTAATTTCTGTTTATCTGTGAATATTTTGAACTCTCCCTCATTTTTGATTGCCAGTTTTGCTGTTTAAAGTATTTTTGGCTGACAGCTTTTTTCTTTTAGCATGTTAACTATGCCATACTACAGCCTTCTTGCCTCCATGGTTTCAGATGAGAATTTGCACTTAATCTTATTGAGCTTCCCTTGTGTGTGATGGATCTCTTTTTTCTTGCTGTTTTGGTATTTTCTGTCTTTACCATTGGACAATTTGACAAGTGTATGTCTTAGAGTAGGACTGTTATGATTTATACTAGTTGGGGTGTGCTGCACTTCCTGGACATGTACATCCATCTCCCTCAATAGGTTTGGGAAGTTTTCAGCCATTCATTTCCTCCAATACTCCTTCTGTCCCCTTTCCTTTCTCTTCTCTCTCTGGGATGCCTATAATACATATTTTTGAGCATTACATGTTGTCATTCAAATTCCTACATCCCTGCTGGATATTTTTCTTTTTCTTTTTTTATCTATCTGTTCTACTATCTGCTTCATTTCAGATGTACTGTGTTCCACATCATTGATCATTTCTTCTGCTTGTTCAAATCTGATGTGCTTCCATTGTATTTTTGATTTCTTGGGTTGTGTCATTCATCACCACCATATCCGTTATGTATTTAATGTGTATTTAGAATTCCTTCAGTATGTTTTCCCAGTGTCCTCTTAATATCCTTAATCTCTTCCTTCCCTTCATTAAGCTGCTCATGATACTTATTTGGACATGTCTGATTGTTGTTCCATATTCTGCATCTCCTCCTGAATTTTAGTTTGTTCATTTCACTGGGCCATGTCTTCCTGTTTCTTATGATGGCTTGTAATTTTTTGTTGCCATCTAGGCATCTGTTTATTTTGATAAGTTTATTCAGTTGATTAGGTTCTCTCTCTACTCTGGGATTTTATTTTGTCGTTTGTGTGTGTTGTAAGATTTCACTTTGACATCTAGGAAAATGAGTAATTAACATGAGTAAAAAGTACAGAGGAAAAAGAATTAAAAAGTAGGATAGAAACAATGAAATGAGTAAGAGAATAAAGAAAAATATGTAGAAGGAAGTCAAAGGCTGGGATGAGAAGAGAGGAAAAGAATAGAGAAAAGAGGAAAAAAAGAAAACAGGAAAAAGGAGAAATAAAAACAAGAAAAATTGAAGACCAAACAAAAGAATTTGAATGAAAGAACAACAGAATATAGAAGACAGGAAGATGCAGGAGAGAAAAGAAATAGTGTAGGTTAAAAAAAATCAGTAAACAAAAAAGAAATGGAAACAAAGGAGAAACACAACAAACAAGAAATAACACAGCAGCAACACATTTTAAAAAAGAAAGAAAGAAAAAGAACAAGAAACAAAAATTAACAGAAAAACAGCCTTCCCTCTTAAACCTCTAAGAATCTTTTCAGGCTGCTGGTGTTCATTTAATCAGCCTGTAGTCTGCCCTCTGCAAGTTTTGAACCAGGTTTTAGTTAATAAAATAAGGAAAAATTTAAAAGGAACTTAAAAAGAGAGAGATCCAAGAAAAGCTAATATCAAAGGAATGTCTGTAGGATCCCTGTCATGAAGTTTCATCTGGATGCCTGGTAACCCAGTGGGGTCTCAAACCAGGGACCTCATATATTTAAGGCAGGAATGCTTCCAGTTAGCTAACCTGTCTCCTTCAGGTAGTTAGCCTTTCACAAGGCTGTCTGTCCCCTTTCCCTTGGGCAGGGTTGATTCCTTGCAGTTTAGCCAGAGTCCTGCTGATGAGGCACCTGTCTGTCCCTGCTTCCTCTCTAATCTAATTCCTCTCTTTACCTGGGTGGCTGGGCATGACAGCCTGCCTGAGGAGATCCCCCTCCCTTCTCCCTGTTGATTTGGCTTCCCTTCCAATATTCAAAGGTGGACTCAGCTGGCCAAACTCACTGTCAAGAAACCACTCCCCACACTCCAGGCCCCTCTTCCTCCCAGGAAGCTTGGCTCCACCTTGGCTGCTTGCCCAGCCACAGGGGCGAGTATCACAGTTTTCCTTTGGCTTCTTTGTCTTTCCAGTACCCTCCAGGAGGACTCACAGCCCCTTCCCATTTTCTATATACCCAAAGCAGCTGGCAGGGAGGAAGATGTCTGCTCTCCTCTCAGATGCAATTCACCAGAAGTTTTATCCTTGCTTAATATTTCAGGGGTGGGGGAGGGAGCCCTTCCCAGCCACTGGGATGTTTAATAATGCAGTGTACCAACTGATGATGCAACTGGAAAATGACCTTATACGGAAGGTTCAGTGCGGATCAGCAGAATATCCATGTCTACATAAAATACCATGACTTTAAAATGCTGTTTGACCTAAAGTAAGGGGGAAATGGAAAGGAGAAATGAGTTTATATGGCTACGAGTTTCTAAAAAAGAGTCTGGAGGCTGGCAGAAGGTTTGCCCTCATGCACAACTGAGCAGAGTCAGAGAGACAGATAAAGCAGATACAACCCCCAGATATTGGTTCCTTTGAGGGCTAAAGAGACCCATGGGAGTTATGGTCATGGCCGATGGGGTTAACTACCAGGGCAGATGGCCCCTCTTTGGAAATGGTGTTTATGTGTGATGAATCTGAACTCAGATGGGATCTCCCTTCATAAGACTTTCATGCTAATGTGCTGGAGGTGCAGTTAATGTTGGGGTTTAAGATATATTTAGGGGATTTGAATCTCTGGACTGACAATGTGATAGCCAGATCCTGAGCCTCAACAGACTCCAGCACCTACAATCTGATATATTGGACTTACCACACTCAGCTAAGATGGAGTTGAAGAAGGACAACCACCACACCATGGAGCCTAGAGTGATTACAACTGAAAATGGGAGGACTGCATCCAGCATCCAGGTGGAATCTGAGCCTCCTCTTGACATAGAGGTGCAATGGACACAACCAATCCAATGTCCACATAGAAGAGGTGGCATTGGATTGGGAAAAGTGGACATAATGGACAAAGGGTATGGGGAAAGGCAGGAAGAGATGAGAGGTGGAGGCGTCTTCGGGACATGGAGCTGCCCTGGATGGTGCTTCAGAGGTAATCACCGGACATTGTAAATCCTCACAGGGCCCACTTGATGGAATAGAGGAGAGTATGGGCCATGATGTGAACCAATGTATATGAGGTGCAGAGGTGCCCAAAGATGTACTTACCAAATCCAATGGATGTGTCATGATGATGGGAACGAGTGTTGTTGGGGGGGGGAGAGGGGGGGGTGGGGGGGTGGGGTTGAATGGGACCTCACATATATATTTTTAATGTAATATTATTACAAAGTCAATAAAAAATAAAAAAATTAAAAAAAAATTAAAAAAAAATAATAATGCAGTGTGTTGTTTGGGCTTCTTTGTCTTTCTGTTGCCCACTTTCCTGGGAGTTGTGAAGCAGTGTCCTGGTCTACCGTACCCCAAAGCTGTCTTCAGGGTAGCTTTTGGCTCTTTTCCCATTGTTTTAGTGAGAGCTCCTGTCTTACCTCCCTAATCCAATGGCCTGTTCCCACAATTCCTCCAAATTAATTTCTTCATACAGCTGCATTATATTCCATTATCTGAATACACCAGTTTATCCATTGGGTTGTTTCCTACTTTTGGCAATTGTGAATAATGCTGCTATGAACATTGGTGTGCAAATATCTGCTTTCAGTTGTTCTGGGTACATACCCAGTAGTGGTATTGCTGGGACACATGGCAAATTCAACTTTAGGAACTGCCAAACAGTCCTCCATAGTGACCTATGCCATTCTACATTCCCACCAAGAGTAAGTAAGTGTCCCAAACTCGCCACATCCTCTCCACTTGTTTTCCTGTCTTTTTAATAGTGGCCATTCTAGTAGGTGTGAAATGATATCTCATACGTAATTTTTATTTTCATTTCCCTAATAGCTAGTGTTGTTGAATATTTTTTCTTGTGTGGTTTGTTTTTTCTTTTTCCATTTATATTTCCTCTTTGGACAAATATTTATTCAAGCTTTTTCCCATTTCTTCATTGCATTGTCTTTATTGTTGAGTTATATCATGGATATTAAACCCTTGTCAGATGCTTGAGAGCCAAATATTTTCTTCCACTGAGATAGTTCCCTTTCACCCTCTCCACAAGGTCCTGTGAGGTTTAAAAGTAATTTTGAGGAGGTCCCATTTATCTATTTTTTCTTTTGTTGTGTGTGCTTCAGGTGCAAGGTCCAAGAAAAAGCACCTACCACAATGTCTCTAATATGCTGCCCTATATTTTCTTCTAGTAGTTTTATGTTCCTAGCTTTTATGTTTAGGCCTTTGATCCATTTTGAGTTGATTCTTGTACAGGGAGTGAGATAGGAGTCCTCTTTCATTCTTCAGGTTATGGATATCCAAGTTTTCCCAGCATCATTTGTTGTAAAGACTGTTTTGTCTCATTAGCATGTCTTTTGTAGGTTTGTTGAAAACCAGTTGGCTGTAGAGGTGAGAGTTTATTTCTAAACTCTTGATCTAGTCCACTGATCAATGCCAATACCATGCTGTTTTGAAGACTGTAGCCTTGTAGTAAGTTTCAGTGTCAAGCAGTGAAATTTCTCCCATGTGGCTCTTCTTTTTAGAGTGCTTTTGGCTATTCCCTTCCAAAATAATTTGGTATTTGCCTTTTCTATTTCTGTAAAAGTAGGTTGTTGGAATTTTGATTGGTATTATATTGAACCTATAGATCAGGTTGGGTAGGATTAACATCATCACAGTCTTCCAACCCAGGATCGTGAAATGTCTTTCTGTGTGTTTAGGTCTTCATTGATTTCTTTTAGCATTGCTGTGTAGTTTTCTGCATATATAACTTACTGGGCATACCTTGTATGTGGTTTGCTTCTCCATTGCTGCCCTCAGAAATTTCTCTTAATCTTGGACATTTGACACTCTGAGTAGTGTGTGTCTTGGAGTAAGTCTATTCACATCTATTCTTACTGGGGTACCCTGTGCTTCTGACATGTAAGTTCATTTCTTTCATGAGAGTTGGGAAATATTCAGCTCTTATTCCCTCAAATACTCTTTCTGCTCCTTTTCCCTTATATTCTCCTTCTGGAACAGCCATGGCATGTATGTTGTTGCATTTCATGCTATTCAATTTTTTGAGCTCTTGCTCAAATCCTTCCAATCTTTTCTCTCTGTGTTCTTTTGTCTCTCTAATTTCAGCTCTTCTGCCTTCTGAATCACCTATTCTTTCTTCTTTTAAAAAGATTTAAAGCCTTTACTGGCTTTGACCCTGAGTGTGGCGACTGCTGTGCAGCCACTCTCACCTCTGCCTGCACTGGCCCTTTGGGCAATGTACTGTGCCTGCTCCCTGCATGATGACCTGGTGTAGATGACTGTCTTGTCCAGCCTCTCACCCATTTCCTGGGGGAGCTCTGCTAAGACAGTGCCCAGCAGCCAGGCCTGGAGGCATCTGGTCCCTGCCTGCCCATCACACGATGTCCATCTTCCCAGATCAGAAACAGAATCCTGTTTTCACAGACCTGCAGCCCTTGAGTAAGGAGGTGACAGCTGTTGATGAAGCCGTCCCAACACTCCCTTCCCACCCTGCCAGCCATGTGCTGGGTGTGGACATAGAGGCCCACCAGGACCCCATCCCACTGAGAACCTGCTCCTGCCAGGGCCTGCCCACCCAATATCCTCCAGGCCACACACGTGCTAGAAGGGAGAACTGCTGGGAGGGGTGCCCAGATGGTCACAACTGCCACCTGGTCTCCAGTGCTCTGCCCTGCATCACCTTGTGTTATCTTGGGGTGTCTCCTGCTAAATGGCCAGAAAGACCTACACTTACATCAACTCAGTCATCCCTACAGGCAGTGGAAGGCCTGGGAAATTCAAGACCCCAGTATTGAGGGGGTGGAGCTCCATCAGACCTCACTCCTCCTCCTCCCAGTTGTGTGGCCCTGGAAAGTGACTGGGCCTCTTAGGTCTTCCCAGTCTCCTCATCTTTATAAGTCAGCCAAAGGGGTGCTGATGCCAAGTCCCAGAACTCTGCTGCCTATTCTATGGGGTATTTATTTGGGGTAGAGGCTTACAGTCACAAGGCCATAAAGAGTATGTTACTTCTCTCACCAAAGCCTGCTGCTCCCTTTTGGAGCAGGGTGGCTGCTGGTGTCTGTGAGGGCTCAGCCTCCCTCTTCCTCTTCAGGCTCCTCATGGTCCCAGTTTCTGATCACAGCTGTAGGATGTCATAGGGCTCGCCTTTCTTCCTTGACTCATTTCTATCTGGGCTTAGCTGCTCTGTTCTCTTCAGCCGCTAACTCTCAGGCTCATCTCTTTTCCCAGGCTGCCGGATTCTCTGTGTATCTCCTCCTGTGTGTCTGCTATCTTGTGAAAGTCTGTTTTATCAGCCCGAGGAGGCTATGTGGTTCTATCAGAGCCCTAATCTTAATGTAATTCAATCAGATATCTCTACTGAATCTAATATAATATAATCAAAGGGTTATATGACCAGTAGAAAAGGCCAGTTTACAAACATACTCTATTTCTTTTTGGAATTTATAAATAATATCAAACTGCCTTCTCATCTGTACCTTGAGGATCTTGTAGCATGTACTCCCTAGGGGGTTTGGCAGAGGTATATGCAATAGTCTCTCTAAAATTTATGGAATGGTGTCACAGGGACCTAACACATGAGCCTAGAGGTGGAAGAATTACAAGAAAGAAAGGGAGGCAGCAGGAAGTTCAACCCAAGACTGTAGCAGTTCGATATTATTGATGAATTCCAAAAAGAAATATTGGATTATGTTTGTAAACTGATCTTTTCCTCTGGGCATATCAGATTATATTGGATTCATAGATTTCCTTGATTAAATAATCATGTAAACCTCTTGTGCTCATAGGGTGCCAATAGATAAAAGACATGGCAAAGACAGAGTTGAGGACTTTTAATGTTGTAGTTTTGATGTTGGAGCTTGATGCTGAAGCTGGAGCCCCAGGGAGAGAGGCAAAGCCTAGAGAGCCTCATCATCTAGAGCTGACCTTGTGGAGCTAACAGAAGAGCTGAGCCCAAGAGGAGCCCAGGAATCCTGAACCCTCACAGACTTCAGCAACCGTCTTGCTCCAACATGTAAAAATAGACTTTGGTGAGGGAAGTAACTTACGCTTTATAGCCTGGTAACTGTAAGCTCCTACCCCAAATACATACCTGTTATAAAAATCAATCAATTTCCGTTATTTTGCATCAGCATCCCTTTGACTGACTAATACAGAGACCATGCAAATATTCTCTTCATCAAACTTTCAAGTTACCCATTCATTTATTTCTTTTGGTACGGATTCATGAATTCCTGTTATATTCCTATTATATTCAATGGGTTATCATTATATATTTTGATACTCAAAATGTTTCAGATTGATCAGTAGAATCCACTTCAAACTGTCTTTTATGTCCTCTTGACAGAATTCCTTCATTAATTTATGACAAAACCAAGTCTTCAAGGCTCAAGAAGTACTCTCCCTGCCCCAGCCTGGAACCAGCTATTTTTCAAAAAGGGATGTGTGCTTTTAGTGGAGATTGATACTTAGATACCAAGATCTAGGTGATAGGGAGCTCAGTGCTATTGGGTTGTCACTGTTTACAGTTTTCAGTAGACAGAGCTAAGGAATATATGAATATTTATACTGTGTATGTATATATCTGTATGTATATATGTAAATGGGTAAGTTTACATCTATATTTATTTCTATATCTATATATATTGGAAAACACAAATTCACCTGAAGACCAACTACTTAATCAGCAGGTCCCAGTAAAAAGTGATAGCAGGACACTTGTTCTAAAAGGGCAAAAAATATAAGGCTTTTTTCCTTCTCCACAATATCTCTACTTTTCATGGTATGTTTTACTTACTACTTAATACCATTCTAACTGAAGAAAAATTTAAAATTTAATTACCATGAATTCTACTGTTGCTCTTTATATTGTGCAGTGTCACTTATAAATACAAATACAAGAGCCTTTATCTTGTATGTGGAATCATGAAAATTACACAATTCTTGGTTCAAAGCTGTATTTCACTGTGCATATATTTAGTTTTTACCAGAATAGTGGAAACCTGAACAAAACTACCTCAACTCTTTATTTTATTTTTTAAAGATTTATTTTTATTTATTTATTTCTCCCCACCCCCTTGTTTGCACTTGCTATGTCTATTTTGTTCTCATCTTCCTTTTAGGAGTCATGGGAACTGAACCCAGGACCTCCCATGTGGGAGGTAGAAATCCAGGATGTTCAGGGCTGTTTTTCCTGGAGGGCCTAGGGAAAGTCCACTTCTAAGGCCATTCAAGAGGTTGTTCATTTCTTCTTAATATTCCATCATATGAATATATGACATTTTGTTTATCCATTCTTTGGTTGATGGACACTTGGGTTGTTTCCATCTTTTGGCAATTGCAAATCATGCTGCTATGAACATCGGTGGGCAATTGTTTGCATCACAGTTTTCAGTTCTTCTGGGTATATTCTTAGCAGAGGAATTGCTGGATCATATGGCAGTTGCATATTTAGCTGCCTGAGGAACTGCCAAACTGTCTTCCACAGAGGCTGCACCATTTTACAATCCCACCAACAGTGAAGGCATGTTCCTATTTCTCCACATCCTCACCCAGCACTTATTGTTTTCTCTCTCTTTTAGTAATGGCCATTCTATGAGCTGTGAGATTGTATCTCGTAGTTTTGATTTGCATTTCCCTAATAGCTAGTGATATGGAACATTTTTTTCATGTGCTTTTTTTGCATTTGTATTTCCTCTTTCAAGTAATGGCCATTTAAGTCTTTTGTCCATTTTTAAATTGGATTCCTTGCTGTTTTATTTTTGAGTTGTAGTGTCTTTTTATAAAGCATTGAAATCAAACCCTTAATGGGTATTTGGTTTCCAAATATTTTCTGCCATTGAGTGGGCTGCCTTTTCACCTTTTTTTTTTTTTAGGTTATAAAACTTTTTATTTGCATATTTAAAAAATTTTGCATTCCAATAATTAAAATCACTTCAACAAAAAAGAATGGCACTCTGATTAAACTGCATTTTACAGCCTGTAGGACACCTTGGACCAACTTTTGCTTTTACTCTAGATTTCACTGTCATCCTTCACCAACATGCAAGTTTTTCCTTCCCTGCCAGCCAGACAGGCAGGTGGGAGAGGCAGGTGTGGCCTTCCTTGTCAGTAGCTCCTGATTCTTTGATGTGTAAAGGTGCAGCACAGTCATTTAAACTTGACCAACCTCTTTGCATCTTACAAAGTTAACAGCTAAAAGAAGTAAAATAAGAAGGCAATGCTTGTGGAATGGTCAGTGCATATTGGTGGTGCCCACCTCATTATGATTTGCCTGCTTGCTTCTCCTATTCGATCGTTTCTTTGGAAGGCAGTGGATTTTTCTCTTGCATTTCTGTCTTCTTCAATTTCGACTTATCGAATTTCTCAATCTCAGCCATATCAGGTTTGTCAGACATGGTTGCAGAGGAAGCCAAGCGAGCAGCGAGTGAGGAGAAGCCGGTTCACGCAGGGTTTGTCACCGAGTCCTTTTCACCTTCTTGACAAAGTCTTTGGAAGCACAAATTGTTTTACGTTTTGATATGTACACATTTGGCCAACGCTTCCCCCTTTGCTTAATCAGGAAGGCCTAGAAGGAAAGGAACTATTAGTTGCCCTATCTTTCCCTTCCCTTTTTTTTTTAAAGATTTATTCCTCTCCCTTTTCCCTGCCAACCCCCCCATTGTCTGCTCTCTGTGTCCATTCTCTGTGTGTTCTTCTGTGACCACTTCTTATCCTTATTAGTGGCACCAGGAATCTATGTTTCTTTTTTTCTTGTATCATCTTGCTGTGTGAGCTCTCCGTGTGCGTGGCGCCATTCCTGGGCAGGCTGCACTTTCACAATGGGTGACTCTCCTTATGGGGTGTGCTCCTTGTGCATGGGGCCTCCCCTATGCTGGGGACACCCCTGCATGACAGGGTACTTCTTGTGTGCATCAGCATGGGTCAAGGAGGCCCCAGGGTTTGAACCCTGGACCTCCCATGTAGTAGACGGACACCTATCCATTGGGCCAAGTCCACTTTCTCCCTTCCCTTTTGTCATCATTTTTACTGTAAGAGGTTGACTTACAGGAGGAAGAAAGGATCTGATAGGAATCCTTGGTGGTTTTGTATTTCTTTGAAGACCAATTTTCTACCTTCTGCTTTGGAAGTATCTCTAGTTTGAAAGAAAAATATGGTCTTTTAGAGCAGAGACTTGCTGAACTTCCACCCATCTTAGTCATTGTAATTTTATGCTCATGGGATGTTGTGAATGTGACATGCTAATGGGATGGCAAAGAATAATGGCAGACTTGCATAATGTGTGTATCTCTTTGGCTCCACTACACCGTTGTACTTCACAGACCAAACACAGTGCCTGCCCTATGGAATTTGGACACATGAATAGAAAACCCTGACTGATAGACAGTTGCAGTTAAGTTATCACATTATTGTTGAGTTAGGATGTTGAATTTAAGCCCCCTATATCCACAAAACAATCACCTGAAAAATATACAGAGAAAGAATTGAGAAGGGACTAAAAATGGTTCACTTCATAAATCAGTATGAAAGTAAGCAATAATGAAAGAATTGAGGTATCAAAAAGATTGAAGACTTGCAAAGCCAAGTGGCATGGCTATATTATATTTCAGAGAAGTTTTTAAGAATCATGTAGGAATTACCATTCTCTCCCATGAGGTGTCAGTGCCATGTACACCTCCCAGACACCACCACCATGCGGAGTAAGTGGGAGACAGAGCACAGATTGTTGACTTGGAGAAGAAAAGGTAGAAGACTTGCTTTCTTCATGCACAACTTCATTCCCTACTTGTAAAGACAGGAAAAAGGAGGTCTTCCAGTGAGTTTTCTGGCTTGTGGAAGGGAGATAGCTACAACAGAGAACCTGGGTAAAATCTTTCATTCTTTCAAAATGAAAATAAGATGAAAGCCATCTTTCTCTCAGCATTATAGATGCCCATAATGTACCTTACTATGCTTTAAGCAACAGAACATTTTCAGAGAGAACCACGCTATCACTTGAGCTGTGGATCACTTTGACTCAGATCGTGTAGAGTTATAGAAAAAGAATTGGATATTTCCCTTGTAGATATTCTCAGCTCTTTCAAAACCAGATATCATTAAGGTTTTCAAACTAGAAATGTAGAAGCCACTGTGGCATTCTAGGTTATAATTTCTGATAAGGAACTAGGAAGAGCTAGAACCCACATAAACCCAAAGTTCTGTGGGATCCTCCATAATTTTGTGAGAAGTTTAGAGGTTTTCTGAGACCAGAAAGTGAGGAGAAACCCCTGAGGATGACCACAGCCTGGATTGGCCCATTGCTTGGATGACCTCACAAGGAGCCACTGTGCAGGACCTGCCACCTCTATATAAGGCCCTACAGGTGAGGCTCAGGGTCCACTTACCCAGGAAGCTGTTTTTGATGGCCTGTGGACTAGAACTGCTCTTCGTTGGCTTATTTCTCATTTGTGGATTCATTTATTTTGTTTCTTATTTTTTCTTTTTGTCTTAATTCTTTTTTCCAGATTTTGTTTTCTTTATTCTTTCCTTTTAAAAAAATTATTTTGCTTTTTAATTTTTCCTGTTTGTTTTTTTATCTTTTCCTTTTTCTTTTACTCCTGTTTTTTATTTTTGTATTTTTTTATTTTCATTTTTTTCTAGCATTTGATTTTTTTTTTTATTAGATCACTTATTCAGTCTTTCCCATTGGAAAGTCTGCCTAGAGTCACCGGGTCTCCAGCCCAGCATAAACTCCAGCATGCTGTGGCCTCTCGCAGCCTTGAGGGCTAAGGAGGATACCCACCTCAAGAACTACCGGTTCCTGAGAACAATAGGCAAGGGTGCCTTTTCTGTCATCAAATTAGCATGGCACGTCCTCACTGGCCATGAGGTAGCCATGAAAATCATACGCAAGAATGACGACCCCAGCAGCCTCTGCATGCGCTCCAGAGAGGTGAGTGTAATGAAGAGCTTGAGCCATCCCAACATCACCCGGCTCTTTGAAATCATTGACAACACCAAGGAGCTCTACCTCATCATGCAGTACACCCATGGAGGTGATCTCTTTCACTACTTGGTGGCCCATGGCCCTCTATTAGAAGAGGAAGACTGAGCAAAATTTCACCAAGTCATATCTGCTGTCCAGTACTGTCACCAGAAGTTTATTTCGCACAGAGACTTGAAAGCAGACAACCTCCTTTTGAATGCTGCTGGGAATGTGAAAGTTGCTGATTTTGGCTTGAGTAACACATTTGACATCAACCAAAAGCTGAAAACCCTGTGCGGCACTCCCTGTTATACTGCCCCCGAAATACTTAAGGGGCATGTGTTTGATGGGGCATCCGTGGACGTCTGGAGGCTGGGGGTGATTCTGTACACCATGATCAGTGGGAAGGTCCCTTTTGTTGCACAGAGCTTCAAGCATCTGCAGGAGCAGGTGCTCAGCGGGGATCTCTGCATCCCAGACCACCTGTCTGCAGACTGTAGGAATCTCCTCAAAAAGTGCCTGACAGTGGATCCCTGTAAGAGGTCAAGCCTCCCAGACATAATGACTGACCCATGGGTCAATACAGGCTATGAGCATACAGAATTGAAGCTGTATATGCGACCCCTCCCAGCTTGCCAGGACCCCCACCAGATAGCAGCTATGATTACCATGGGCTACAAAGAGGAGGAGTTACAGGCGTCCTTGAGAGATGGCAAACATGATGAAATTATGGCCATCTATCTCTTGCTGGGTTACAGCAGATGGGAGCAGGGGACCTCCACCAGCGCCCTGCAGACCCAGCCCCCTGCCAGGTCAGGAGTAGGAGAAGCCCACCTCTCTACCTTCCTACCAGAGCCTGCCATCTGTCCCAGTCCACCCTACAGCTCTCCTGTCCTGCAGAGGACCAGTCTTAGCCAGGCCTTCATGGACGAGGGCTGGGAGAGCCAGCACATGCCAGAGACAGGAGCCTCCAAGACATTGGCTTCACCCACAGGGCCCCTGGCCCTGCCTCATGTACACCAGCAGCCCCAGATGGCCTGGGTGAAGCCTAGCCAGGCCACCAGGCCCTGCCCCAAGAAGCATCATAAGGAGGGTCCCCTGCTTGGTCCTGTGGTCACTGCCTCCTCCCACATTATCTGCGGCGGGGATGGAGGACCTCAAGGAAGCACTTCTGCCCACTGTTGGCATGGGTGAAGCCATCCCTGGGGGAACACCCCAAGTTGGGGTGAGCAGCAGAACTTCCCTGCATGGGGAGGCCCACCTCCCCTCCCACCAACAGCCAGGGCCAGCTGAGCACCTGGAGGCAATTCTGGACTTTCCTGAAGCATCGCCTGTGCCTAGGGTGCACCTGCAAGGAGCAGCACCAGGGGAGGAACAACCAGGTGGACCTTCAGGGGGTCCTGCCCTGGTCATGGGACCCAGAGTGGAGGATGAAGGTCATGAGCTCCCTGGAGCCACATGAAATAATGGGGGAGATCTGGGTGCTTGATGTACTTGGCTGTGAGTGGGCCCTGAAGGGGTGCCATGGGCTGCTGTGCATGTGTGGCACGCCAGGCCAGGAGGATCTCCTCCAGTGGAGGATGGAGGTGTGCAGGCTGCCATGGCAGGGGCTCCACAG
Organism: Dasypus novemcinctus; assembly: GCF_030445035.2. Classification (NCBI taxonomy): domain Eukaryota; kingdom Metazoa; phylum Chordata; class Mammalia; order Cingulata; family Dasypodidae; genus Dasypus; species Dasypus novemcinctus. Next base: position 60,567 of record NW_026688153.1, read on the forward strand.
GGTGCAGGTCAAAAGGGTGTCTGGGAGCTCTGGGGCCTTTAGAGACATTGTGGCCAGACTAATAAAGCTGCTTCAGGTTTAAAGCACTCCCAGGCACCCACTGGGAGACCAGGGAAGGTGGGCAGACCCTCGCTGCCCCAGGTGACCACTGCCCACACCCCAGGCAGAACCCCAGAGGCTGCACTGGTTGTGTGCTGGGCCTACTCCCTTCTCCTGTTCTTCTCCCAGGCTGGTGGTGAGGCCCAGGGGCTACCCCCTTGACCCCACATCTTCTGGGAGCCTAATAAAGCAGAAACTCCTTAGCTACTGGTAATGTTCTGCATGCCATAGAGGTGCATAGAGGGATCCTCCTCAGTGGACCCCCACTGTGAGCCCACCATGGCCTCTGTACACCCCCATCCTGCCCTGTGTACATCCCCCAGCCCCGTGTGACACACACCACAGCAGCATGTTTTGGCTGTTGTGGTCCCACTCATGGATGCTGGTGATTGTCTCCTGTATCTCCTCTGTGGGCTCCATGGGGCTCCTGGTCTCCATCCTCCATGGTAAGTCTACTGAGTGGACCTTGGTTTCTCCCCTCGGTATTTGCTGAGGTTCAATGACCTCCTGGCAAACCTGACCTGCTTATATCTTCATTTAACCTTGAACAGGTTCCCTTTTGGTGTGTTCTAGCCTGGCTATTGCTAGAACAAGAGGCTGGGGACCCAATGCAGGGAAAATTTTCCTAGGTGCCTTGGTGTGGGAACTGCCCTATGTGGACAGAGCTCTCTTTGCCTTAGCTTGGGAAGATGCTTTGTTTTTGGACTACAATCTGTGCTGCAGCTGTGGGGTGGTGAGGCCACGAGGCCATGCTGCAGTGTTCCTGGTTCTTGGCCTCTCCGTTGAGCATCTGTGGGGCCCAGTCCAGAGAGCCTGAGGGGCTGCAGCCAGCTGTGCCTGAGCTGTCTTTGGTTCCTGGTCCTGGTGAGTGAGTCTGGGAGATGGCAGTGAAATAAGAAATCTTTTGTGAACCTGAAAGCGAAAAGCACATGGAGATGCTTCCACCTCTGGTGGTGAGAAGCAGAGGCAGGGGCCAAAATGGAAACCATGGGAAAAGTCCAGGCTGCTCTCCCTAGACTTTGTGTGGAGGAACAAGATCATGTGCCACACGGAGCCTGAAAGGACAGTGGGGTAGATGAGCAGGTGCTGGACACAGCAGCTGTAGTTGGACCTGAACAACAGTTTCAGCTGCTGGGCACGAGTACCACGTGTGCTGGAGGGCTTAGGGGCAGTGGAGGATGGAGGTCTGCAGTGCTGGGCAGGTCTCAGTGGGTCCACTTGTGAAGGAGATCCTCATCCACAAGGCCTTCCAAGCATCGGCTCCTAAGATCCAGGGGCTTCAGCTTCCAAAGGTGAAGGGAACCTTCTGGGAGTCCAGAGGAATGGCCTGCAGAGCCTCGCTGCCAGGGGGCCACTCGCCCCACCTATGGTGCTGCAGAGACTGGACTGACCTGTGTCTCCTGGGGTCCTGCACCCCTCTCCTGCCTTCTCCATCTTTTCTTCTTTGTAGGAGAGTGGAGTTCATTCTGGAGAAATAAAGAGAGTTCAAAAGAGAGCAGAGTCTGTTTATTCAAAGCTTGAGCTCTAGTTTGGGAAGGGACCCCAAGCTAGGCAGGAGCAGGGGGAAGCATCACAGTGAGCAGCGAGGAGGCTCGGGGGGCTCCCGATGCCGGTGGTGGGCAGTGAAGGCCACCTGAGAGGCAGCTTATGGTGACTGGGGAGCTCATTTGGCTTCCCCTGGTAGGTCCTTCTTTGGGAGAATGGGTGACTTCCATAGGGTGAACACAGGGAGGCTGGGTGTCATTGACAAAATTCCTCCCCTCTGGGGCCTGATGCTTACAGAGGTTTTAGGGTCTCAGTTCTTTCCCTGCCCAGAAATTCCCTCTCCCACCCTGTCCTCTACAGTGGTCCAAGGAAGTGGAGGAGGGGAAGATGCAGCAGGGCTCTCTCACAAAACAGGCAGCACAGGGGGCTGCCTCTAAAGGACAATAATATGCATAACAACAAGAAATAAAATTCAGAGGTCCCCTTTTCTCCAGCTCCAAGCAGGAAGTGGACACTGCATCCCTGGGGTCCTGCCCTGGTGACGGGATTCCCTGTTAGCCCTTGCAAAGCCCACTTAGGCTTCTACCCTCTCCTCCCTCCTTCCCCTCAAGCAAACCACCCCATGGCCTGTCCCTCACCTCAGGACCCTGGGACCCATGCCTGGGTATCTGTGCACCTGCCCTGGTGCAGATCTGAACAGGAGGGGCCGGCAGCTGCTCTAGGATGCAGAGGTGAGGGTGAGAGGTGCTGGTGACCCCCCACACCAAATGCTGTCCACTTCCCCAGAGTCAGGCATATTCCTCCCCAAACTGCTATCAGGTCCTGTCCTCCAAAGAGCCTGTGCTCCCACCTCCCCCAGCCCTCCAGGTGGAAAGAGGGGCTGCCCCAGGCCTGGAGAGAGCAGGGGCTGTGGGCTGCTGGGCCCCCAGTCACCAGGAGGCTGCCCCAGGGGTACTCTCCCTGGTGAGGAGACACTGAGGCTTCGCCCTCCAGGAGAGCCTCTGCCTGACAGCACCCACCTGCTGCTGCTCTTCCCTTGGGGTGCCCTTCTGTGACCCACACAGCTCCTGTCACAGTGACTGCCCCCTCCCCACCTCCCTGAGCCATTCCTCTGCTTCCTGCCTTCCCTCATGGACAGTGAGGTCCTGCAGTGGCTGAGGAAGAGGCAGGACCATGGGCCTCCAGCCTTCTCCTCAAGGCCATTTTGGGAGCAGGTGCTTATGGGCACTTAGCTGGAGGCAGGCAGTACGTCCTGATTCATTTCTCCCCTCTATTGAACCTTTGAGATATTGGGCAAGGGGGCTATACACAACAGTGCTTCCGCTCTCGCCTGGACTGTGTTTTTTTATGAGGGCTTATTTATAAATTTATGGAATCATGGTAAGTCCACAACCACCCATCATTTTCCACCTCCCCTGGTCTCATTTCAGGCTCTGAGGATAGTCAAGACCTTGGGAATGTGCAGGTGGCCTTGCCAATATTATCCCTCCTCTCCTACTCTCCTGGGCCACCCCTACTTCCCTTCTGCTTTTTGTGATGACCTGAGGGTCCAGAAAGGCACAGCATTACTCAAGAGGTGAGGGTCAGTAGGACCCCAACAATGTAGACCCATTCTGTCCCGCTTCCCATCGAGCACTAGCTTCTCTGAGCAAATAAACCACAAATCAGAATTTTGTGGGAGGAAAAACCACGGGGAGCATAGAGGGTTTTCGCCAATAACTGACACAATGTTACATATGCTTTAAGGGGATTCCTGCTTATAGAAAGTGGTGGGGACAAAGGCAGAAGGAGGTGGACACTGGGAACATTGCCATACCCAGGGTTGCTTGACTGGCCCAGTGTCACAGAAGCAGCATGGAGTGTGCACTGCCCATGAGCTGCCAGACTGATGATGCACCTCTGCCCCCCAGGTCAGGAAGGTCACACACTCCCTTCTTTCCACCCCTTCTCCCTGACTCTGTTTCCAGCTAAGACCAGAAGATAAATTCAGAGAGGAGTCATGCCACAGCCCATAGAGCAACTCCTCTAGTGAGTACACCCACCCCACCCCACTAAGCACAAGACTCTAGCTGTGCACAGCACACCCCTCTCTGGAGACAGACACCATGCCCACCCACCACCACAGCTGCCCTGGGGATCCAGTCTGAATGAAGGGTCCGGGTCCCCAGCTGTCTGACTCATCGATTCTGCTTCCGTGGCTGCATCTGATTGTGAATGCCCCTCACTGGGAGGAGTCCAGGAAGCAGGTGCCTGGCACTTTCAACCCCATTTAGGTGAGGCATTCTCTGCCTCCCACTGTGGGCAGAAAGTTGGGAGATCCCAAACCGGCCTGGCCTTGTAGAGGCTGAGCAGCCGACATGTCACAAGTGCCCGGAGGAGAAGTCTATCAGAGCAGAAGCAGTGAACGTCCTTTGAATATAAAATGAACAGTGTTTTCCTTTCATGGCTCTAATCTACACTAACAGAAGGAAGTTCTGAAGAAAAATAAAAGGTATTCCATTCTTTCATTCTGTGAATTAGCCTCCTGAGGGAACTGTGATAAACTATGATTTAAAAACTATGATTTTAAAAAGCACTTGTTAGATGCTTTTTCAAGATGCTGTTGGGCAGCGGACTTGGCCCAGTGGTTATGGTGTCCGTCTACCACATGGGAGGCCCACAGTTCAAACCCCGGGCCTCCTTGACCCATGTGGAACTGGCCCATGCACAGTGCTGATGCGCACAAGGAGTGCCCTGCCATGCAGGGGTGTCCCCTGCAATGGGGAGCCCCATGGAGAAGGAGTGCACCCGATAAGGAGAGCCATCCAGGGTGAAAGAAAGTGTAGCCTGCCCAGGAATGGTGCCAAACACACGGAGAGCTGATGCAACAAGATGACACAAAAAAAGAAACACAGATTCCCATGCTGCTGACAAAAAGCAGATAAAGAAGACGACGCAGCAAATAGACACAGAGAACAGACAACTGGGATGGGGGAAGGGGAGAGAAATAAATCTTTAAAAAAAAAGAAATACTGTTAAAAGCATGATCAAATTTATATGATAAACTATAACCATATATACTTATATGCATACACAGAAATTCATATATACATGTATACATATATGTAAGGAGAAAGAATGAGGAAATGATAGAACCCTAAAAATATCATTTGACATCCCTATTCTATCCAGTTGTACTTTGAGCTGAACTAAGTCTTAGAAATCCCAGGTATTCAAAAAATTTAATTACCTTTTTGGTTACAGTTAGTTTATGATGAGTTTCTGTCATTCACCTTTGCATGGAATAAAAAACTATATGAATACATTTGGCACTTAATATCTGTTGGATCTATGTTTTGCATTATAGACATAAATGTACATAGGTGAGGATATGTATATGTACTATAAGAAGGAAATGTCAGATAAAAACAAATGATTTTAGATTCAACTTTATAATCCTCTGTCAAAAGGTAAAAAAAAATCTACATTTCAAAATTCTCCTTAGTTTTGAAGATTTACTTCTAGTGTGCAGGTGGGGCACAACCATGTTTGACAAAAAGAAGATATACTTCTTTTGTATGTGGAAAAATCATTTTTTAAGTTTAGATAAGGCTGGTTCTATTCATTCCTTGAAAGTACACTTGATTTGACAAAAATTTAATGTTATTTGCAAAAGAAAGATCTTAAAAGTTAAGCAAATTTAATTTTTATTTATGTTTTTAAAGATTTTATTTCTCCCTACTCCCTCATTGTTTGCACTTGCCACATGCTGTTTTTAGGAGACACCAGGAACTGAACCCAGGACTGCTGATATGGGAGGGAGATGCGTAATCACTTAAGACCCCTGCGTGCCCTGCCCTGTCATGTCTCTCATTATGATTTTCTTCTCAGTCTCTTGTGTCATCTTGTTGCATCAGGTCGCTGTTCCTGCCTATCATACCAGCTCACTGTCTTCTTTAGGATGCACTGGAAATCAAATCGCAGATCTCCCATGTGGTAGACAGGAGCTTAGTTGCCTTAGCCACATCTCTTCCTTAACTAAATTTAAATACAAGGACAAAATAATAAGGAAAATTATATATGGGATACAAAATATTTTATAAGCATAAAGTTTAGACTCCACTAGGAATCTGAGTCCAGTGTTCTTTCCTCAATACACAACACATACACACAATATTATCCTCTAAAGGGTTCTAGAACATTAGATTCAACAGGGTATGAACATTAATGTAAGAATTTTATGAAACACTTCCCAATAATCACTGAGAAATGAACACTGACACCTCTGTTTCTCACATAACTTAAATGATGATAAAGTAATTAATTTAAAGGACTGAACCACAAGGATCAACAGGGAGACAAGGAAAACAGAATAATAAAATATTGAAAGTAAAGTGTGGACTTAGGACTAGTAACTTGTTGGCAAAAGTAGAGAACCCTAACCTGAGAAGCAGTGGCAGAAGGACAGGCCTGCTCATTTATGCTCTGATCCCTGCAGGACTTGACACTGCAGACATCAGGGACCCTGTGGTGGAACAGGTGGGGAGAAAGGTAGGTCAGGAGAGGGGGAGTCTGGACAGAATGATCAGCAGCCCGTAGCTCCTGCCCACTGCAGAAGACTGGGGTTTACTTTCCAGAGGTGTGGATTCAGTGATGCCCTGGACTAAGGACCATTCGCCCCTGTGTGCAGTAAGATGCCACTTAAAACAAGGGGCTTTGTGGAAGTCTACCTGTCAGAGAGACTTCTAGTCCTGGACAGTGCATTGTTTCCAAGAGCTATTCATTAGAAATAATAGTGTGCTGAGCAACCTCGTAAATGTAGGATTTTTCCTTCTATTGGCTTATTTACCCCACATATGCTTTCTCTAGTTTTTTGTAAACCTATTTAGTAGGAGAGTGATGTCCAGGTGTGAGAGTTTGAATTTGGTGACTCCTCCCCAAATTTTATGTTTTTTAATTCATTCCTATGGTGGTGAGAACTTTTGATTGCCTTTGATTTTGTTCTCACCCTGAATAAATCACTTGAGTGATCAGTTCATTTTGATGGGACTCCATCAGTGAGGCATGACCCAGGCTTGGTTTCCTCCCTCTTCCTGGGCCTTACATAAATGGAGACACAGGGAGGAGACTTAGAGAAAGGAAATCACCATTTTGACCCTGCCGTATGAGAGGCCTCAAGGATCACTAGCAGCTGAAGCTGAAGCTTGAAGCCCCCAAGAGGCTGGGCTCATAGAGCAGCTCAAGGCTGAAGAGATGAGCCACATGCCTGATCACCCACAGCCAAGCACTGGGAAACGGTGAGCCTTGAGCAAATGCAGGGACCAGGCAGAGATCTGCTGCTGCTTGTCCCTCCACGTGGCAGGGCGCCGGGGTCACCAGGAGCTGAATTTGGTGAGAAAGCATCTCTGATGGTGCCTCAATTTGGCTATTTCACAACCACAGAACTGTCAGATTTTGGCCTAATAAATGGGTTGTAAAAGCCAACCCCTTTCTGGTACTTTGCATTGGGAGCTCCATGTCAAACTAAAACACCACATTATTCTGTTTCATTTCTGTTTGAGTTTCTACTTTTTAAATGGAAACATGATCTTATGGAGTAGATTCAATATTGAAGGCTTAAGTTTTTAAAAATTAGATTCAAGTCATTTTTCCTTAAGAATTCAATTTTGAATGTATTTAGGCTTTCTGCTTTGTCAAGTGTTGATGAGAGTGTTAACTGTGTGTTCCTGTGTGTATGTGTGTGTGTGTGTGTGTGTACGGGTATGTGCACAAGGTTGTAGTTGCAGACTGAATCTATTTTGCTGGCTGTGATAGCCATCCTTTATAAACCACTGGAAGGTGACTTTCCTGGAGCACAGAAGGGAGTCATCTCTTTTCTACTCCCTACCTGAAGAAGGCAGTGAATTGTCTAAATAATCCAGAAAACCAGGTCCTTTTTGAAAGATGGACATTTGAGTATAGTCTGGGAGATTATATATTTGTATTGAACTAACAAATATATGCAATGAAATACACAAAACTTTTTGGCACTTCCTGAGAACTAAGATTTCCAAAAAAAGTCAGTGTTGTCATTTTTATGGAGCTGTATTTTTGCTTTGATTTATGGTTGATCAAACAGAAGAAAGAATGGTGGAAAGCAGAGTCCTTTTGTCATTATTTGAGACTGTTCTATGTACAAGTCTAAGAATAAAATGGTACTTTGGATGGACGCTCATGGAATCAGCTTTAGGTTTGCATTAAATTGGTAGTTTGGTGATGACATGAATGATTGTCTTGTGAGTGTAACTCTTCTCTGTATCTGTTCTTTAGAAATTATCTTCAGAAACAACCATGTTTTTCTGCAAAGGCTTAAATTTTCCTCCATGATGAAACAAGATAAGGTATGTAGGACATCATGAGGGTGATAAGTCACAGTGAAGGGGGGACAGGAACTGTGGGGTCCAGCACAAGCAGGCAAGGATGACAGAGCAGGGGTGGGGCCCTTCCTAGGAGGTACATGTCTCCAAAAGTCAGAGGTGGGTCAGAGACTCAGGGGCACCTGGAGGGGAGGGCTATAGGTGGGGGAGCCTGTGGGAAGATAAGGGTTCAGGGAAAGCAGCTGCCCTGGAGCACAGGGCAGCTGAGGGAGGAGCCTCTGCTCTGCAGTGGGAGAGCCCTGGCTGCCAGCAGGTGACTGGGAGCACCTGGGCTGGTCCCCAAAGCCTCTGCTCCCTGGGGTGGTCGTGTCTTGGACCACACCAGCCACTGGCAGCACTGCAGCCACTTTCCTGGCTGCAGAGGACACGGTCCTGGGCTCCTGGTCCTGCACAGAGGCCGGTCCTTGTGGCCCAGGTGGTCGTGTAGCCCCTCAGAGCTGCTCAGCTCTTCCAGAGGGTCTCTGCTCGGCCTCGCCCTGCAGCGCCCCCTCGGGGCCTGGAGAGCTCAGTGTGCGTCTTTGGGTTCTGCTGCGCCCTCTGGTGGCTCCAGGTGGAGGCCCCCTCGTGACCTTCACCTTCTCCCCCCTGCTCGTGGGCCCCGTGGGCGAGGAGGAAGGCGCCTTGGGAGCGGGAGTCTCCAGGTTCCAGGCCTGGTCCCGTGAGGAGCTGGAGAGCACCATGGAGGGTTGGGGTGAGCCCTGAGAGGGCACACTGGGCCCCCCTACAAAGTGAAGCTGGATCCCCAAATCTGGTATCCAGGAAATGGAGGTGTTTTCCTCAGGTGGAATCAGCTCCACAGATGAAAGCAACCAATTACACATAATTGACTGAAATTGAGTTGTAGTAAGTCCTGAGGCCAGGATACAGCATCTGTGGCCTTTTTAACAAAGAAAATATGACACCATTTTATTGCAAACTGGCCAGAAGTTAAGGTACCCAAACATTGATTTTCTTTGAGGCTACAATTTTGTGGCAGCTCTCAGTACTTTTCCAGAACATGCTGACGCTGGTTTCCACATCACACGCAAGGATCCAGGGCATGACATTTAACAGCCGGCTTTCCACTTTCAGCTAGCATCCTAAACTTAGGAAAGTGTGGACTTACACATATCACTGTAGTAATACAAAGCTCATTAAAGCTTATTAGAAAGTTTCTTTTATGAATAAACATCACAGTCAGAATTTGAAGGCTGCTATAGAATATTCAGGAATATATCCTAAAACTTTAAATTAGTTACAAATCCCCAAGAAGTCAGAGAAATAAGACCAAAGAATTTGTTAAAGGAGACTTTCTTAGTTTGTGATCCTTTCAGGGTGGAAATGTTAATTGGTGGTGGAGACTTTACATAGTTAAAAAGGCCTACCTCTCCTCAGTGATTTTTAAAGTTTTCTGGGACATGCTGCTGTGCAAATAAAGTTGCTTTATTCATGCTGGGAATCCAGAATGACTCCCTTGGGGAAGCAACATATGACTTACTTTATCATTATCACAAATGTGATTGAGGAACTCAGATTAAATAAATGCTTAGGGAAATATCTAAATTAAAGCTATTAAAGCTTTGATAATAAACATGGTAACCTAAATTTATATTCTCTTCTTGGTCCTCCACTTGCTCAATTCATTTGAAACTCTTGGCTTCATTTATTTTAATATTTGCATCCACAATTCCTACATGAACCTGTGTATAGAGCAAAAGACTTCATAAACTCATTTCAGTCATTACATCTGACAATAAAGCCTACCAATTATAATAGATTTGAAAATTATTTGTTAAAATGCATTAAAGTTATTTTATCTGCCATCTTTTTCTACTTCCTTCGATAAACAAAGCAAAGCATTTCTATTGCCTATCTTTCCAGATAGACTGTGAGCCTCCCAATGACAGAGGCCAGATCTCCAGAACCCTGCAGGGTGTGAGATGTATGCTAAGTGCTAAATAAATGTTGAACAGGTCCAATTTTGAATAATCTGTTTTGATGAGGTGGAAGCAGTTGGTGACTGACTCTTGTTTTTTTTTGGTAAGCAACATTTTAAGCATAATGAGTGGTTAAAAGCAGGAGTCTTTGAAATCACAAAGCCTGATTTTGAATCCCAGTTTCTTCATGTAATACCTGTGCATCCTTCAGAAATCACTACATTTCTCTAAATTCCATTTTTCTTGTCTGTAGAATAAACTGAGATTACATATGTCTAACACATAGGGGGCATTCCATAAATGGTGGCTAATATTATTACAAGAGACTATACCAATGTTTTGTTTGTTTTTTAATCTGTTTGGGTTTTATCTGTGAAGTTTAATGTAAATAACTATAGTGGTATACAATACTGCTAAGCATGAAGAAGATAGATAACTGGCCCTTCCCACAAATACCCCAAGTCAGAAAGTAAAGAAGTTTTAACTAGTAACCTATTTATTTGTTGAAACTAAACTTTATGAGTTATGACTAATCATTGATAATTAATTGAATAATTATGGCCTTATCAGTTCAGAAACTATATTTCCTTCCTTTTCAGTCAGTTTTTTAAATAAATGAAATAGTCCTTATGAATGGTTTTTTGTGGATTTTTAAATTGAAATAATAAGTTCCTGGAGTATCTTTTACATAGATTGACATATTCGGTGTATGAGGTTTACTTGAATTGGTGTGTGTGAACACATTACATTTGGGGATTGAACGAATAGGAGATCTAGTCTGTACTTCTAATATTTTGGATTCTGTAAATGAATTTAGTCATTTTAAATACTTCTCAGTTATTCTTTTTTCCTATATAGTGAAAGATATAGTTGTTAGGCCTCAGAGAAGGGCCTCTGTGGATAAGCAGAGATGACATGAAGAAAACTTTCACATGAGAGCTAGGCAAACCTACATTTATTACATCTGCAGAGGTAAGGAGCCAAGGCCAGTCCAAAGTGACTCAGACCCAACTCCCCATGCTGCAGTTTCTCTCTTGCTTAAATGCCTAGTTACTACTTAGCATTTTCTTTGATTATGCATCAGTTTTTCTGCTTATGGATGAACACACAAAGCTGATTATATAATTGCATGATTACTATGTTCAGAAAATCATGCTTGCACATACATTGGGTGATCAAGAAAGGGGCAGATAACTCCACCCCTGGGTGGGAAATTTACTATGCTAATCAGCAAGTTGAAGTGAGGACAGCCAGGGGCTTCTTCTGTGCAGGCCCAGCCAACTGGTAAAAGCTGGTTTTCCTACTTGATTGCTTCAGTAGGATAATCTTGACCACCAAAAGTGGAATTTGGTAGAAAGAAAGGGTTGCATCTCATTACCTTCTGGTTTACATATAATTCTTTCCTTTGTATCCTGGCTGTTATGAAATAAAAAGCATAACCTTGCAGAAAATTATCTAACAAGCCAATCCTGTGTCCTGCTTCTGTAAATCAGCCCATGAGAACATGACCTTGCAGGAGATTATCAAATGAACCACTCCTGCCTGCCCCCCCACTTCTGTAATCTAACAAACCACTCCTGCCTCCGCTTCTGTAAATCAGCCTGCAAAAGCATGACCTTGCACCTACCTTCTGCCTCTGTAACCCCACTTGCAAAATTCCACCTAGCAATGCATTAGCCAATGAGTGAGAGCCATGCTAGTCCCACATAAAATCTTATATAAACCTATGAAAACTGAAAAATAGGGCTCAGAATTTGGAGACTGACTCTCCTCTGGGCCTGTATGTTATAAATCTGTTCCTCTGCTAATCTGAGTACCACTTGGGCTTTTCTGCCACTCAGAACTCCCAGCTTTACAGCAACATTTGGTTCCCTGACTGGGAAACCCAAGTATGCTGGCCCTTTGAGCCTCTGGTTTGAGACTGGCAGGCATGGCTGGTGGAGATCTCCACATGAACGAGGCAGCACCACCTGTCCCCTTGATGGGGCATCCTTCGGGGAAAGGATCCCTGTGGGCCATGTCCTCTGACCCAGCCTGACTCAGTGGAGGAGTGGATTGAACAACGTAAGAAGATGCTGGAAAGGTAAGGCACCAGGGCTCTGAGACCCAGTCAGACCCATCTCCAGATACAAGTGCAGACTGATCACCTCCTAAAATCTTGAGATTCAAGATTTCAGGATAGGGCACTCCCTTGGGTGGGACTGTGTAAGCTCTGAGTGATTGAGTGAATGACTGGGGACTGCAGAGGCCTCTACTGATCTAGTCTGTGGCCCATGGCCTGTGCTACAGAACCCAAGTGGGTCCCAACCTGCACTCAGCGGCTATGTCATATGGCATAATGGATAATCCAGACTCTACATAATGCCTTAACTAAGGCGAGGCTAAGTTCTCTTGAGAAACACGGACAAGCAGGCATCTGAGTGGCCTTGTGAGGGACACCCCTCCTTTGTTTGACCTGTGACACCAGCTAAGGGATGGGATCATCACAGTCCAAACTCACTATCTTAGATGGTATGTCCTCTTGACATAGAGGTGCAATGGACAAAACCAATCCAATGTCCACATAGAAAAGGTGGCATTGGATTGGGAAAAGTGGACATGGTGGCTGATGGGTATGGGGAAAGGCAGGAGGAGATGAGAGGTGGAGGCATCTTTGGGACATGGAGCTGCCCTGGATGGTGCTTCAGGGGCAATCACGGAACGTTGTGGATCCTCGCGGGGCCCACTGGATGGAATGGGGGAGAGTATGGGCCATGGTGTGGACCATTGACCATGGGGTGCAGAGGTGCCCAGAGATGTACTTGCCAGGTGCAGTGGATGTGTCATAATGATAGGGGTGGGTGTTGCTGGGGGGGGAGAGGTGGGGTGGGGGTGGTGGGGTTGAATGGGACCTCATATATATATATTTTTGGTGTAGTATTATTACAAAGTCAATTAAAAAATTTTTTTCAAAAAGGCCTTTCCCAGAAATTATGGTATGTCCTCCAGAACTATCCAGATTCTGTGCAAAGTTGAGTGGCCTAAGTTTAGTGTTAATTAGCCCTCAGAGGGAACCCTAGAGGTGGCCAAGGTTCATGCAGTTTGGCAGACAGTCACTGAAGCCCCTGGCCACCCCAATCAGTTTCCCTACTTCAATTCCTGGTTAGAAATTGCTCAAACCCTGCTCTCTTAGAAAGGGTCAGAGTAGGGTCCTAGTAACACAAACAGCCAGACTTTGAAAACCTTTTATTCTACAAAAATCTCCAGAAGGAAATCCACTATTCCTGCTGTATAGTGCAGGAATGTATAGTGCCATTCCGAATATTTCCCTGCCATGGAGCCTCCACAAGCAGATCTCCCAGAGACGACTCCACTTTCAGGCCCCCAGGCCTGTCAGCCCTGAGGGGGATCCTGAAACCCCTTTGGCAAGGGGACATCAGTCAGTGCAGCCTGTGCTTCAGAAGCCCCTCCACAAAACACAGGGTCCACCCAGATCAGTGCAGATGGGACTGAACAACCCAGGAGGCCACTCCTGTTTCATCAACCTTTCACAACTGCAGATCTCTTAAACTGGAAGCACCACACCCCTTCACATTTGGAAAAGCTTCAGGCTCTTATCCACCTCATGGAGTCCATTTTCCAAACCCACCGCCCCACTTGGGGTGATTGCCTCCAACTCCTCCTAACCCTGTTCAATATGGAGCAGAGACGCCAGATCCTCATGGAAGCCAGAAACTGGTTGTGAGAACAGGCCCCCACAACTGTCTTGAAACCAGAGGAATGGGCCCCAGAAGCAGCACCAAAAGCTCAACCAGTCTGAAACTTTAACACGAATCAGGGACAGGCTGCTCTTCAGTGGTATCAAAAAGCCCTCCTCAGAATGGTACGAGAAGGAGCGAGGCAGCCCACAAACATATCCTAAAAGGCCTCCATCAATCAACAGCCTGAAGAAACTCAGAGATCTGCAAAGCCTTTAGGATCTACACTCCTTTCAACCCAGAAGCCCTGGAAAGCCAGAGAATGGTCAGTGCATCTCTCATCACCCAGGAGGCATCAGACATCAAATGGAAACTTTGAAAGCTAAATGGGTTCACAGAAATAAACATCTCCCAGCTCCTCAAAGTCTCAAACAGTATTTGTCAATCGAGACAAAATCTCCCTGTTAACAGCAACCTTAAAAAATCCAGACCCAACCAATCGCAAAAGGCCACCCTGAAAAGGGAGGAATACTTCACCCTGAAACACTCCCACTGCTGCCAGTACCTCTTAATGGGACAGTTATGGCCTGGGGCCACCTGGTTTTCTTGTCTGAACTTAAAAAAATCCTTTTTTTTTCTGCCTGTGGGTGGTTCCCCAGAACCAATCCCTATTTGTTCTTGAATGGGAGAATCCCAAAACTCAACAAAAAATTTCAGTTAACTCCCACAGGGCTTCAAAAACTCCCCCACCCCTTTTCCTGAATCCTGCCACTTTCCTGCTGACCAAAAGAAAGCCTCCTGAACATGACTGTGCAGAAGTAACAAAAAAAAGTGTATGCCAGGTGCCCCAACCTCCAGGACAGGCCACTTTCTTGCCCAGATCAAACCCTATTCACAGACAGCAGCAGTTTTCTCAGAGATGGAAATAGGCTCAGATTTGCCAGCAACAAGTTTGGTATCTAAAGTTTGTCATCTCAAAAAAGCACCCGAGGGAAACTGGCTACTCCCGGGTGGCTGAGTCTTCATCCCAAAGGGGACCACCCACACCCTTGTTCAACAATAGCACCAGCTCACCCACCTGGGCAAAGCTGCTTTAAGCCCTGCTCAGAAAATATAACCACAGTGCCCGGATGGCCTCGCCCTGCACCACCGTTAGTAGCCAATGCCAAACCTGCCTAAGAACAACCTCCCAAGGTCCCCAGGCCCGGCAGGCGTCCAACCCACAGGAACTGCCCCTTTTAAAAACTTAGCAGTGGACTTTACAGAAATAAAACCAAGTCGAGGGTATAGGTACTCATTAGTAATAATGTGCACCTTCTCAGGCTGGGTCAAGGCCTTTCCCATCGCACTAAAAAAGCAAAAAAGTAACTAAAGCTTCGCTCTGAAAAATAGTTTCACGGCACAGAATACCCTTATCCATAAGCAGCAACAATGGCCTGACTGTCATAGCAGCCATCATCCAAGAGCTAGCAAAATGTTACAAATTAAGTGAAAACTCCATACAGCATATAAGCCCCAGAGCTCAGGGAAAGTAAAACCCTAACTCTCAAAACCACCCTAGTCAAGTTCTGTTAAAAAAAAAAAAAGGCCTCCCCTGAGTAAATCTGCTCCCATTAGCACTCCTTAGAGTCAGAGGCTTCCCCAGGTCCTGGGGTTATTCACCTTTTGAAATTCTGTTTAAAGGACCACATCCAATTACTCAAACCTTCAAAGGAAATCTTGGACTCCTAGGAAAAACCAGCCAGGATTCTATTCTCCAGCAGTTAGGAAAAACCCTAGCCCAAATACACAAACCATCCTGTCTCAAGATCTGATCCCATTAAGCCACCCAGTACACCCACACTTTTCTGGAAACCTAGCTTGGTTTAAAAAAAAAAATAGAAAAAGGAGACTTTCCAGCCCACCTGTTGCTTCTTAAAAAGATAAGGCACTTCAAGAGATGGAAGTTGTTTATTTCTAGTGGCATGGGGCTGAAAATTAATCAAAAACATTTATATATGCATTGGATATTCCAGATTGTGTGTGTGTGTTTTGTGTGGGTTTAAAAAAAATTATTCATTAAGTATTTATTGAGAATAACTTTGTCAGGCATTATTGTTTTGATTTTATTTTTGTTAAGCACTGATTATTGTATTACATTTCAAAGATTTAGATTTTATACAAACTTAACATTCAAACATGTAGTGGAACACTGATGTCCTGTTTTGCTTTTATCTTGTTTTTTTCTCTCAAGGATTTCTGATCATTAGTTTGATAGCACTTCCAATAGGCATGTATAACATGAATGCATTTCTACCCTTTAAAATGGCTTTGTGATTTTTATATGACTTTCTGAGATTTCTGGTTTTATAGCTCTTTGTAAAAAATCTCACTGGTTAACATTCAGATTCTAAATATTAGAAAATTTCAAAAATAAAAATGCATCACAAATTATTTATGAATTCTTATATTTAAAGTGAAAGCATTAGTGTAAATCAGAGTTCATCCTATTAAAACCAAATTCCCTTATGCATATTCCATAATGTAGTACTCTCGAAAACTTAACTTGCTTCTGTAAATTAATAAAATTCTAGAATAAAATTTGGTAGATGATACCTATGAAAATGATGGCTTTCTCAGAAATTTCTGTTAGGTAGCAAATAAGTTAGATTTAGATATACCAAATGGAAAATTATATTTTGGCATGTGGTAGGAAAATACTGTGTAGTTTGAAATTTTATCATAAACTTTTCATCATCTAATCCTAAAGAGATACTAACTTTTGAAAGTAAAGATGACCCAAAGTGGTAGAATTTATTACAAATAAATGCTTAATAAATTTGCTTACATCTTTTCCCCTCATACCTTTTAGATTAAGTGAAGATATTAGCAAGAGAAGTGTTGTAAACCTTTATCCCATGAAATCAGCAGAAGCCTTAGAATTACAAGATTCTGCACTGAAGTATGTTTACTTTTTAGTAACAAAAACAGACCTCCTTTTTACATTGAAGCATTTGTGCTTTAAATTCCCCTGCTATCTTTTTTCTTCCCTTGTTCCTACAGTGGTCAGATTCAGCTGGAGACGTTGCCAGGGTGTGAGGTAAGGGTGCTCTCAGACTAGCCAAGGCCTGCCACAGAATTCTGGTCACCATGTTCCCTGAAGATTCATGGGTGGTGGTGGTGGGGTTGTATGGAATGGCCTGTCCTTCTCGTGTTGTTTTTCTGTAAGCCTAAAACTTCTTTGAAAATAAAGTTTATTATTACTTAAAAGAAAAGAATATATCAAAGAGAAACTACCAGAACTATCTGAGAACAGGGAAAGGGGGCTTTGGGTAGAGTTACATGAAGTAAAATTTAAGTGGCTGTGGAGAAGGCAGTTTTGAGGTGAAGTAGGAATGAACCTAGAGGGGCTTAAAAAGATGAACTTACCCTGGTCATAGGGAGAGAGGTTTGAGTGAGGAACACTCTTTAAGTCCCTTCTTGTTGAATGGGCTTAGAGTGGCCAATGTCAAGGCGGGATTGTGCACGAGCCAATTTATATACCCTGAGGTGTCAGTCCATGTGCAGTCTCACACTGGTAAGTCTCTGTGCTAAAGAAATAGGAGAAAAGGGGGCAATAAAGGTCAGAGCCTTGTCCCCTGAGAGTATGGGTTAGTTGAGCAGAGTGACTTGCTTGCAATTGCTTTGGGTATCAGTCATTCCCAGCTCAAGGGTTTACCGTGGGCCAGTTAATTGCCCTCATTTTCTGCTAATTGGAGTGAGAATAATAGCTGTTATAAAAATGGAATGAGATGATGCAAGAAGGGTCTTGCAACACAGGACATGCCATAAATGGTAGCTGTTATTCTTCTCCTAGTCTTTTATTGCTAGGGGGGTGGTCTTGGACAGAATCTGGGCACCACTGCCTTCCTGGTGGAGACATTGCTGCATCACCCCATCCTGGAACAGCAGGAAGCCTTTCGTGTGTAGGCTGCCCTGGGCCCATGTCATCAAGCTCTCCATTCCAGACACTGCTGCTGCTGATTCTGCACGGGCACATTTTATTTTTTAAGGACTTTATTTGGAAATCATTCTAAACTTATGAAAGATTGCCCACCCCCCCAAAAAAAGCCATTTCAAGGAACATTCATATATTCTTTTTTTTTTTTTTTTTTAAGATACTTAGATTATGCAACTGTCACATAAAACTGTACAGGATTCCCATATGCCCCACTCCCTACCATCCATTTATTCTTTTACCCACATTTGCCTATTATTAACAAGCACTCCATTTATACTGCCATTTACTCCATCTCTACTTCCCCCTTCTCTCTCTACTCTTCCCCTCCCTCCAGCCCCCACAGCACATACACACAGAGTTCTTTTTCTAAACCATTAGAGGGTATGCTTCTTACACCATAGCCTTTACTCCTCACCATTTCAGTGTGGGTTTTTTACTAACAGGCATTTTATCTTAGAGAGCTACCTTTCAATATTAACTTCATACATCTACATTGATAAAATTCTTTCATCTAATCTTCCTTCCATAAGGAAGGAAGGTCCTTCATAGCCTTGCCCCCTCCAGTGCTGGATCTAGTCTAGGAATTGGTGTTGCATTTATTGGGGGTGTAGCTACAGCCTCCTTTGATCTGGAAATGTTGTAGAGAAATTGGGTGTGCGCGGTATCGAAGGCCAGGACACGAGAGTACCGAGAAGGAAGTTGATTTATTTTGACCGGCCAGGCTCGGCAGACTCTTGTCTTAATGAAAACCAAGCCCCGAATAGCCTTTTTCAGACCTTTTTATACAGAGGATATAGGATTAGGGAGACTAACTGTGATGGTATGCAAACAGACCTTTGGTTAGGTTCTTCAGTGTTTGATCTTAGTATCAGATAGGTTATTTCCTCCAGGCGAGTTACATATTCTCCACATCCAAGCCAGCTTGGATTAGCATATCCTCCACATTCCGTCTGGAGGCAGCCCTGAATACACATTCAGTCTTACATCCTTTCTGAACGTTCAAATACTGTAGGGCCTATATTACTTATTTGGCCATTTTGGGGACTAGGTACACTTGGAAACAATTTTGAATTTATGCACAGGCTATATCAGCACATACTACAAACTTTCTTTAACTTTTGTGACCTTGAAATTTTGAAGGACACAGTCCCTGCTCTCCCCCACCCCCTTTCCAATAGAATGTTCCTCATTTTACATTCGTCTGAGGTTTCCTGATGATTCATAATTAGATTGGGGTTCTGCACTCTTGGTTGGAAAACTGCCCCGGGGTGCCCCAACTGGAGGCTTGCCACACCAATCTACCCCTCCCTGGTGGTAGTAATTCCTTCACCTGGCAAAGGTGTGGCCTGATTTCCCCACTGGGTAATTACTGCTTTTTAAATCCTCCCTTGCAACTCATCAGTCTATGGGGGGATGTTTCCAGACCAAGGTAGTGTCTTGCTGCAGACATGCTTTTGACCTCACCAGACAGATGTCCACCAATGAGCATGGCATCAGGAGTCCCAGCAGAGCTCAGTGCCTCTAGGGGAAACAGTGTGTCCACTCCATCTCAGTGTACAATTAGAGGATCATCCAAGGATCTCCAGTGTCTTCTGCTGAAATGAAGGTCTTCCTGATCGTGAAACCTGCCATGTATTGAGGCCTTACTTCATCCGGACAGGGTGTGAGGTGCTTGACACGTGTCATTGTTACTCCTTTCATTCAGCACATACTTACTGAGTACATACCATGGCACCCAAAGAACTAGCAGTGAACTAAGCCAAGGTCCTGCCCTCAGGCATTCAGGATCCAGATAAGGTATTAGGGAAAGGTGGGTGTTATGAGGCACAGTCTACAGGTGCAGAACCTGGAGCTGCCATCAGGTCACATGCTGGCCTGAATGACTTAGGTGGTAAATGGCTGGTCCCTGCTTTTCCACTACATCATATTGCTTCTGCATGATGTGGACTAGTGGTGATGTACTAAGCCTTGTCATATTTAGAAACCTAGTGGGACCCGAATAGACCAATCCTTTTCTGAACAGCTAGTCTCAGCAGGGGTAGAGAGCATGTATGTCCATGGTGATGCATTTTGCCTCCCACCAGGAATGCAGATGGGGAATGGAAGGAACAGGGGTGGGTATATCCTGGACTAAGTACTGACTGACCCCAGGTCAAGTTTTGCCTTGATCTAGTCTTCATCCCATCACTTAATCCAAGTAGCTCTATACTTGAGTGCTTTTTGTTGATGCCGTGAAGCACTAATAATTCCAATAGTTATTAAGAACTTCTACTAAGGTTGGACATCTCAGTGGTTAGGAAAGAATATTTCAGTGTCACATTCTCTTAATATTTGTCCAAGATTCTCTTAATGTTGAACTTCTCATTTTCCCATCAGCAAAGGTGAGCTGTTTCTCTGCAGTCAGTTCTAGATTTTCCCAGGGGAATTTCATTCTCTCTATTGATCTCTTTATTTTTCCTGTTCTTTGCTTTTCTCCCATTGTTTGACACAAGCACAGACACTTAGGGGTTCTCCTCTGAGTACGGTCATGCGCAGTGGCTGGCACATAGCCAGCAGTCCCTGAGGGCTTACAGAAGGGAGAGAAAGAGGATCCAATGATAAGGAATGGACTTTGGGAAGGAAAATTTCAATGTCCTGCCCATTCAGTGGACAGACCACTGGGTTTTAACTGATTGCTGAAGGTACTCCATCATTTAGGCACAATTTATATTCTATTCTTGTAATGCATTTCCTTATGCTTATCTAAATTGAAACGCATCTGGAACATTTCCAATTGCCCATAAAGCTTCATGGGATTTTCCCAAAATTTGACTGTTTGCCATCATTTTATTATGTGGAGAATCCTAGTGTCACCCCAAAGAATGATATTTCAGTTCCAAGTAATGTATCAATCCTTCAGTCAGTTTGGTCACCACCCCCTCCCCCCTTTGTTTAAGCACCTGCTTGAAATGTCCTTGAATGGGCCATGATGTGGACCATTGACTATGAGGTGCAGAGGTACCCAAAGATGTACTTACCAAATCCAATGGATGTGTCATGATGATGGGAACGAGTGTTGTTGGGGGGGGAGAGGGGGGGTGGGGGGTGGGGCTGAATGGGACCTCACATATATATTTTTAATGTAATATTATTAAAGTCAATAAAAAAAAAAGAAATGTCCTTGAACTTTCCATCTCATAGAGTCTCAAAAAGAGATATATCTGTGTACCTGAATTCAGGAGATTGGGGGAAACAAACCCTCTGGAAAAATACCTTGAGTCCATCTCTTATGTATAATGTTTTGTGTTATGTTAATTAATTCAAGGTGTTTTTTCCCATCCTTTTTGGTTGGATGAGGAGTCCTCCTACTGGAGTCAGAAATTCTTACTCCTTGTCTTCCTTCTAGGGCAATTCACCATCTTTGACTAGATGCATGTTCATGATTTTAAAAAGGGAGGTTGGATTACCTGGCTCTGGTGGGAAAAGGAAGTCACACAGAGCAGGAAAAAGAAAAGGAAGTTGTGCCTTGGCAAGGCTGGCAATAATTAGTATGCAGAACTTAAATATGTTTCTCATTTATGATCTGGTTATTTTCACATTCTCTCTTTCATCCCATTTGGGAAGAGAGCAAACCTTCCAGGATACTCTTAAGTCAACTAACCAGTATCTCTTGGTAACCTGGAGTCAACCTTGTTTTGGTGTAGAAGACTGGAATATGAAGGCAATAAAGTTGTCATCCTGAGTCTGTTTTAGGCACTTTGGCGGCTGAGGATGGGATAAGGAGTTTACGGAGAGATGAGCAAACTAGACTGGTGGGGTGGGGTGGGCTTGGATTGGTAACTGGAAGCTGTGTTGAGCACATGTGCAGGAAGCTGCACTGTGTGTAATGGTGTGGGACCCAGTTACATACGGGGAGGCCAAGAGCATGAGGCAGTTTGTCATTGGCACTGCTTTCTCTAACTTTATACTCATGTTTGATGACTTTCCACAGGAATTTTGGGTAGCCTTGGCATCCATTCAGGGAGAACTGCAAATGACCTTTCTGTATATAAATAATAGAGAATGAGCTGAAGAGTTAGGGGGAATGACAGGAAATAGGAGGGGAAGGCATTGCTTATCATGAGAACCAGCCCAGAAGTCAAGTTCCTTGTTGGAAGTTCTAACAAAGCCACTTAACTGAATAGGGAAAATGATGACATTTTCCCCCCTAAAAATATGTTCTGGTTTTGACATAAACCCAAAGCTAGAACATAATTTATATATATATTTATTTTATTTTATTTATTTCTCTCTCCTTCCCCCCCCATTTTCTGATCTCTGTGTCCATTTGCTGTGTGTTCTTCTGCATCCACTTGCATTATTAGGTTGCACTGGGAAACCACATCTCTTTTTTGTTGTGTCATCTTGCTGTGTCAGCTATCCATGTGTGTGGCACCACTCCTGGGTGGGCTGTGCTTTTTTCATGTGGGGTGGCTCTCCTTGTGGGGCACACACCTTGCATGTGGGGCACCCCTATGCAGAGGTGCTCCTGTGTGGCACAGCACTTCTTGCATGTGGCAGCACTGCACATGGGCCAGCTCTTCACACAGGTCAGGGGGCCCTGGGGATTGAACCCTGGACTCTCCATATGGTAGGTGGATGCTCTATCAGTTGAGGCACATCCACTTCCTGATTTTTAAGATTTTTAAGAATAGCATTACTCAACAGTGAATTCAAGATAAGAATAAAGATTGGCATGAACTT
Organism: Dasypus novemcinctus; assembly: GCF_030445035.2. Taxonomy (NCBI): domain Eukaryota; kingdom Metazoa; phylum Chordata; class Mammalia; order Cingulata; family Dasypodidae; genus Dasypus; species Dasypus novemcinctus. The sequence continues at coordinate 82,840 of NW_026688153.1, forward strand.
GGTGGAATGTATGAAGATGTTTATATTAGCAATTACCAGCATTTTCATTAGGGTGGATCTACAGCATTCTTGATTATCATTAAAAAAAAGAGAAGGTAGAGCATAGTGGTGTAGCTCAGTGGCTGAGTTGCCTGCTTTGCATGTACGAGGTACCAAGTTCAGTCCCTGACATCTAAAAAATAAAATCAAAAAAAGAAGAAAGAGCATCATGAAATAAGCTAGTGTTGTGCCCTGTGGGGCCCCTCATCTCCGTGCATCTCTCTCCCCTGGTTTTCCTGGTATGCTACAGGCTCAGGTGCCCCTTGAATAAGAATGACTCCAGGCCCCAATCTCTACCCCCCAAAATTCAAATATATATCCAAAGGACTGCTGACCTTTTTCATCTCCAGGCCTCACATTTCTCATTCTCTACATGGCTAAAGTGAAGCTATCAAATTCCTTAATTAAAAAACAAACAAACAAACAGGTATTGTGGTCATATATGTACACCATAACGTTTCCCATTTTAGCCCCTTTCACACATACAATTCATTGGCCTTAATCCCATTCACAGTGTGGTGCTCTCAACCCCATCACCACCATCCATTCCCAAAATGTTTTCCTCGACCACCCAGAAACTCTGTACTCACCCCCATCCTACCCCTACCTTGTAGTCTACCTCCTGCCTCTATGAATTTGCACATTCTAGTTATTTCCTGTCACTGAGATCCTGCCACGTTTGCTCTTTTGTACCTGGCTTCTTCTACTCAAAAAGGTTCATCCATGCCGTTGCATGAGTCAGAACTCCATTCTTTCTACAGCTGTGTAGTCTTCCATTGTGTGTAACACATTTTGTTTGTACTCTCCTTCTCTTGAGGGACACTTGGGTTGCTTCCACCTTGTGGCTAGTATGAATATTGCTATGCATATCTGCTGGACACCCCACTTTCAGGTTCTTGGGGTATATACCTATGCCATATGGTAATTCTGTACTTTCTCAGAACAGTCAAACTTTATACAGTGACTGCACCATTTTATATTCCCACCAACAATGTTCGAGGATGTATTTCTCAACATCCTCTCCAACACCTGTAACTTCCCATCTTTAAAAATAGTAACCATTCAGGTGGGTGTGACTTGGTATCTCATTGTGGTTTTGATTTGCATTTCCCTAATAGCCAGTCATGATGAGCATCTTTTCATTTGCTTTTTTGCCATTTGTATATATTCTTTGGAGAAACGTCCATTCACATCCTGGGCCCATTTTTTCATGGAGTTGTCTTTTAGTTGTCAGCATCCCTCTGGAATTGCTCCCAAGTGTCTTCTCTGTGGGTCTCAGAGGTGCCAGCACCCACTGAGCCACTCCTCTTGGAAGCCAGAATGTCATCCACGGTCAATTCCAAGCTCTGCACATTTTAACTGAGCTTGTTTTTTTCTTGAAAACTTTCTTTGAACCATGATTGCCAAGGCAAATTGATGTTGAACTGACAGCATGTGATTTGCCCAGGTGCTTTGGGGTTTAGGCAAAAGTTTTTATTAACAGCTCCCCATGTGATTCTGTGTATTTGGGAACTGCTGGCTTGGACCCTTTCTAGAAGACTGTAATTAAAATGGGGTGGGGGCTGCATGTGGAAGAAGCCAAAGGCAGCATGGCTGGTAACCACACAGGTAAACAGACAAGCTGATGTTGACAGGTACTGTGTGCTGGGAGGTCCCTCACCTTAGTTTGTGTTCCAGTTCATATGTACTCCTCTAGGAATACAACTTTCATGGTTTTAGGAAATGTGTCTATGCCTGACTTAAAACACTCATTAGTTAATGTAGTGTAGGAGGAAGAAAGATGCATTCTTACCACAGCAATTTTACAGTCCAGTGGAATATACATGCTTTCTTTTTCTTCTTCTTTAAGGTGCAAAACGATCTCACATTGCAGAGTAATGGCAGTCAGTGTTCTCCAAATGAGGTGAGTTTCCTGAAGGTTAATGGAACTGGAGGCCTTTCATGAAGCCTGAATTGGAGCATCTTCTATAGCAGGCATTTTTAACCAGGGGTCTGTGAGCTTGAAGTGAATTCAAAAATACATTATTCTTGTGGGGATGTGCTGGAGTGGACATGAAATATTTATTAACTAATACACAATACAGTGTGGACTTTTTAAGGGGTCCATGGTTTTCACCTGACTGGCAGAGGGGTCTATGGAACAAAAAAGGTTAAGAACCCCTGTGTTACAGAAAGAGGTCATCTAAGACTGTGATTAATTAGTTAACTGAGTGTTGCAGATTCACTTTCATTAGCTATCTTAGCCTTACCTCACCCTAATTGTAATTAAAGATTGTTTATGAGATATAAATATATTTGAAAAACCATATAGGGGAACTTCTTTATAGACTGTCTGTGTTCTAAACTGAATGAAACCAGCTCAAATCAAACCACCTTTGGCATATCTTGTTATCCATAAATGATTCAGTGTGCTTTTCCTGTAGACATCTATTCAGAGAGTGTTGGTTCCTCATTTCATTGCAGTATGAGAGTCTTCATCTGATATGCCCCATTTTGGATGTGTTGGGGAACAAAATGATTGCCAGTTTTCCATGACTAAAATGTTTCTGTAAAGAACAAATAAAAAATTGAGTGAATTCCCCCCCAAACAATATTCTTTTGATTGTACCATTTTTTAAAATTGCCATGTGAAGATGCATCTATTATTATATATTTTAGCCAGGCCCTCATCTCACAGCAGCAAATGCAAAAGGCCAGTGGTTTTATAATCGTCCTTGAACATAGAGATGCCTGCTGAGTTCTCTTCTGTTTTTTTAAACTGCCTTTCCTTCTAACACCACAGGTGAGAGAGGACTCACCTGCAGTATCTCCTGCCACAGAGAGCACCACTCCCTTTGGCCCGAAGCCTCCATTAGGTAAACAGAAGCTCAGACAGTTTCTCTCATTAGCCTTTTAAAATGATCCATTGTCAGTGTGAATGTCCTTATCAACCCTGCGAGTATAATAAATCCTGACCTCAAAATTGGCCTACCACCTGAGAAGCCCAGACTTCAGAGTTTTGCTTCCAAGTAATCGGCTTATAAATCCATATTTTCTGTCATGCATGGCTGCCTCCTTCCAAATCAGAGTAAAAGTAAAGTGGTGATGGGTATGTGTAGAGTGGAGAAGAAATGATGTTTGGAGGTTTTTGATACCCAGGGCTTATCTGTTAGTGATTCCGTTGCCCCAAGGGTGCCTGGTGCTCTGCTGAGTCCATGATTAAGGGCTGCCTCTAGGGGAGGAGCTCCTTCTTCCACAGCCTGCACTTGCTTCCTGAGCCTGGCAGGTTCAGGTATTTACTCATCTAATAGGATGGTCATTTCAAGATTTCTCTCCATGGCCAGGAATCTTTTTTTTTTAAAAAAACCTTTCTTGAAAGCATTCTGCTTATATTACCTCTTTTCTTTCATTTACTATTAGTATATCACAGAAGTAAATTATAGCAATGTGCAAAATATTTGATTTTTTAAAAAAGAGCTACAGCTAGTAATGTTGTGATTTCTCTGTTTCTCTAAAGGTCTGGTGTCATATACCTTCTCTCATGTCCTTCTTTGTTTTCATATTTTTGATTCTTTGGTGTTTGGCATCCACTCACTACAATTGCTTTTAAGAAAATGATAGATGACTCAGACACTTCTAAGCAAAAACTAGCTCAGATGTTCTTGGGTTTTCCAGTAAAGCATTTTGGCAACAGCCTAAGTTCTACATATGCATATTTTGGGAAAAGGGTGGGGAGGGCACCTGTAGAAAAAAGAACAAAGATGATTCTTTTACACAGGGGAGCCTTTCATTTCTGAGCAGGCTGGCGGGGTGTAATGGTTTCCCAGCATTTCAGATGGACCGGGAGGCAAAGCCCTTTGACAAGACGCTTGGGCTTGGCAAGGGTTAGTGGTGCTTTAGGGAGAGCAGAATGGTATGTGAAATAAGGCTCAAATGCTGGCCCCTCGCTGGGCCCTTGTTTGGAGCTCTGAGCATATGCCACCTCTGAGCCATGGGCACTGGGCTTCCCATCCTCCCAGGCTCAGACATGTGCTGGGGAAAACGGAGGCCAGTCAGGGCATGGCTCAGCTCTGCCTGCATGGAAAGCACCCAAGGACCCCAGGGAAAAACAGCTTTATCCTAAGCTTTGCGGTCAGTTCTGCACAATTTTAAAATATTTTTATGTTGAGCAAATCAAGATAAATTTTTTTAGGAGGTACCAGGGATGAACCCAGGACCTTGTACATGGGAAGCAGGTGCTCAACCACTGGGCTCCATCTGCTCCCCAATGAGAGCTGGTTATCTCATTTGTTTGTTTTGTTTTTAGGAGATCTGGGGATCAAACCTGGAATCTCATACATGGGAAGCTACAGCCGCTCCCCAGAACAGTATTCTTTTGAAAGTGCAGCTTTGCACTTTAGCTGTCAAGTTGTTTTTAGTGACTTTTTAAATTCCTTTTTTGGGCATCCATGCTCACCTTATCAAAGTTAGAGCTTACCCTCCACTTGTACTGTGAAATCATTTCAAATTCTTTGTGGTGGTAAAAAAATTTTTTTTAAATCAATTGTTTATATTTTAGTAGGAGGAAACAAAAGCAATCCCCTCTCCAAGGTTTCTACCTTTTTATAATTTTGACTAGTCAATGAGGAAATCGGTTTTGAAAGTTCTCTGACTTTGGTTGCTGTAAATAATAGTAATTTATCTTCAGGAACATCTGGCACATTTGAACTTTATAAAACAAGCATTACATATTGGGAATTTATTTCCATTTCATTTATTAGTTTAAAAATATTACAGTATATATTTATCACATTTTCTAGGAAATAATATATCTAGTAATCTTAATTGAAAGTCAGATGGTTAAAAAAGAAACCCTTTTGACTGAGTAGCTCTGGGTAAAAAGCCAAGGAATTTTTATTTTAAAATTAAGTATGTGAATTTATGTGATTTGTGTGTTATAAATAAAAGAAAGCAGACTGCTCAAATCAGCAAGTTGGAATAAGAACTTAGATTCTTAAAGTCAGCTGATAGTTTTCTTCAAATTCTTTTGCCTTCTGATTTTTTCCCTCAAAGAAAGATAGGTGCATGTACCCAAACAGTCATTCTAGAACCATGTCCATTTATTTTACTGATCCTGCCTTACGATTGAATGAAAAAATTATATAGCCATTTCCTAAACACATGAGATTGCTATATTGCTATATGGATATTTAATGGGAAAAAAAAGAGGAAAGTGCTTCATTTCATTAATGACCCACTAAAGAGTGCTTGAAATTGACCTCTATTGGCTAATTGGGTTTGTTGTTAAAGAGACCTTTACTAGGGTCCAAAATTGTTCTTATATTGACCAATATTCAAAGACTATATTGAGAAGTGTGTCAGAGATTGAGAAAAGAGTTGGCTAGATTTAATTATCAATAAAGCATGCCAGTAAGAATTACAGCTGCCTTAAAAGAAATTTTACATTGCTTTGGGGGGAAAAATCACAACTGGTCAATACTGATCCTTAATTGATGGTTGAGTTTCTAAAGAATAGATATATCTACACCTCTATTAAGCTTTTCCTGTGCAACCAGATTTTTTGTGACTAATGTTTGCTAAGAGCATTAATTATTTGGAAGGCTTTTGCAAAAAAATTACCTGGTAGGACTTTTGCTTTTTTTCTGCATGAACTATGGGTACTTTCTTCCTGCTGACATGTTTCATTAGAACTTTAAATCTTTGGGCTTTCTGTTGAGATGAACGATACTAACAGCATGCAAAGTAAATGACTGATAAGTACTAATGCTCAGTTTTTATCATTCTTTTTATTCCTTGCACCATCTCCCATTCTTCTGTATTGTACTTGTGAAAAGAACTCCATATCAATGAAATCTGCTTCATTTCCATTCAACCCTTATGCCATTTGTGACATGCTGCTGCCCCTTTGGTTTGTCCTGGTCCTTGTGCAACACAATGTGGACTGGCTCTCATGCTCTCCTGCAGACCCAGCCCTCACTCTTCCTCCTATCTCTTCCAACAAACTTATGCAGGCACAAACATGGGACAGCTCTAGCGACAGTGTTCCATCTGCAGGGGACAGTGACAATGGTAGGTGGCTAGGTTATCTTTCAGTTTGCTCGTTAGTAAGCCAATGACTATACTCAAACGTTCCTTTCCATGAAGCCAAAGATAGAGCATATGCAAGTGCATGCCTGATATAGATATAATGAGAGAAACGGAGAAGTCAGAAAAGTATGTGCCCATTGTTCTAATCATCTTGAATATTTTGAACGTTGGGGAGGACTTTAAAATATTTTTTCTCTACCTTTTCTGCTAGGGTTTTTGGTGTTTGCAAAACTTTGGGATGTGTGTATTTGAATTATCTCTGCTCCTGCATCTGAACCAAGTGCGTTTAGAGTTTGATCTTTTATTATCTATGCTTACCACATGAGATTTTTTAAGTAACTAAAAGGTACCTACATTGACCCCAAGTGTCACACTGAAAATAATGTTATAGAAATTTCTAAAATGAAGAGAATCACTTGCCTTCTCTGTTCTCTTATTTGCATGTTTTGACTCCTGATACCTCCATGAGTGTAAGTGCATCTTGAATAATATTAAACAATATAATTTGGCCTGAAGATCAAATGTATGAATAAAAATTGAGGACACTGAGCCAAGCTTGGTGGTATATCTTTTACTTTTGTGACCATAAATATCTTACCTTGCCTAAGAGAATGAGATAAAATAATTATTTGGATCTACATAGCATATATAACTGGATCTCCATTCTAGTTTAATAGTGGTTCAGATTTTAAACATTTTACTTTAAAATACAAAATGATAGTAGTGATGTTAAGTGGTTCTAAGGGCATGATTTATAGATAAGAGAAGTGAGATGTGAAGTATAAACACAATGCAAATGCAATAGGAAGATAGATTTTCTGGTAATGTTTATTTTTTAAAAATCTAAGTGTGTCATGTGTTACACATGGAAAATTTGTAGTTTTAAAAACTTGCAGTGATTTCTGGTCAAAATTGCTGATCCAGTTTCCTTACATAGAGAATAATGTATATCCTGGAAGGGTCAGTTACAAATGAAATTTTAAAGTTTCATATGCTTCTAAAGTTTTTAATTGAAAATAAGTATGACAAAAAACATAATGAAACAAAAACTCTTATATCTACCTATTTTAAATTCTGAAAGTTGAAGAGGGCTAAATGGAAACTTTCTTGATAAATGGCTTCTATACTTAAAAATTAAAAGAAAGGGGGAGGAATTTTTTTTTTTTAGAAAACATGGCTATTTATGGGTCTGATATGAGTTAAAGGAAATAAAGCCTGGAATGAAAGATTTATGCATGGTTTGGTATTTCCATAGGAACGATATCTGAAACTGAAGGACTTTAAAAAAAAAATTGGGAAAGAATAAGGTGTCCAATACAGAAATAGAACACCTAATGTTGCTGATGAACCAGCTAAAACCTCCATCTCTGCATAGCCTGAGCCACACTGAGCTATGTAGAGATAGAGGGGCAAGCCCAGGCTCCAGATTCTGGTGTCATCTCCTCTGCCACAGCTACATTCATTTCATAGAATGAAAATTCTCAGTATTTACTGAGGATACCTATGTGCAAGGTATGAAGCTAGACTGCCTTTTTTTCAGTAAAATTCTAAGATAACCATAAAAAATGGTTATTGCCCAAATCCTTTTAAAAATAAAAGAATCAAGGGAAATGGAGGTGGCTTGAGCATTTGGGCTCCCATTAACCATATAGGAGGTCCAGGGTTCGATGAACAGGGCCTCTTGGTGAAGGCAAGCTGGCCCGTGTGGTGAGCTCACCCACATGGAGTGCCAGCCACCGTGGGAGTGCCGCCCTGCAGGGGTGCCGCCCTGTGCAGGAGTGCCAGCTGCCACAGAGAGCTGGTGCAGCAAGATGACACAACAAGAGACAGAGGGGAGACAAGGGGAATACATAGAACAGGGAGCTGAGGTGGCACAAGAGAATAATCACCCCTCTCCCATTCCGGAAGGTCCCAGGAACGGTTCTCAGAGCTGCCTAATGAGAACACAAGCAGATACAAGAACACACGGCAAATGGACACAGAGAGCAGACAGTGTGTGTGTGGGTAGAAATAAACAAATCTTTAAAAAAATAAAAATAAAAGAACCTTGGATTACTTATTTGATATGAGTGGAAGTTTCAGGAAGTCACATATTGCTTTTATGCTCTACCACAGTAATATAAAGGGATTGTTTTCAATACTGCATGGCAGGGCCAGTCATGTCAGATGTTCAATGGTTGTCATTTTTCCTTATTTGCAATTTGACTATAAATTGCCTCAGGCAACAGATGATTTTCTGTTCAGAAATGTACCTTACCAATATTCTCTAGGGGTTAAATTATGACTTGTGATTTAAATATATTTCCAGTACTTTTCTTTTTAATTAAAGGAGCTGTACTCTGTATCCACAACCGTGTGAGCTAATGTTCCAAAAGGAATACAACCTCCTTTCTGTGCGGTTGTTAATGTTCCTTTTAGGTAGGGGATCCTATTTAGTGGCCTCTTGGCATTTCAAAGCTGATTACCACTTCGTTTTGTTTCCTCGTGTTTGTTCCATTGTCCAACGTCCATAGCTATCTTTGTCTTTATTTTTTAATGTTACATTAAAAAATATGAGGTCCCCATATACCCCCCACCCCCCTCACCCGACTCCTCCCCCCATAACAACAACCTCCTCAATCATCATGAGACATTCATTGCATTTGGTGAATACATCTCTGAGCACCGCTGTACCTCATGGTCAATTGTCCACATCATAGCCCACACCCTCCCACAGTCCACACAATGGGCCATGGAAGGACATACAGTGTCTGGTAACTGTCCCTGCAGTGCTACCCAGGACAACTCCAAGTCCTGAAAACACCCCCACATCACATCTCTTCCTCCCACTCCCTACCCCCAGCAGCCACCATGGCCACTTTCTCCACACCAATGCCACATTTTCTTCTATTACTAATCACAATAGTTCATGAATAGAATATCATTAAACCCACTCTAATCCATACTCTATTCCTCCATCCTGTGGACCTTAGAATGGTTGTGTCCACTCCACATCTATATCAAGAGGGGGCTTAGATTCCACATGGATGCTGGATGCAATTCTCCTGCTTTCAGTTGTAGGCACTCTTGGCTCCCTGGTGTGGTGGTTGGCCTTCTTCACCTCTATGTTAGATGAGTGGGGTAAGTCCACTAACCAGAGTGTAGGAGTGGCAAGTCTGTTGAGGCTCAGGTCCTGACTATCACATGGTCAGCCCAGTGATTCAGGTCCCCTGGGTATACATTAAACCCCAGCACCAATTACAGTTCTGGTAAAAGTAACAGAATAGACTTGTGGATGAAGATCACATCTAAGTCCAGCTCCATCACACAGAAACACAAACTCCAAAGGAGGGCCAAATGAGATGACTCCCCTGAACTCCATCTGCCATGACCATAGAACCTGTAGGCCTCTGTAGCCCTCAGAAGAACCAATACGTGGGTTGTATCTACTTTATCTGTCTATGGGACACTGCTCAGGTGTGCATAAGGGCAACCCCTCTGATAACCTCCTGGCTCTTTTTGAAGACTCATAGCCATATAAACTCATTTGTTCTTTCCATTTCCCCCTTGATTCAGGTCAAAAAGCATTTTTAACTCCTGGTATTATATGTAGACTGAGATATTCTGCTGGTCCAAGTTGACCCTTTTATTCAAGGTCATTTTCTAGTTACATCATCAGATGACCCTAGCATGACAGGAACTCAAAATCACTCTTACCATACTCTTTAAACTTAGTTCTTTGATTGAGTAACTTGTGTTTCCTTTTCAGAATGGTGCAGTACACACACTTCTTTGCCAAGGATGGGCTTTTCCTCACTTACACAATTTGTGTATATATGATACCAGAATGAGAATTAAGTAATTGATTGACTTTCAATAGGAATGCAGTAAACAGGTCTCATTAACAGCAATGAGACATCTCTCTAAAGCAACCAGGCAGGATACTGGAACCTCATTCACATTGAAATGATGTGTGTTGACATTGTCCTTTAGGTAGTACATGGGATTTTTGCCTGCTATGTGTAAGCTCTTAACTACAATCATATTGAACTCACTCTTAAAACTTAGTGCTATGACCAAATTGCAAGGGTCAAGTTTTGGGAACTAAGCAAGGTACCCATTTGGTAAACTGCTAAGGGTTTTCCATCACTTACACTGACACCAAAGAAGTCTATTCTTCACTGAGAGAGACAATGAAGTTGGGAGAGTGAGATCAAAATGACTGTAGTATTAAAAACAACTGAGGGAGTGCTGAGTTCCTAGTCAGGGGAGCTGTATCACATTCCCCAATTGAACAGGAATAGTCTCCCAAGTGCAATGGCAAAGACCAATAAAAAAGAATGGTCCAACAATGAGCCCTTGACACTGATGACTATGCTTATGAGCCTGTGTGAGTTTGGCTTAGAGAGGGGCCACATTTCAGCAACATGTAGGTTCTCAGGAGGTAACTCAGGCACCCTGCAGCTCTGGGCCTGGTTCAAATTTCAGGTGCACAGGTTCATAAGCATAGTCTTAAGTATCAAGGTCTCATCATTGGAGCATTCTTCTTCACTGGTCTTTGCCCTTGCACATGGAGGTTGTTGCTGTTTCATTGGGGAATGTGACACACTTCCCTGGCTAGGAACTTAGCACTCCCTCAGTTGTCATTTATAACTGTAACTACTATAAATATACCCAAAATATATCCAAACATTTTATGTACCCTATATATGTGCACTGGAGAATTCTCTCCCAACCTTGTGTCCCCCATCAATAACACCCCACACCAGAGTTCCTCCCCTGCCATAGTTGGACTGCTCTGTGGTCCAAAACTTCTTCAAAAATGAACCCTAATATATTGCCAAATTCAATTAATATGAAAATGAAGTAGTAGTGATAGGTTTAAAGATTAGTAATAGAATGCATACTAATTTAGAAATACTAAAATAAAGTAAAAATAAATTGGGGTATTGAGAAGTGCAAAATACCATAAAACTTTGTTTTGACATTTTGCCTTTCATCACTCTAATAGGTGTTGCCATGTATGTACAGTGGCAAGGCAGTTTCTTTCATTTCTTCCTCAGTGTCTACATCCTTTCTTTTTATTTCTAACTTTTAATTTTGTCTTCAAAAAAGTTTTAGATCATGTTAAAGTCACATATAAAATATAGGGGACTCCCATATATCCAAAATCAAACCCTTTACCCCTTCCCCAGCAATGATCTTTTTACATGTTCATGCTATAGTTACTGCAGCTGATGTAAAGATATTGAAACATAACTATCAAACACGGTTTCATTTGGGATTACATTATGGTTAATATTTTAGACTGCACAATTTTTCTAATCTTATATTTTTTATTTTCAGTTTTTTAAGATTTTTATTTATTTCTCTCCCTCTCCCCCAGTTGTCTGCTCTGTGTCCATTTGCTGTGTGTTCTTCTGTGTCTGCTTGCATTCCAGTCAGTGGCACCAGGAATCTGTGTCTCTTTTTGCTGCATTGTCTTGCTGCATCACCTCTCCACGTGCCTGTGCCCATGCCACTTCTGGGCAGGCTGCACTTTCTTTCATGAGGGACAGCTCTCCTTACGAGGTGCACTCCTTATGCATGGGGCTCCCCTACACGGGGGACAGCGCTGCATGTGGGCCATCTCATCACATGGGTCAGAAGGTGCTGGATTTGAACCCTGGACATCCCATGTGGTAGACAGATGCTCTGTCAGGTGAGCCAAGACCACTTCCCAAATTTTCTAAACTTTTAGTTACCTTATATTTTACATTATGGTTTACATTTTAGCCTACAGACTTTTATACATTTTTGGTGTAATTTAACACGTCTTATATCCATCATTGCATGAGCTTGTGGAACACTTCCATTGACCCCCAGTTACTCTGCTTCCATCTATTCTATTGCTCTCTCTCCCTCCCCTCAGGACCCACAGTGACAACCAATCTTCACTGCCTCAAGGACCAGATTTACAGATACTTACAACAATGCTGAGGGCTTGACATACTAGACTGTCCTCCCCCATTGGGAGCCACCAATTCTCTTGAGAGACACAATTCCATCTATTTCAGAACATCAGGCCTCCCCAGGATGTGGGCACACCCTCCCACTCATTGTATGAGTCTCCAACCAATGATATAACACACTATACCACTGTGACAAGGTGAGCATTCACACACTCCCTAGAAGCCTGTCACTGTGCCAGATGCCCCCACCTTAAGGACCTTAACCAGGTAATCCTTCTTTATTAAATTTTCCAAAGAGTTTTCTCAACATTATAGTTTAAACCACATGCTCAACAATCTCCCATGTTCAATTTTTTTAAAGATTTTATTTTATTTATTTCTCTCCCCTCCCCCCCCAGTTGTCTGTTCTTTGTGCCCATTTGCTATGTGTCCTTCTAAATTTTGTCTGCTTCTGTTGTTGTCAGCGGCACGGTAATCTGTGTTTCTTTTTGTTGCGTCATCTTGCTGCATCAACTCTCTGGCACCATTCTTGGGCAGGCTGCACTTTCTTTCATGCTGGGCAGCTCCACTTATGGGGCACACTCCTTGCACGTGGGGCTCCCCTATGTGACCTCTGTGTGGCGGTGCACTCCTTGCATGCATCAGCACTGTGTATGGGCCAGCTCCACACAGGTCAAGGAGGCCTGGGGTTTGAACCGCGGACCTCCCATGTGGTCAACGGATGCCCTAACCACTGGGCCAAGTCTGCTTCCCTGCCATGTTCAATTGTTCCCTCACCCCTCCCCCTGATTCCTTAGGCCATCTGACCCATCCTCCCACCCTAGACCCCCTCAGATCTGCAAAGACCCATCCAGTATTATACCTATGCCCCCATCTTATCCCTTCCCTGTACAACAGCTTAACCTCCACTTTATCATAGATTTCACTCATGTAGACATCAGTGCACAACCTTCCTCTCCCCCCAATTTCCTGTAAGCCTATCATCCAGTCACTGAGACAGCTTTGTTTGATTATTTCATATCAGAAAGGTCATGTAGTAATTGTACTTCAATGCATGGCTTGCTTCACTGTACATAAGGTCCTTAAGATTCATCCATGTTTTCCCATTTGTTTGTACTGTATTTCTTCTTATAGCTGAGTAGTATTCCATTGTATGTATAGACAACATTTTGTTTATCCATTCATCTGTCAATGGGTTTTGGGTTGATTCTAAATTTTAGCAATAATGAAGAATGGCACTATGAACATTAGTGTGCATAGGTTTGTTCCTGGTTTTCAGTTCTTCTGCATATATACCCAGTAGTGTGATTGCTGGGTCACATGGCAAATCTACAGGTAGTTTTTGAGGGACTGCCAAAGTGTCCTCCAGAATGGCTGGATTCTACTGCACTCCCAATAGCACTGGATGAATATTCCCATTCCTTCACACCTCCTCAAACACGTGTAGTCTTCTATTTTTTGATAGCTGCCAGTCTGATGAGAGTAACATGGTATCTCCTAGAAATTGTGATTTGCATTTCCCTAATAGCTGGTGATTTTGAGCATCTTTTCACATGCTTTTTTTTTTTTTTAGATTATTTATTTCTCCCCCCTGCCCCGGTTGTCTGTTCTCTGTGTCTATTTGCTGCATCTTCTTGGCTCACTTCTGTTTGTTGTCAGCGGCATGGGAATCTGTGTTTCTTTTTATTGCATCATCTTGTTGTGTCAGCTCTCCGTGTGTGCAGTGCCATTCCTGTGCAGGCTGAACTTTCTTTCATGCTGGGTGGCTCTCCTTACGAGACACACCCCTTGTATGTGGGGCTCCCCTACGGGGGGACATCCCTGGTAGCATGGCACTCCTTGTGTGCATCAGCAGTGTGCGTGGGCCAGCTCCACACAGGTCAAGGAGGCCTGGGGTTTGAACCATGGACCTTCCATGTGGTAGACGGACGCTCTAACTACTGGGCCAAGTCCACTTCCCTTCATGTGCTTTTCGGCCATTTGGAATTCTTTTTTGAGAAAGTGTTAGTTCAAATATCTTGACCATTTTTTAAGTGGGTTGTGTGACCTTTATTTTATTTCAAACCAATAATTTACAAGATGTCCATTTTTCCACATCCTCAAAACCATTTTTTTTTTCTAATACCAGCATTAAAGCATGTGTGTAGTCGCACCTTATTTTTATTTTTGGTATCTTATGTGCATTTCTCTAATGGCTAATGATGTTGAGCATCTGTTTACATGCTTTTTGGGCATTTGTATATATTCTTGGCAGATATGTCTATTCAAGCCCTTTTCCCATTTCTTAATGGGGCTGATTGTCCTTTTATTGAGTTATAGTAATTCTCTTTATATTCTGTGTATTACACTGTTAGCAGAAACACAGTTTCCAAATATTTTCTTTCCTTTTTTAGGTTTTCTTTTTTACTTTATGGAAAAGTAGTATAGTAGAAAAGTAGTTAAGTAGAGATCATGGTTCAAATTTTGGAATTAGGTCCTCTTTCTGACCTAGGGCATACATTTAAGGTTAGAGCCACCTTCTTGCTCTGTGGTCCCCATGAGCTTGCCTAAGAGGGTCAAGGGTGCAAGGGGAGCAGAAAATGAAGAGGTGGCTGGGCTGTTGGGGAAGAGCATGGCTGCATATTCTCCATGTCCTGTGGCTGGGGAGAGCTTGGATACCTTTCTCAGGAGGGAGCATTCCCACACAGTGCTTTTCATCAGAGAGCTCTTCCCCTCCTGGGAACACTGGACCCCTTTGATGGAAGGTCTGGCCTTTTGGGAAGTTCTCTATGACTTACATCCATTCAGCTGGCAATCTGCAGATGAGGCTCCAGGAAATTTCTGTCACAATTCTAAAGCCATGACCTTCCAGTCAGATGGAATTTCCTATTAGAGTGCAACTCAAACCCCTTTTCTGTGCCCCTCACCTGAGGGCATATGATGCCACTGAATATTTTCTAATGTTCACTTTGACTGATGGAAAACGCTTGACTCTGGCTTGTTCTTCCCCAAGATGGACCACAGATCTTGTTTAGATACTGGTTATTGCTCCTTGGTTTTATGAACACCTTGGAAAAATTTCAAATCCTATCAGTGCCTCATGTTGGTGCCAACAGACCCAGAGACCAGGGCAAGTCATCCAGGTTTGCCTGTGGGGAATTCCTGGGATTACTAGGTGGATTACTTTTTGAAGATGTTAAAGTCTTGACCCAGTCATCTGGACAAGACACAGGTAACAGGGATGCAGGTGGAGGCCTTTTCTGGCACTAGCCTGTGTTACATTTTCAATGTACCCTCGGGAACTGTCACCAGCCCTTGGCAGGTGGGGAGGCTTAGCTAGGAGGGTCTCCTGATCATTAGCTCTTCCTGACAGAAAGCTGTGGTATCAGTGCCCTTCTAGAAGTACATGAAATGGCTCATTTCAGCTCCTCAGATCTTGAAACTGCTGTGAATGGGGAATGGGCTTGGTGCATGTAAACTCTGCACCTTTTCAGGCCTCTGGGATGCAGTAGACCCTGCAGAAAGTGGTGAGAAGGCTGTCCAGGCTTGGAGGAGATTCCTCCTCTCCAGCACATACCTGGCTGGGTAAATCTAGGGCAGGTGGTCCTGCACCATGTTGGCAAGTCCCTCCTGGGCTGCATCCAGGACTTTGCAGGCAGTGACTCTTCTTCAACGTCTTCTCATTACTTCCCCTCCATCTGCCCAGGCCTCCCTTGTTCTAGGGCTGTTGGGAAGAGCCAGTCCGAAGTAGTCACAGCATGTATGAGCTTGGATGGAGCCCATCGGAAGGCCTGGGACTTGGGGCAGAAGGGCTGAACAGTGAGGAACACAGGTCATGCAGCCGCTGACCTGCTGGGAGTTTGCAACCACGGTGTTTATTGGTGGGCTGAGGGATGGGGACAACTGCTGTGTCAGAGGGAGAGAGGATTACTGCCCAGTGGCTTCAGGTGCTGGTGAGTCTTGTGGCCAGAGGGAATTACGGGAAGCCACTGTGATGCTGCCCTACCACCCCAAGTGCTTAAGGGCTGATTGGGACAGAGCTGCCCCCATTTCTCCTGCAGAATCTACCCTGAGACGCAGGCCAGCCCAAGGTGTGTCCCCAGGCCTCCTGCCTCACAGGGTGGATCCTCCATACCTCTCCTTGTCCTTATTGTACTCCTTAGCCCCAGGATCCTCCCTGACCTCCATCTCCTCAGGGCAGCTTGGGCATCAGGGCCCTGAGACAAGGCCTGTCTGAGGGAGAGAGTTGAAGGTTTGGTGCCCTGAGGAGGCAGGTTTCAGGAACAGTAGGACTTGGAGGCAGGTGGGCAGTGGTGCCCAGTGAACACGGTGGCTGTTGGGAAGGTGGGGCTGCAGCACCACCCCCACAGCCACCACCATGTGGCTCATCCACCCAGGCTGAGGGACTCAGCTGATGGGGAGAGACAGAGTTCCTCTTGTTTCAGTTGCAATTGCCACCTAAGCATGCACCTCCACTGAGCATGACTGGACAAGTGCTCCACCAGTGAATGCCCACCCCATCCCATCACCTGGACTGATCTGCCCCAATGTGCTTGAGTCTCAGAAATTCTATTGGACTCCTGGCCTCAGTTTCCTCCTTGGGAAGATGGTGCTTCAAGGACCAACCCATGAGTTTGAATATAGGACTGACTGGGGGGATCAATAGGAAGGGCTGCCCTGAGCCTGGCTCATGGACAGCGTGGCTGGAGGGACAGGTCTGGTCCTGGGCAGGATTTTCCTCTGCCCAGTGAGGAGGCTCTTGGCATCAGCCCCTACTGAACCAGGTTTCTCATTTCTTAAGGAGGTCTGCATGCCCTTTCCAGACCTCAGACCTTGGTATGATCAGAGCATGGATTAGTGTTGCCCGCCAGAGGGGTCCAGACCCACCCCATATCTGAGAAGGTGCGATTTAGGGCTCATCCTTTACCTGGTAAACATGGTGCATGCACTTCCTTAGGCTTGTAGCTTCATACAGTGACCAAAGCAGACAACAATCCCTGCCTTCTGGGTTCCTTTAGAGTGGGGGCTGCAGGCAATAGGATGCAGTATCTTCAGCAAAGGGTACACTCAGGAAGAAGTTGTGACACCCTCACTGTCTCACCTAGATATGGACATGACTTCCATGGAAGGGG
Source organism: Dasypus novemcinctus (assembly GCF_030445035.2). Lineage (NCBI taxonomy): Eukaryota > Metazoa > Chordata > Mammalia > Cingulata > Dasypodidae > Dasypus > Dasypus novemcinctus. The sequence continues at coordinate 99,986 of NW_026688153.1, forward strand.
TGGGTCTGGTGGATGCCTTGAAATGAAAATGTGAGCACACTGTGGGTGAGGGTGGGCATCTCTCCTCTCCAGACAGCATCATGGGGAGTCAGGTGGTGGGTGACAGGGCACAGCTGGGCCGGATCTGGGCCCACACATCCTGAGACCCCTGGAAGGCCAAACCAGAGGGCATCCCCCTCCCCTTGTAGAGGAGTAAAGATGCTGGGCACTGTCTGCAGAGGACATCAGGGGACTCAATCAGTGAGAGAACCTTCCCCCTCCTTTGGAACCTCAAAGTCCCCAGGCCACCAACACCACCTCATGCAGCCCCCCAACAGGAGGTGGTGGGCAGCCTGCTTCAAATATGCTGTGAACCTCAGTCCTGTCTGCCTCCTGCAGGGTTGGCAGGGATGGATGCATCCAAGTCATGGCAAGACCAATGTCAGTGGGAAGGGGAGACACAAACAACACATGGCAAAAGATGAGGCAGCTCTTTGGGCCAAGTGTACTGGCAGAGGGCCATGAGGGACTGGCACAGGAGGCCCTGACCCCTCATTACTCACACAGAAGCTTCTACTGTGTGTCAACACCAGGCAATGAACAGAACAGTTGGAATTTTTGCCAGTCCTTATGGACTTTATGTTCACTGGGAGGGTCCCTGTGTGTGTTGTGGAGGGAAAGGTCAGAGTCTGATTATGTAGCCCCCACCTGCCCTCAGCACCATCTGCTCCCAGCAGGGCACCTGGATGGACCAGTACTCTGAAGATTTCCTGCAGCCTTCAGAATTTTGTGCCTCAAGCTGCTGGTGGCCAATGCCCATGTAACTGACTGGCTCTGCTCTGGAGCACTGTGCCATGGTTCTTCATGAGCCACCCAGAGCCCACTGAGGCAGACCCAGAGGGTGAGGAGGTCTCAGGGTAGGGCACATGAGTTTGTGGGGTGGGGGCCAGGATTGCACCACAGAGGCTGGAACTAGCAGAGGTTGCCCTTGGACTGGGATCATAGAAGAGCCTGACATATGACTTGGGTGCCTGTAGGCTGGGAACACTTTTATGGACTGGATCTTCTGCTAGAGATATTGGGATCTTCTCTGTATTGGAAAGACACTCAGAGCCATTCATGGTGGGGAAACTGCCTCTTGTCCAGCTCTTTCGTCATCCTCATCCGACAGGGCAGCAAATACCTCCAGTGCAACCTATAGCACAAGTTCCAAGGTGTGTGGCAGACACCAGAGCAGTACCAGGGCCTGAGTCAGTTCCATCACTGCCTTTACTGCCCATTTCCATGTTGTATCAGTGCCTTTCTGAAAATAGAGTTTGACATACTGTGTGCTCTGGAGCCAGCTCCTGAGTTGAAGGTGTCTCTAACACCACCACAACAGCCACCCACAGAGATAAGGCCCATGCCCTCCCTGGAGCTAGATTGTCCTATGTCATCAGCTGGAGCACCTCTTAAGGAGCTGAAGGCAGCTACATCACAATCAGGAGAACAAGTTCCAGAGCTGGAAGCAAGTCCACCTTCACCTGCCTTGCTGCCTCTACACTTAAAGCACTGCCCTCTCTAGAGGTAGAGCCTGCTCCTTCAGCAGCAGAAGCACTGGTTTTAGAACTTGAAGGTGCCTTGGTACAACCTCCCTTGCCACCTATGGAGGTAGCAACAATGCCCCTTCTGGAGGTAGACCTGGCTCCATCCTCAAGTATAACACCTGCTGCCAACTTGGAGACACTGGTCAGCACTTCCTGAGTAGGAGGTGGTCCCACTGCTACCTTCACTGCCATCTTTATAGGTCACTGGAGTGCTCATTCTGGAACTACAATCAGTTAAGTCACCTTCAGAACAATGGCTCTGGAGAGGGAGGCAAGTGTGGCACCAGCACCAAAGCCAGGAAAGAGCTCAGATCAGTACCAGGGTGGGCTGCCCCACAGATCCTTAATGCCCTTCTGAGATCTCTCAGAATGGTCTGTGTGAGGAGAGGCTGACCTGGCTTTCTCTCCTGAGCTGGTGTCTGAGTAGTTAACAAGGATTGATGCGGTGAGCAGCTCAGCTCAGGAGCGTGGAGCTGCGAGAATCTTTCTCCCATGTTCTGCCTCCCCAGACTTTCCATCCTTGATCCAGAATCCTATGATCTGGGTCAAGACCCTGCTCCATTGCAAGCATTGTAACCTGGGCGAGTTTATTAACCCCAAGCCCACAATTCCCCTTCTAGTGAGTAGATATAGGGCAGTAGCTGTACCTGTCCCATGCACCATTGTGACAATGACCCTGGCCAGCATCCTGAGGGACTGCAGGATCTGAGTTAGCTGGGTGTGGCTGGCCATGTTCCCCTCCTTCCCAGGAACTGTTCAAGAAAGTGGTACTCTATCACTGTCTGGACTCCATCTGGTCCCAGTGAGACAAGAAGGGCAAGGAAAACATGGCTCCTGCCATCTACGCCATCATCACCAAGTTCAAACTTGTGACCAAATGCATCATTGTCAGCTACCTCAAGGACCACACCATGAAGGCCATGGCCAGGGCCAGGGTGGTGGTGCACTGGATTGACCTGCCTAGGGTGAACTCAGGAGCCCTCTCTGGAGTCCTGGGGATGCTCTGTGCTCTTGTCTTCTCTCAGTCTCCAGGCCCTGCCACAGCCTGTATCACAGCCCTCCATCTCCTCACATCCCAAACAGGCTCCTCCCTCAGATTGAGTGTAGGTCCCTCTCTTGGTGCAAGGTGTGCCCTCAGGGACTCCCTGGGGGCCTCTCATCCAAGGGGGGAGATGCCAGCTGAGGGTGCTAAAGCTGGAACAGGGGACACTCAGACCACACCTCATTTCTCATTCTTTCTCCCTCTCCAGGAGGATGTAATCTTCAAGAACTTCTCATTCTATGACATGCTCTCTGCTCTGAAAGCATCATGATTGGCCGTCTGTAGGAGATGTGGGAGGAAGCTTCCAGGTTGACTGGTCTCCCTCCACAGAAAGTCAGTCAGGACCAAGGACCCCCTTGTGAGGCTGGACATCACTCCACAGGGAGCCTGGGAGGCAGGGTCTCCTCAGGAGGGACTGTGTAGGCTGGGGCTCCACAAGTCCTCAGGTCAGCTCTTCTACCTCAACACGGGTCCCTGCTCATTCCGCCACAGAGCTGAGTAAAATGGGAACATGTCCATTGTGTGCTTTTCAGCAACACACTCTGTCTAGTTGAAATCTGCACATATTAACACCAGCAGCTCATGAAATAGGAGTGGGGATCTCTGCTGTGCTGAGCTTAGAGGTCAGCTCCCAAGTCCACGATGTCCAGCAGGGCTCAGAGCTGCCCAGTTTCACCTCCACCCACCCAGGCAATCCTGGTCCCAAGCCACAAAAGGAAAGTGGAGTTAAAGAGCAAGCTTGGGTAGTTAGGACTCAGGAAATGGGTTTGTTTGTTTTTCCCTGGCAGTTTAATTGCAAACATTCTGTTTGGCCTATTTAGGATGAAGATGAAGAGGGACCTGTTTCATTCATTGGCAGTTGGTGGGCAGATGTAGCTTCATAGGCCATGGTTCTTAAATGCAGCGGAGGTGGCTGGGATCTTCCAGGAGATGATGAAATGGCAGGATTTGAGGTCTCCATCCATATGGGGGTCTCAGAACTGCACCTCATTACCAATAGTATGTGTCAGAGAGCTATGAGAAGTATTTGGGAGACACAAAACCACGGTGGGGCCCTCCTGATCAAAAGTAGAAGATTTCACATAAAAGCTGAAGAAAAATTCAATGTACTGTCCTGCAGGGACATGTGGTCCCAGCCATGACACCTCAGGGTGGGGTGTATCTGCAGGCAGAATATCCTGAGTGGACCCCTGGGAGGGGATACCTTTGGTATGGCCTTGGGCAGTCTTTGGGTTGTCCACACATGTGAGCTGGGGCAGCCAGGATCTGCTCAACTAAGCCTCCAGGGACACCCCATTCCTGAGTTACATTGCGGGGACCACACAAGGCCCCACACACATATACACTCAGAGGCTGGGAGAAACAGACACCCTTTAGTGGTGATGGGCTGTGGGGCAAGGTCAGTGCAGAGGAGGCTTCCACCTGGAGGGAGCTGCATGTCTTCTGATGCCCTGAGTGAATCCTTACTTGGGTCTGTGTGTCCTCCCACAGAATGGAAACACGAACATCCAGTTTTGCCACCCTCACGAAGAGTTGGCAGGTTTCATGTGAGAAAAGGAACATGGCTGAGCATTCCATTGACTCCTGTGGGAGACCAGGAGGGCCAAGGCGTCCATGCCACTAGCCTGCACCACTGACTTTGGACTGCCAGTAAGAGGTCAGATCTTTGTCCTCATGTCACAGATGTACAAAGAGACTCAGGGGGTCCAGGCCTCTTGCACAAGGCCCCCAGGGCACCTCTGATATATAGTGGCAGCAGATTTCCACCTGTCCATTTGGTCCAGGTGTCCAAGACCCCAGGGACAATGGGAGGGGTGGAGGGCCTCATTGACCTCAACCTGCTCAATCTGGGCAAGAGGGGACCCCCAAGTTTTCCACTTTGGTCACAAACCCCAAAGAGGCCAAAAGAAGCAGCAATAGTAGTAGTGGCTGAATATGTCTAATGCCAGAGCCAAGGCCAGGTGGCCTCCAAGTCAGGATGGGACCCTCCTCAAACCCATCCTTCCTTGGCCTCTGAGCCTGGGAAGCCTCCCTTCAAACTCCCCTCCCCTGGAACATTTAGGGTCTTGAGCCCTGGGAATCCTTGGGATCTAGTGGCAGCAAGAGCCTGGAAGAGATGATGCAGGGTAGATTGGGTTTGGTGGGGGGTAATCTTGTGATTGAAGAAAAGCTGGTGATGTGAGGTGACTGCAAGGAAGTTTAGGGGACTTGGAGGCTGGAAAGTTTACAGAGGGATGACAGCTGAGTGTCCAATTTTGTCCCAGGGCGATGCTGGGAGGTCTTAGGTGTCTGAGATGGTTGGGTATTCAAGGTGGGTTCTTGGGGACACCTGAGTACCTGTGCTCAACCCCACCCACCAAAGCTGGGGACGTTCCTCACTCAGTTTTGCTTTTTGGCTTTTTTAAAGATTTGTTTTATTTCTTTCTCTCCCCTTCCCCTCTGTTGTCTACTCTCTGCGTCCATTCGTTGTGTGTTCTTCTGCATCTGCTTGCATTATCAGGCGGCACTGGGAAGCTGAGTCTCTTTTTTGTTATGTCATCTTGCTGCATCAGCTCTCAGTGTGTGCAGTGTCACTCCTGTGCAGGCTGCACTTTTTTTCATGTGTGGTGGCTCTCCCTGCAGGGTGCACACCTTGTGTGTGGGTCTCCCTTATGTGAGGGTGCCCCTGCATGGCACGGCACTCCTTGCATGCAGCAAGTTTATGACATGGGTCAGGAGACCCTGGGGATTGGACCCTTTATGAACCATGGACAGTAAGGGCTGCTGCCATGACCCAGAGGGGAGGGTGGGGTCTGCCCCAGGATGGTGGCCATGAAGGCATGAGTAGGGCCCAGATCCTGAGTGGATATGCAGTTGGAGCCAAACCTGTCCCACAGCACAGAGGCTGCAGAGCTGCCAGGATGCACAGCTGTCTGTGCTGCAATTCTCTTGTTGGCAGGATCTGGGATGCTTGTACTAAGCTGTCACTGATTGACCCTTGATCCGAGCCCTGCCCACACTTGTGCCCTCATGGTCAAGGCTGTTGTGGTTTAGACCTTGCTGACCACAGCTACATCCTGAAGTCCAGGGCCATAGTCATCTAGCCTCCTCTCAGATATCTGGGATTGGACTGGAGGTTGTGGGCTCTGCCTGGGTGTTCATTGTTACCTAGAGGTGTCCTGGAGGGGCAGGGGCAGGGCAAGGACCCTCACAAGAGCAAACCATCTTTGGTGATTGGGAGACAAGAGGGAAAGAGAAAGGCTCCAAAGTCAGTCCACAATCCCCACCCTTTGCTGCATTGTCAACTATTGTCCCCAGGGCCCTGGGATCCCATAATAGTTGTCCAGGCTGAGGACCCAGGGGCATGGTTCAGCCTGCAGGGCAGGGGATTGGACCCTCACTTGGAAACACCCTCAAGACAGAGGTGCAAGTTCTTGTAGGAAATGGGGTTAGGGATGATTGGAAAAGTGCCCTCATTTCATGGAGTCTCTCAGGGTTGCAAGAGAAGACAGGGAGACCCCTGTAGATGCAGCCTAGAGCCGAGGAGTCTCCACATAGAATCTGGTGGCTGTGCTGTTTGGAGCAGATTCCAGGACCCATACCCTGAAGCCTGTCCATTTCCTTTTTTCTCTATTTATTTATTTTTTTAATTTTTCTTCTCTTTTCTTTAAAAGATAAATAGATCTCACAAAACTTTATGATAAAAAACATGAGGTTCCCAGATACCCCAATCTCCACCCACCTACCCATCCCACTCCCACTCCTCCCACATCAACATCCCCTTTCCTCAGTGAGACAAATTCTTTGCATTTGGGAAATACACCCTGGAGCACTGCCAGCCCCCATGGACCTTAGTTTCCATTGTAGTTCACACTGTCCCCCAGTCCATTCAGTGGCTTATGTCAAGATAAACAATGTCCTGCATCTGCCCCTGCAATATCATTCAGGTCAACTCGATGTCCTAAAAAAGCCCCTCTCTCTCTGACCTCAGCAACTCCCAGTTGCCTGTACTTCAGGAATTATGAGATTGGAACCATTCTTGTCCAGCAGTGCCACCTGGTGCCATCATTTTGCTCTTATTTTTCACCTTGTAATTATTTTTTTTAATTTTTTAATTTTTGTCTTTTTCTTAATGGTACATAGATAATAAAAAATGTTACATTGAAAAATATATAAGGGTCCCATATAACCCACACAACAACTCCTCAGTCCTCCCACATCAATAACCTCTTTCATCATTATGGCGCATTTATTGTATTTGGTGAATACATTTTGGAGCTCTGCTACATGCAGAGGTGGAGTGTATATTGCCACCCCAGGGTCCACAAGATAAGGGTTGTTGTTGCCCCACCACAGGTGACCGACCAAGATTGGGCTCTGTCCATGATACATAAGGCCCTGAAAGAGCATAACCTGTGTTTAGACCAGCCTATGGACTGCCAGCTGGTGCAAATCATCTCAGAGGATTGTGGGAGTGGGTGGGTGGAGGGCTAGGCATGGTCACCGTATTCCCAGCATGAAGGTCTGAAGCCACTGGCCCACGGGGGCCTGACACCCTGTCCACCAACCATGTTGCCCAAGGTAGGCCCCAGTGCCCACAGCTCCTTCTCCCTGTCTGCTCCATCTCCCTGTGTACCCTTCCTTGGGCATGACCCAGGCATTGGGAGACCAAGCTCAGAGCTAACAGCATTGAGGTAACAGTGAAAGAGATTTTCACCTCAGTCCATGGGCATAGTCCAAGCAGAGGAGTCACCATGAAGGACATCCTCTCACCATTAGGGGGTGACTGCCCCTCCAGAAGCACCATGTCTGATGGACACCAGCACGAAATAAGCTGCACACGCTGCCTTATGACAGTGAACTACACAGAAAACCTCCTTATCTCCTTTGGAGACTCTGGGGCCAACACAGTATTCTAGAAAGTGGGAAAGGAAGAGAATCCAGAAGAGCAGCACAAACCCTGAGACTGGTTTCTTGGCCCACAGCCCTAAGTTCAGGGTCTTGAGCACCTGGCCTACTTCTGATCACAAAGGAGAGAAAATTGCGCACATGTGCACACATGGTAGGTTTGTGCACAATAAGGGGAGCTGTATTCTTGTCAGTAGCCTGCTCCCCTTTCCAGGCCCTGAACCCTGGCAAGTGATACTTACCCCATCATTTCTAGAAATGGGTTCTGAGCCCTCCTCTGTCAAACTGGAACTGGGACCTGTGAGGGGTGAAATAGGGCAGAAGGATCCATCCTGCTGAGCAGGAAGCCTGAGGACAGGAGAAGCTGAGCTGGGTCCTCACCCCCCTGAGGCTGAAGCAGGAATTGCAGCCAGTGATTCCTTGTAGCCAGCTGTAGGCCAGGAAGATGGGAGGAAAATCGGGCCAAGGTGTGAATACTTGCTGGGCTCAGACACTGTGTGGTCATGGAGGCCCTTAGGACCCCTGGGTCAGCACAGAGCCCAGGACCCTCCACCAGCCTCCTGCCTGCCCCAGCTGGGAGCTGAGGGGCCACTTCAGTCTAGGGGATCAGGGAAGTAAAACTCTAGTCTAACATTTTAAAAGGAAACACTGGTCTTGAATGCATTTTCTCTGTAAATAACATAGTTGCTAGCTCTCCTGGTCTCTCTGAGCTGTTGGTGCTGGATGCTCATCTATAAAATGACAAGCATCACTTACTGCTGGGGGCCACTCAGCAGCAGTGATTGTCCCCAGCACTCCCTCAGCCCTGGTGGTGGCCCACTTTCCTGGACTCCCTCACGGCCTCTCACACACCAGCTATGAGGAGCATTTTCAGCCCAGTTAGGGACCCTGTCTGTAAACACAGGGACAGGGGGCAGAGGAGAAAGAGGAGGGGCTCCTGCCTTTCCATCTGCCCACACTCTCCTGCCTGCCCCCAGGTCCCCTGCTCCTGGCTGTCCTCTGTGGGAGACATCTGGGGACCTTGGCAGTGGAGATGTTATAAGACACCCAGTAACCCTCTCCCTATGTCTTCACCCCCAGCTTCTTCAGGCTCTCCAAACCCACCAAGTCCAGCAGCAGTGTGGCCCCACCTGGCAGGGTTCTAGGTGCCCTCAATATCCTTGGAGGGTGGGAGGAACAGGAAGGCTGGTGGCTTGTGGTGGTTGCCTGTTCCTGTGAGCAGAGTCATGGATGCTTCACCCACGTGTGCTCTGCTTTGGCCAGTGCACATAACTCCCTGCTCACAGAATCCCCTTGTCGACCTAGTTACCGAGGGTCTGTGAGTACATGGGCTCTCTGTTTCTGACATAGGAGCAGAGATCTGGAACACACTGTTCACACCTTTAGGTACCTGAGTGGGACTTGGTCTTGCTAGAGACTATCCCCACCCACTCCTACCTAAGCTTCAGAACAGAAGTTGAACCTGGCAGCAAGGTGGGAACATTCAGCAGCATGGCACTGCAGTGACAATGGAGATACATCTGTGGGTGAGGCTGCCATGTAGGGGTTGGTGAAATGAGCCCTGATCCAGGGTGGTTGCAAGAGGAGGGGCATGCCTGGAGCCCACCACCAGGCCATCACATGGGAGCTATGAAGAGAGCCCTGGGCAGGGAAAGAGTGGCCAAGCCTGAGGCTGTGGGCAGCGTCCTAGAGGAGTGCTCTGTCCTGTACTCTCCCAGCCATATGCCACACCCCATCCAGCTAAGGCAACCTGGCATGTGTTCTCTGAGAGCACATTTACACAGTTTATGTCCAGCTAGTCAGTGTAGTACTGGGAAACTAGGCCAGGAGAGAAGGAGGGATTGGCCCAGGGTTCCAGGGTGGAGAGTCCTGAGGGTAAGGCAGGATTGTGGCCTCCAAGCCAGGGCCCAACACACTCCCATATGGTTTCCTACACAGGCAGAAACTTCCAGGTGTTCTCCTAGGGTCCTGAGCCAAAGGTAGCTTCATTCTCTTCCCTGGTGGAGTGCAGCCTGGTAAGATTCCTGGGCCAGGGCTTCTCTTAGAGGCAGGTGGATTTTTTCCTTTTTCTCCTGTTCCAGTTAACAGGAAACTTCAGAAACTTCTCTATTTGAAAAGAGAGGATGAACTCCAGGGCTGCAATCTCACTGGGGTCACCGCTTTGAGTAAATTGGTGCTCTCAGCCACTCAACTGAAGGCGAGTGCATCAAGCTGTTCGCTCCATCCCTGCATTTTCAGTGATGAGCACTAAATCAATGTATGGACAATGAAATGATGGAACCACAATATCTCCATTCCCCAAGGCAACAGGAAACTCTTCTCTGGCTCCAACTCCCCCACTGTGGCATCAATTCTATTTGGCAAAATTGACTAAAGGAGGACAATTCCAGCTGAGCACTGGTCTTTGCCAAAGAAACCCCAATTAGAAGTTATGCAAACAAAGATCAGCCAGTCTTTGTCCATCAACAATCATGGACCAGGATCCTCATGGTGTCCATGCCCATGCATAAGGAAACCCAAACTAAGACCAGCTTCTTTCCTAGCTGCAGCATCTTCAACTTGAACTTTTGTAGTCTCAGTCACAGAGTGAAGGTGACAACAGGCTCTCCCTGCTGGACCATGGCCTGGATTATGGATGCACTAAACCAGGACATCCTTCCTTCAAGGATTGTCCCCTACACCCATGGATGGAGGGAAGCATCAAAGATCATGCATGTCACAACCATGGCCGGACACAGCTACTCCCATTGCTGGGATTCCAGCTCTCAGAGAGTGCTATGCCAGGTCTTTCTGGCTCCTGAACTGACACTAGGGTGGAAGTGCTTGCCCTCAGTTCTTCACTAGCCCTGGACACAAACTTCTTCTGGTTGGGATTGCCCTAGCCTTGAGTTAATGGCCTCAAAGTTCTCCATATCCAGCTCTTTCTCACTCCTGTTGAGTGGCTTGAGCACCTCTCCCTCTTCATCACTCCCTCTGCATCTTCCCCACAACCACATGTAAGTTATTTCCCACCATCTGCCTTGGCAGGGCTGGAGGATAGAGCTGGGGCTGGAGGGGCACAAGTCCTTGTATGTCCTTGTGCAGGGTTTCCTGAAGAGTCCCTGGTGCACCTAGAACATGCCCCAAGTTTAAAATGATAGGTGTCTGGGCTCAAGCCCTGCTTTGAGAAGTATGAGGTGGAACCTGGGAATCTGTGCTTTTAACACGGGGATAGGAAATTGGAAGAGACAGGTGTGAGAGTGTTAGCTTCATGATCACCCAGAGAGCCATTTGCTGTGACTGGATTTTCCTGGGGCAAAGGTCTGTTTTGGATTGGAGCATGAATGCTACAAAAGAATCACCATTCCTATGGTGTGACTACAATTACTAATAGGACCTTTGGAAGGTTTACTGAATACTTAAGGTTTAGACTCATTTGTGAGCAAGGTCTTTAAACATCCTATTTAGATGAGTTCAATTGAAATGAGATGGGCCTTATAGACAAAGGATCTCAGACCACAAAACAGGAGAAACTTGAGACAGAGAGAGAGGGAAAGAGAGAGATCGTCATGTGACTGAGACAGCAATGAAGACCAACCCACAAGTTTGATTATTGGAATCACTGGGAATATCCATCAAAGGGCTGCTCCGAGCCTGGCTCATGGACAGGGCAGCTGAAGGGGCAGGGCTGCTCCTGGGCAGGATTTTCCTTTTCCCATGAAGAGGCTCTTGGTGTCACCCGTACTGACCCAGTTTTCTCATTTATTAAGGAGGTCTGCAAGCCCTTTCCAGACCTCTGATCTTGGTGTGGTCAGAGCAAGGATCAGTGTTGCCCACCAGAGGGGTCCAGGCCCACACCATGTCTGAGAAGGTGCTGCTTAGTGCTCATTCTTCACCTGGTAGACAAGAAGTGTCTACTTGGTGTATGCACTTCCTTAGGTATATAGCTTCATACACTAACAAAGCAGACAACAGTCCTTGCCTTCTGGGTTGCTTTGGAGAGAGTCCACAGGCAATGGGACAAAGCATTTTCAGCAGGGGGTACACTCAGCAAGCAGGTGTGACAACCTCACGATCTCCCCAACATATGGCTGTGACTTCTGTGGCAGGGGTGGGCCTGGCAGATGCCTTGAAATGAAAAGGTGACTACACTTTGGGTGAGGGTGGGGGTCTCTCCTCTCCATACTCCAGTGTGGGGAATTGGGTGGTGGGTGGCAGGGTATGGCTGGGAAGGGTCTGGGCCCACACATCCTATGACTCCTGGAAGGCTAAACCAGAGGATTTCCCCCTCCCCTTGGAAAGGAGTAATAAGCTGAGTACAGGGTCCTGTGTCACTGTCTGCAGAGGACACCAGGGGGCTCAGTTTGTGAAAGATCCCTCCCACACCTCTGCCCCCTCAAAGGCCCCAGGACCACACACACTACTCATGCAGACCCCCAAAAGGAGGTAGTGAGCAGCCTACTTCAAATCTGCCATGGATGTCAGTCCGGTGTGCCTCGGCAGGGATGGCTGCGTCCCTGTCATGGGGAGACCAGTGTCAGGGAAGGGGAGATACATATGACACACTGCAGATGATCAGGCAGCTCATCAGCCAAGGCTACTGGGTGGGGGCTGTGAGGGCCTGGGGCAGAAGGATGGGCCCTGACACCTCATTATTCCCATAGTGATGAAGCTTCTACTATGTGCCATACAAGGTTATGAACAAACCGGTCAGAACTTTTGTGAGTCCTTATGGACTTTTTGTTCAGTGGAAGGGTCCCAGGGTGCATTGTGGAGGGAAAGAACAGGGTCTGACTGTGTGACTCCCACCTGCTTTGAGCACCCTCTGCTCCCAGCTGTGCACCTTGATGAACTAGTACTCTGAGGATTTCCTGCAGCTTCCATACTTTCCCTGACTCAAGCTGCTGATGCTCATACACAGGTATCTGCTTGGCTCTGCTCTGGAACATGGTGCCATGGTTCTGCTTGGACAGATGGGGCACTGTGTGTAGGGGTCGGGATTACACCACTAAAGCCAGAACTAGCAGACGTTGCCCTCGAACTCGGATCAAAGAAGAGCCCCAGACATGCGACCTGGGTGCCTATAGTCTGGGAACACGTTTATAGGCTGAATCTTCCACTAGAGGTAATGGAATTTCTCTGTATTGTGAAGAAACTCTGAGTCATTCATGGTGGGGAAACTGCCATTTGTCCAGCTCATTTTTCATCACCATGGCAGTAAATGCCTCCAGTGTGACTTATAGCACCTGTTCCACCGTGTGTGGCAGACACAGGGGCAGCTCCATGGCCTGAGTCAGTGCCATCACCACCTGAACTGCCAGCTGCCAGGTTGCACCAGAGCCTGCACTGGAAATAGAGTCTCACACATTATGTGCTCTGGAGCTAGCTCCCGAGCTGAAGGTGGCTCTAATACTACCACAAATGCCAGCCACAGATATAGGGCCCAGCCTCTATCCCAGGCTTGACCATCCTACCTCATCAGCAGGAGCAACTGTTCAAGAGCTGGAGGCAGCTATATCACAATCAGGAGCATGAATTCCAGGGCTGGAAGCAAGTCCAGCTCCACCTACCTTGCTGCTAGTACACGTAGCTGGGCCTCCCACTAGAGGTTCAGCCTGCTCCTTCAGCAGCAAAAGCACTGGTTTTAGAGCTTGAAGATGCCTTAGTACCACCTCCATTGCTACCTATGGAGGTAGTGCCTGTGCCCCCTCTGGAGGAAAACCCGGGTCCATCCTTAGGTTTAACACTTGCTGCAAGCCTGGTGACAGCCACATCACCATCGGTGTCAGCACTTACTGTGCAGGAGGTGGTTCCATCACTACATTTAGTGCCATCTGCAAAGGTCACTGCAGTGCCAATTCTGGAACTAGTCAGGTATGTCACCTTCAGGTGCAACGGCTCTCAAGAGGGAGGGAAGTGTGGCACCAACACCATAGCCTCATACAGAACTCAGATTAGCACCAGGGCAGGCTGCCTTGGCAAGAGATTTCAGGAATGATCTGTGTGAAGAATGGCTGACCTCCTGGCTTTCTCTCCTGAGCTGGTGGCAGAGCAGTCGACACTGATGGATGTGGTGAGCCCAGGCTCAGCAGGGTGGAGCTTGGATGACTTTCCTCCTAGGATCTGCCACCCAAGCCTTTCCATCCCTGATTCAGAACCTTATGATCTGGGCCAAGTCCCTGGTCCACTGCCAGCATTGTAACCTGGGCGAGTTTATTGAACCAAACACACACTTGCCCCTCTAGAGAGTAGATTTAGGACACTGGCTGTACCTGCCACATGCCCTGCTGTAATGATGACCCTGACATGAGGGACTGTGGGGTCTGAGATAGATGAGTGTGACTGGCTGCACTCCACTCATCCCCAGGGGCTATTTCAGAAGGTGGTGCTCTATCACTCTCTGGGCTCCATTTGGTCCTACCATGACAAGAAGGGCAAGGAACAAATGGCACCCACCATCCGTACCATCATCACCAAGATCAACCTTGTAACAAAGGATGTCATTGCCACCTGCCCTGGGAACCACAGAATAAAGGCCACAGCCAGGGCCAGGGTGGTGATGCACTAGACCGACATGCCCAGGGTGCACTCAGGGGCCCTCTCTGGAGTACTAGAGGTCTTCTGTGCTCTTGTTATCTCTCAACCTCCAGGCCCTGCCTAACCTGTAGCACAGCCCTTCATATCCTCACATCCCATCCAGGCTCCTCAGATTGTATGGGGTCCCTCTCCTGGGACATGGTGTGACCACAGGGACTCCCTGGGAGTCTCTCATCCAAGGGGGGAGATGTCAGCTGAGGGGGCTGAAGATGATGCAGGGGGCACTCAGACCATACCTCATGGTTCATTTTTCCTACCTCTCTAGGAGGGCTTAGTCTTCAAGAACTTCTCATTCTATGCCATCCTCTCTGCTGAAAATCACGACTGGCCAGGAGACATGGGAGGATGTTTCTATGTGGACAGGCCTCTCTGTATGGAATGCCAGGCAGTACCAGTGATGCCACGGAAGGCTGGGCATTTCCCCACAGGGAGCCTGGGAGGCAGTGGCTCCAGAGGAGGGGCTGGGTGGGCTGGGGCTCCAGGTTCTCCACATAACCTGAGGGCAGCTGTTCTTCCTCAATACTGGTCCCTGCTCAGTCACAGAGTTGAGATAATGGGAGCATTTCCAATGTGTTTTTCAGCAACACACACTGTCCAGTTGAAATCTACACGTGTTAATACCAGCTGCTCATGAAATAGGAGTAGAGGTCTCCGCTGTTCCCATGCGAGAGCTCAGCACCCAAGCCCATGGTGCACTGCAGTGCTCAGAGCTGCCCATTTTCAGCAACACCCACCAGGCAGTCCTGGTCCCAGGCAGCAACAGCAAAGTGGGTGGGCTCCTAGAACCTCACACACACCCCACCTTTCTCCTCCTTTTTTCCCTCCCCCAGAGACAGTTTCTGCCTATTTCAGATCCCATCTGAGAATTTCTGAAACGAGAATATCTCCTCACAGGGCAGTGAACTGATCATGCAGGCAAAGAGGAAGCTGGTGAGGTTCAGGGATTAGGAGGTGGGCTTGTTAGTTTTTGCCTGGGCCTTTCTTTGCAAACATCCTGTCTGGTCTATTATGGATGAAGATGAAGAGGGACTTGTTTCATTCATGGGCAGGTGAGGGGGCAGTTGTAGGGTCAAAGATCATGGTTCTCAGATGTGGTAGAGGTGGCTGGAATGTTCCAGAAGATGATGAACTGGCAGGATGAGAAGTCTCCATCCACATGGCCATCTCAGAACTGCACCTCATTACCAATGATATGTGTCAAAGAGAGCTATGGGAAGTGTTTGGGAGACAGGAAACCATAGTAGGTCCCTCCTGACTGTAAGTAGAAGCTTCCACATAAAAGATGAAGAAAAATTGAATGCCCAGTCCTTCAGGGACATGTAGTCACAGCCATGACACCTCAGGTTGGCGTGTAGCTGCATGCAGAATATCCTGAGTAGACCCCAGGGAGGGGACACCTTTGATATGGACTTTGGCAGCCTTTGGGTTGTCCACTCCTGTAGGCTGAGCAGGCAGAATCTGCTCAATTAGGCCTCCAAGGACACCTCCATCCTCAAGCTTCATTCCTGGGATGTCATGAGACCCCACACATTCACACTCAGAGGTAGGGATAACAAGTCTCTGGTTAGTGGTGGTGGACTCCGGGGAGGTGTCAATGAAGATGAGGCCTCTACCCAGAGGGTGCAGCCTGTCCTCTGACACCCCGATTGAATCCTTACTTTGGCCTGTGTGTCTTCCCACAGAATGGTAGCATGACTATCCAGTGTTGCCACCATTTTGGCAAGGTGGTGGGGTACAAGGGAGAAAAGGAATGTGGTTGAGCATTCCAGTGACTCCAAGTGGGAAAGCAGGATGGCCAGAGCATCTGTGCAACTAGCTTACACCACTGTGGACTCTGGACTCCCAATAAGGGGTCAGATCTTTGTCCTCATGTCACAGATGTACAAACTGACTCAGGGAGTCCAGGCTTCTTGCACAAAGTCCCCAAGACACCTCAGGCATCTGGTGGCAGCAGATTTCCACCTGCCCACTTGTCCAGGTGCCCAGGAACCCAGGGACAATGGGAAGGGTGGAGGTCCTCAGTGATCTCAATCTGCTCAATCCTGGCAGGAGGGGACTCCTGAGTTTTCCAACTTGGATATGAACCCCAAAAGATCCCAGAAGAAGCAGCAATGGCAGGGAAGGTTGAGTGTGGCTAATGCTCAGGGCCAGGGAGGGTCCAATTCAGGATGGGGCCATCCTCAAACTCATCCTTCCTGGGCCTCTGACCCTAGGGAACCTACCTTAAATGTCCACTCCTGGAACCTTTAGGGACATGAACTCTGGGTATCCTCAGTGACTAGTGGCAACAAGTCAGTGCAAGGGCCTGGAAGAGATGAGGCAGGATGGATTGGGTGGGGTGGAGGGTAAACTTATGATTGAAGAAAAGCTGGTGCTGGGAGGTGACTGCAAGGGAGTTTAGGTGATTTTGAGGCTGTGAGGTTTACTTAGGAGTGAGTGCTGAATGCCTGCATATGTCCCAGGTTGCACTGGGTGGTCATAGGAGTTTGAGATGGTGGGGTATTCAGGGCAGGGTCTTGGGGGCACCTGAGTACCTGTGCTCAGCTCCACCCACCCAATGCCATAGGGCTTCCAAAGCACTATTCCATGGCTGATGACATTCCTCACTCAATTTTTTATGGTGGACTCTGCTATGCAGGAGTTTCTGGATGTAAGTGAGCCTGGGGTCTGTGGCAGCCTGGGAAAGGGACCCTGAGGCTTGGAGAGGAGAGGCTACCCCATGTCCTGAGTGCTCAGCAGTGGGTACACTCACTGTGTCTCACGAGAGCTGGGAAACCATGGCTTTCTCACAGAAGTTTAAGTGCAGGGTGGTCCATGGGGCATCTCTCCAATGTCATCCATGGCTGGGCTGGATGTGCTCTGGGTCTTCACTCGTGGTTGCCACTTCTTGCTCCCACAAGCCTGCCTGAGTCTATTCCTGGTCTGACCTTCACTGATGCCACACAAAAAGGGCTCAGGGGCAATGTGCAAAGCAATGGCTATGGGCCCCCTTTTGATGGAGGTATTGCTCTATGTCTTCCAGGGAAAGATGATCAATTTTGCCAAAAGAGGGTGGTGAACAGGTATCATCATCAGTTCAGGGGCAGGACTGGGAGGTGGGGGATGGAAAGCAGAGATCCTCCTGACAGGACATCGGGGCTCCACCCAACTTCCTCTCAGCAGAGAGTCAGTTCCCCATCCAGCCCCGGCAAGGGCAGGCTGTCCGGGGCTCTGGGAAGCCTCAGGCTTATCATGGGCTTGGGGAGCTTGGCTGTTTAGTGCTGTGATCCAAGCTCCACTCCCAACAAGCCATATGGTTGGGAGAGTCACCCCGTCCCTGGACCTTTTTCCTTCTCTGTGAAATGGGGTGATGCTATATGATCTCTAAGGCAGTCATGGCCAACTGGATACTATGATGGGCCAAAAACTTAGCAATGTGCAGTGTTAGCAGGCAGGGTTTTGGATGCATCCCAGGGGAGGCCTCCAATCAAAGCTGACCACCTGTCCAGCTGTCTGGCCCCTAATTTTGTGTCCCTCCCACTCCAGTGTCCTGCACCAGTATGGCCCTGAGCTCAGCAGCGGGAATGTAGCTCATTCTCCTCACATGCACGTGGCCACCTCCTCAAGCTCATAGCTGGAAATCCACCAGAACCATGTCCCAGTGCCCCAAGAAGTCCAGGAAATGAAGAGCCCACCTCTGCTCCCTGTCAGCCCTTGCCCTCCCCACCCACATCCTGTGCTTGTTGGGTGCTCTCCATGTCCACAAGAGGTCAAGAACTGTTGACTCTTACAGTCCCTGTAGAGTGAAATGGAACTCATAAAGCAGCCCAGGGTGCCCAGAGGATCCAGGCCTTGGGCTGGTCTTCTGTCCCCCACCATTGGGGCAGTTGACCTCTGCATTATCTCAGAGCTTTTCAAAAGTCACATCACCATTGGGGGAAATTCCTTTTCCTTCTCCATCAAAACCAGTGCCAAGCGGACCAGCCACAAGTGCCACAACTCTTGACTGCACCTCAAACAGAGCATGGATGACTGCTGCTTTGTCTGGGTCAGCCTGGCCAAGGACAGTGGCAACAAGGTCGTGAGCATCTTGGTGAGCAAGGCATGCAGCCACTCCAGGGTCCCTTGGTGATTCAGGCAGTAAACACCTGAGCAATGCCATGAACCATCCCTGCCATGCTGGAGCAGATTTCCCAGTGGTTTGTAAGGTCAGATAGCCACATTCAGAGGCAGGAAGAGCATGTGTTTGATGTCTATAAGGGCTCAGGATGGTGGCCAGAGCCAGGACCCAGGAGGCATGTGCCTGGCCTATCAAGGAGAGGACAGGAAGCCAGAGCTGAAACAGTGGTAGTCAGGGGTCAGGTAGGTCAGAGAGATGTTGGGAGCTGGGTCCCATCTGTAGCTACTGGATGAAGCTTGACTTTCTTAGGAGGGAGATGGAGCCTCTGGAGGGTCAGAGCAGAGCTGGTACAATAGAAGACTTTGTCATCAAGGTGGACATTGAGCTGATGCATGGAGACACCAGCCAGGGAGGGACCACTGCCATGACCCAGAGAGGAGAATGGGTTCTGCCCCAGGATGCTGTCTGTAAAGGCATGAGCAGGGCCCAGATCCTGGATGGATGTGCAGATGGGACCAGCCCTGCCCCACAGCAGGGCTGCAGGGCTTCCATGGTGCACAGGTGCCTGGGCTGCACTCTTCCTGTGGCCAGGAACTGGGGTGCTTGTATTAAGCTGTCACTGATTGACCATTGACCTAAGCCTTGTCTGCACCTGAGCACTTGTAGTAAACCCTGCTGTACCATAGGCCCTGCTGACCATACATCCTGGAGTCCAGGGCATCCTGCTGGGCCATAGGGTGTTGTCCAGCCTCCTCTCAGTCATGTGGGCTTGGAATGGACATTGTGTGCTCTGCCTGGGTGTCCTCTGCTTTCCAGAGGTGTCCTGGAGGGGAAGGGGCATTACAGGGGTCCTCCCCAAGGTCAAGCCTTCTCATGATTGGGAGGGAAATGGGACAGAGAGAGACCCCAATGTCAGTCCACAGCCCCTCTGCTGCATTATGCCATTGTCTCCAGTGCCCAGGGAGCTCATAGCAGTAGTTTGGTCTGAGGACCCAGGAGACAAGTTTCAGCCCACAGGGCAGGATAATACCCTGAAGACAGAGGTGCAGGTTCTTGCAGGAATGATTGAGGAATGATTGGAAACATTTGCTCATTTCATGGAGTCTCCCCGGGGATCAAGAGAAGACAGGCAGGCTCCTGTAGACCCAGTCCTGTGCAGTGGTGGCTGTGCTGTTGGGAGCCAGTTCCAGGATGCATGCTCTGAGGCTTTCCATTTTTTCCCTCTATTTTTTAAAAATTTTTAATTATCATTTCCTTAAAACATAAAGAAATCACACAAAATATTAAAAAACATAAGTTCACAGATACTCTATCCCCACTCCCTTCCCTCCCCACCCCCACTCCTTCCTCATCAATATCCCCTTTCCTCAGTAAGGCACATTCATTGCATTTGGGGTATACACCCTGGAGCCCTGCCAGGCCCCACGGTCCATAACTTACACTGTGGTTCCTGCTCTCCCCCAGGCCACCCAGTGGTTTATGACAGGATAAAAAATGTCCTGCATCTGTCCCTTCAATATATGTCAGGATGACTCCAAGACCAGAAACTGCTCCCACGTCACACTTCTCACTCCTGCCCTCAGTAACTGACATGGCCACTGTCTCCACAACAATGATTAAACCCTGCGGTGGGGTGGGAATAGGATGAGGTCAGGTCCTAGATATGCAGGGGACTGCAACCAAAGGAGGAGGAAGGCTAGGACTCACTACGTGGCTGGCCCAGGAGACTGGGTCCAGGGATTGGCAGGTGGAGCATGAAGGCTTGGTGGAGGGGCAGACATGGTGTGGAAGGGGGATAAGCAAAGAAGGAGCAGACACATGCGCTGCCAGGTGCCCAAAGACAGGGAGCTGAGAGAGTAGCGGGAGCCAATGGAGCAGAGGGAGCAGAGCAAAAGTGCTGGATAAGAAAGAGGGTGTTGGGCCTGCAGTCACCAGGGTGGGCCTGACTAATCAGTCTAGCAGTACTGAGGCCTGAAGGTGGTCAAAGCAGGGGAAGGAGCACCGCGAGCCTCCGCCAGGATGGCCATGCTCCAGGGTGGCATGCTATCCTCGGGCCGGGGACCGAGCAATTGCCGGGCACATGGCCTGTCCAGGAAGTGAGCCTGCAGGCCTGGCCAATTCCTGCTCAGCCTGCGCTTTCCTTCTGGTTCCTGGCATGCCTGCTGCCCAAGGGCCTGGGTACCCGGGGGCAGTGGAGCACCAGGCTTGGTGGTCTGCAGGCACGGGGTCATGGGGCTGGAGCAGTGGATGAGACAGCGGCAGTGAAGGGCAGTGGGAGGCACGGGGCTCTGGGCATGGTGCCAGCACCGTGAACGACCAGGAGCAGCTGGCCACCTGGGCTTTCATCCGGGCCCCATCCTGTGTTTTGGCTTGGTCCAGCCAAGCATTTACACCTTTGGTGAGGTGCTGGAGCCTGTGCACGAGCTACTGCTGCAGAGATCCACCAACAGATCAGGGCCATTGATGATGCCATTGTCAACAGCCAGGAGAGGACAGTAAGGTGGTCTGTCCCAGAGCTCAAAGTGGGCATTGTGAGTCACTTGGCCAGTGCCAAGTCCGCACTGGTGCATGCATGCAAACGTGACTGGCCGGAAAACCGCAAAGAGTCTTCTGAAGCTCTGCCCTTCTTTTTTTTTTTTATTATTTATTATTATTTTTTTAATTACATTATGAAAAATATGAGGTCCCATTCAACCCCACCGCCCCCGCCCCCCACTCCCCCCACAGCAACACTCTCTCCCATCATCATGACACATCCATTCTGCCCTTCTTGATGACCATGGAAAGCACAAGATGCTCCAGCTTAGAAACCTCTTCTTATGCCTATTTTGAATTCCTGCTGTACCATGCCAGGTGTCAATGAAGCAGGGAAAAGCACAAACCAGTCCACATCCTTCAAGGGGCCAAAACCCAAGAACCAAACCCTTACAGACTGCAATTGCTGTCAATCTATAGTAGAATTCTGAGAAGACATGAACCAAAGGCATATTATAGGCATGCATACTGTGGACGCTGGGGTATTTAAGTCCACTCCAGCTCTCAATCAAGACGGGGCTTAGAACCCACATGGCTGATGGAGGATTCTCCTGCTTGCAGGTGTTCCCACTATTGCTTCCTGCTGTGGGGAGGACCATCTCCACACACTTAGATGACTTGGGCAAGTCCAAGGAATAGGAGTGTGAGTGATGCAACGGTACTGAGCCTCAGGCCCCAGCTGGCACGGGACCTGTCCAGAGATTCAAGTCTCCCGAGCGTGCACAAAACCCCAGTGCCAGACTCAGCTTCGGCCAAAGGGACAGAAGAGGCATGTGTAGCGAGGTGCCACCTGAATCTGACTCCACCCCATGCAGAAGCACGTATCCCAAAGTAGGGCCCACTGGCCGGGCATGGAAGCCCAGAGCCACCCACCATCGGCATAGACCTGGGCGTCCCCGCAGCCCTCAGGAGCACCAGCGCTGGGGGCTTGATCGACTAGGCAGCTGCGCCTCCTCGGCGAGCAGGTGTATTTGCTTTAGTTTGGAAATCTTGACAGTAGACCTGTTGAATTGCCTGCTGTGGTAGCTTGGAACAACAACCAGTAGGGAAATCACCTGGTTGCATGGCGTGCCCTGGCAGAGCAAAATGTGCTTCAGAGGAGGATGAGGTCTTTTTTTTTTTTTCTTTTCCCAGACACCGATCGTTATGACCCGCGTCAAATCCGAAACAACCCACACGACCGCTTTGGATGGTCACGATGGCTGCTCCTGGTGTACCTCGTGCCCGGAACACGTGGGCCTGTAAACCCACTTGACCGCAAAGCAGGTGAGCGGGAATGATTTCCACGGACAAGTCTCCCAACCCAATATGTAAGCAGCTTCGTTTTGGGTCCCCCGAACCCGGAGAAAAGAAAAATGCTAATTCGTAGGGTACCGGAGAGGAGGGCGAGAGGAGAAAGGGCAGGCTCCTTGCTGAGAGTCTTACGGGCCCTCAGGGGCCCCTCTCGTCCCAGAAAGGACACCCAGAGAAAGAGAGGTCATTGACCGGGAAGAGGGAAGACTCTGCGCCTCTCCTCTCTAGGAGACAGGCCTCTCCAGGCCTGGCAGGGAGCCAAGGCAGAAGCCCTCAGGCCCCGGGTGGGAAAGGCAAGGCTGGGTGTCCCATGGCGAAAGGTGGAGGTGACAGCGATGGCAGACAGCATGTCTGTGACCATTGCCGGCAGGGGAGACCTGCAGGGCAACGCCGGCCCTAGGTAGGCCCCCGCTGGACAAGGCCTGTGGGAGGGGACTTTGGTGGGCCAGGAAACCCCCTCTGAAGAGGGAGCTGGCAGCCTGGCCCAAGCCAGCCTCTCGGCCTGGACCAGGGGAGCTCTCGGAGGGAGAGAGAGTCTCCCATCAGCCCCAGATCTGGCCCATGGGAGAGGTGGGTATTTTATGTCCCTACATGGAGATTAGGTCATCACCGTATTTTGGGACTGTTATTTCAGTCTACTACTCACCAAACTAAAAGCTCATGCAGATATTCTATTATTTTTAAAATGGAATATTCTTTGAACTCTAGACATACAGAAGTGAAAAAAATATTGATCTGAATCATTCTGTAATGGAAACTTCATGCCTCAAATGCGGTTAAGTGACATATTTGTAGTTTTTAAAAATAATTTTTGTCTGTTTTCTAAATTTTAGGCTAAATTTTTTATAATCTTTTAAAACTGCCTGCTAGAGTTGGTCATAAACAATCTTCACTTCAGAAGCAACTCACTTGTGCAGGCACTAGCTCAACACATGGGCACTCATGTGGTCATCGGCTCACCACACAGGCACACTTTCTCTTCTTATTCACTAGGAGGCTCCAGAGATCCTCCCATATGGTAGGTAGATGTTCTATTACTTGAGGCACATGCAGTTTCCAAATTTTAATACATTGTTGGGAAGCATAATGACATTTTATGAAACATTTTTATGGCTAAATAAGGCTCAATGAAGGCTATGACAATACTTATGTGCAGATTTACTAAAAATGAATGTCAACTCTTATCCCATGAGAAGATGCATGTTAAAGAATATAAGCGGAAACATCATTTGATTGTATGCTATATGCGCAAATACCTCTTCATCAATACAAAGAGAATTATTTCCTATAATTGATCCATTTATATTTGGTTGATTTCTCTTCTCTGACCTGGACTCAGCTCCCCTATCTTGTCCTCTTCCTATCATGAGCCTTGCCTTGGTTCTTGTGCACTGTGTGCCCCAGGCAGTCATGGCCCCTCCCACCATGCTGGCCCACCATGCTGGCCCTGTCAACTCTCCTTGCACCTTCCCCAAAACTTACGTCAGTTCACTCCAGGCAGCTTGCTTTGTCCCATCAGTCACCAGTTTCTCATTTTCCCCTCCTTCCAGGCAGGCTTTCCCCAGTCCCTCTCCTTATGAAATCCCTCTTTCCTGCCTCTCACCTTAGACCTCAGACCCATCCCACAAGGACCCCTCAGCCTGCCTGGCCTGCATCCCTTAGTTTCTGTCCTTTATTCAGCACCCACCTCCCTTCCCTGCTCCTGCCCAGGACCCTGCTCCTCCTCTGCCTCGGTTTACCCTCTGCAGTTTCCCCTCTCTGGGGATTGACCCCACCCATTCACTACACTACATTCTGCTCCCCACAGCTCTTTCAATTGCCCCATCCTCCTAGGCCCTCTCACCTTTCTGATCCTGCCTCACCCAGTTCATCATCCCCTCAGCCACTGACCTCTCCCAGCTCCACCTTTGAACTCTGCCCACCACAAACTTGCAGAAAGGCCTCATACCTCCCGGGGTTCTCTTCTCCTTCTCTCTTACTCCTCTTCCCAAATTGGCCCCAAGTCCCTGCTTTAGGTCATCACAGCTCTCCCTCTCATGGGTCATGCCATTTTCTATGAAGACCTTTAGAACTCTCATCTTCCTGAAATGCTGTGACCTGCTCCCACCTCCATGCCTCTATGTTCCATTCACTGCTGTTCCCCTCATTTACCCTGAACTCTGTGTTCTTCCCCTCAGCTGTGTCAGTTTACACCATGGCCTACGTGGGTCTCATCACACAGTCTGATGCCTCATCTCTCAGGAGATGCCTCTTTCCTTTTCCACCCTTCAGTTCTCCATCCTTGCCCCAGTGCTCCCTTCCTAGCTGTGTGCCTTCCAATCACTACCTGCCCCCAGTCCCCAGGAAAGCTGCTCCCAGACCCTCTTCTCACTGTCTCCCCTGGCTTCTCCCCTTGCTCCTTTCAGTTCCTAGGCACTCAAGCCCCTGCCCTCTGTTCACTGCTTCTTCCCTCTTCTTTCTCCCCCATCATCTTGGATCAGTTTCCCTCTGCTAGCTGCCCCAGTGTAGCTGCTTGGCCTAGTTGTCCTTATCTCATCCATCCCCTTCTACCTGCCTGCCTTCCCTTTCCTCAAGAGCCCTAGACCCGTTATGGAGATACTGAGTCTCCGGGCTCCCTGCCCCTTCTCCACATTCTGCCTCTAATATGGGTCTAGAGAGGACACAAGTTCACCCTGTGACCTCCACACACGCTATTCTAAGCTGGTCATGAAGGATGCTCCAAACAAGTTCCTTGCAGAGGCCCACATGTTAGGTCTCATGTTTGGCCTTTGGGGATAACCAAAGATGTAGAGGGAAAAAAAACTTTACCAAGAGAGTTAGAGAGAACTTACATTTGTTATGACTGCAGATGGGATCCAAGGTTTATGTAAAGCAACTCAGACCTGACTCCCCATGTAGTAGTTTTATTCTTCTTTACATACCTGTTACTTCTTAACATTTGCTTTGATTTTGCATTAGCGTTTATGCATCTGAATGAACATACATAGCTAGTTATATAATTTTATGATTAGTATGTTCATGAAGTCATGCTTGCATGATCAAAATTGGGGCAGATAACTCCACCCCTGGGTGGGAATTTTATTATGTTAATTAAACAAGTTGGAGTGAGGACAGCCAGGGGCGGCTTCTGTGCAGGTGTAACCAACCGGTTGAAGCTGGTTTTCATACTGCATTGCTTCAACAGGATATTCTCGACCACAGGAAATGGAATTTGGAACCAAGAGAGGGTTGCATCTCATTACCTTCTAATTTACATATAATTCTTTCCTTTGTATCCAGCAACAGGGAAAGAAACAAGTTATTTTCAGATATTTGGTCATCCTACATCCATCAACATCAGACCACTGTCCTCATTATCATAATCAGGCCTCTACCAAAATGTTATAAGACCCTCAGAATCTCTTCAGTTTAAGCAAAGGCTTTGAGTCTCCTGCTTCCTGCCCCAGCTGTTCTGTAAGAAAGTTCTTTCTTTGAAACCTGGTGCCACAGGATACTTTTTTTGTGTGCATCAGGCAGTGAGCCCATTTTGCCAACAGCAATAGGACAAAGAGCTCACAGGCAATCCCAATCCAGTGGGCAGGGAAGAAACAAATCCTGGGCACTGTGCCTGAGAACTGCTGAGCCTGATGTTCCCAAAGCACAAAGAGGCCATGGCTCCCACGTCCTCCAGGTGGAACAGTTGTGTATTCAAATCCTGTGTGGTGGAAGTCATTCTTATCTCTGATTTCAATTTAACTCAACTCAACAATAGTCTTTAAACTAGGAACGTTTTAGGGCAAGTGTAACCTTGACAAATATATGGACAAAAAGAAAAAGGTACAATTTTGGGATACAATGCACCCATAAAATTTTCTTAAATCTAAGATTTTAAAAAATCCAATAAGATTTCCATTCTACATGTGTTCAGAAGTGAAAGAAATTCACAGATAGTAGATTTTCTGTTTTATATACAGGGTTTGGGGATTCTAGACACAATAGGCTCAAAGGATGTCAAGACTGTAAGATAATTTGGCAACTGCATCCATCAGTGTTACTCTGATATACATCTAGAGAGTGCATGCCCTACCTACCTGCTTACAGTAGGATCATTTTCCCTTCAAAGTAAATAAATGACAATATCTCTTTATGACCTGAATGGTCATTTTGCTCTGAGGACTAGGGTGGCACATCAGCTAATAAAACATTTCATATTATGTGATAAAGTCTGCATTCTTTAAAAAGATTAAAGGTAAAACTAGTACAATATGGCATGCATAGTTAAGTAGTATAATTTTTTTAAAGATATATTTATTTATTTCTCTCTCCTTTCCCCCCACCCCAGGTGTCTGCTCTCTGTGATCATTCACTGTGTATTCTTCTGTGCATGCTTGTATTTTTGTCAGTGGCACTGGGAATCTGTGTCTTTTTTTTGTTGCGTGGTCTTGCTACATCAGCTCTCTGGGTGTGTTGTGCCACTCCTGGGCAGCCTGCACTTTTTTCATGCAGGGCAGCTCTCCTTACAGGGTGCAGTCTTTGCACATGTGGCTCCCCTACATGCAGGAAACCCCTGTGTGGCACGGCACTCCTTGTGTGCTTTAGCACTGTGTGTTTGCCAGCTCACCACATGGGTCTGGATGCCCTGGGTTTGAACCCTGGGCAGATGCTATATTCATTGAGCCAAATCCATTTCCCAAAGTAGTATAATCTTGATTGAAATTATTTTCAAAATCAACAGAAAATCTCACCACAGTTCACCTCATAGGTCACCTACATTTTATTTAAGAGAAATGAGCACTAGGAAATGCCCAGAAAGATACAATTTCTGATTTCCATTTATCCCCTAAACTACAATCTCAGAGTTTGACTCTCCCATTCTATTGAGTATTTATTTCTCAAAATTGCAGTATTTTGTTCCTTACTACAAATTTCTATCAGCTTCACATAAGACATGGTGACTAAAAGACAATAAAGAAGAGGGGAAAATAGTGGGAAACCTGTATTTTTATTTGCTTCTGGGATACATGTACCAATAAGAAATGCTCAAGTAGAAATAAATGTTGGAAATCTTGATTTTTATATGCTCCATAGGGACATACCCTTACTTTAAACTCTTATTAAGCAATTTCTCTCTTTCAGCAACTAGACAGATGAGGCAATATAGACATTATTCTTAGATTCTCTATTCTTAATTTATAGAGAAGTGGACAAAACAGACTTCATCCCTGCTATTATAAAACTTAAAATTTAGTACAAGGGAATTATATCAAATAGCTAAACAGAAACATATATGTACACTGAAAAATTGAGATGTGATATTAAGGAAAATCGTTGTGGGGAAGTGTTTTGTTTTTTTTTTGGAAGTTTTAATATTTATGATTAGCCTTAAAGAATGAGAACCAGATAGCAGTCAGAAGAAGGAAGATGAAAAATGTTCTAGTCAAGGTTGATTAAACATGGGAAAAGGACTTGGGAACATGGTTGATGGATTCAGCAGATAAGCCTCACCTCTCACTAAAACAAAGGAGAAAGAGCGAGAGGCTACCTTGGGGACCTGCTTTGGGGTATAGACTAGGAAACTGCCTCACAATTGTCAGGAGAGTGAGGGACAGAGATGAAGATGCTCAAACAACGAGCTGTGAGTTATAAAACATCCAGGCTCCTGGGAAGGGCTCTCCTCCCCAACCCCAGAGATATTAAGTGAGGGTAAAACCCCTAGAGAACTTTGTATAACTGAGCAGAGCAGACATGTTCCACCCTGCCAGCTCCTTTGGATGTATGGAGAAGAGGAAGGTACTCTGAGTAATCAAGGAGGGAACTGGACAGGAAGGGAAGCCAGAGGGAGATGGTGGGTTGCTTGCCCCAGTGGCTGGAAGCAGCACATGTATCCTGCCCTCAGGGAGGATAGCCTAGGTGGAGCTCTGGGCTCCCTACTCCAAATGGAGTGTGGTGGCAGATTCCCTGGAAGGAAGAGGAATCTAGGAGTGGGGAGAATGACTTTTTTTGTGGTAAATGTAGCAAGCTGGACCCCTCTTGAGCAACCATGACTCAACAGGGAGAGGGGAGGATCTCCTCAGGCAGGTTTTCATGCCCAACTGCCCAGGTAAAGAGAGGAATTACTTCAGAGAAGAGGCAGAGTCAGGCAGCTGATCAGCAGGGGGATTGCAGGGAATCTAACCTGCCCAAGGGAAAAGGGGTGGGCAGCCTTCTGAAAGGCTAGCTAACCTAAGGATACAGATTACCTCAGTGAGAGAATTCCTGCCTAGCATATTCGAAGTTCCTGGTTTGAGTCCCAGTCTTTAAGAAGTGATCCACTGGGTTATCGTGCATCCAGCTGCAACTTTTTGACAGGGAACATATAGACATTCTCTTTGCATTAGCTCTTCTTGGAGCTCTCTCTTTTTTAAAGGTTCCTTTTAAAATTCTTTCCTTATTTTACTCAGTAAAAGTCTGTTCAAAACCTGCAGAGGGCAGGCTGCTGGGTGATTGAATATCAGCAGCATGAGAAGATCCTTAAGGGCCTATGAGAGAAAGCTGCTTTTCCATGTTTATTTTTGTTTTTCTATTTTTCCCTTCTTCCTCCTTTTTTTAAAAAATGAGTCACTTCTCTCTTTTTTCTTCTTTGTTGTGTTTCCCTTCCTTTATCTCTGTTTTTTCTTTCATTTACCATTTTTTCTCTACCTACCCTATTTTCTTTCTCTCCATCTTTATTCTACTTTTTTTCTTTGTTCTCTAATTTTTCTTGTTTACATTTCTATCTCCTTTTCTGCTTTCTTTTTTATATTTTCTTTTTTCTTTCACCCTTTTATCACCATTCCAGCCTTTTAATTCATTCTATATATTTTTCTGTATTCTGTTTCTTGTTTCATTGCTTCTGTTCTACTCTCTCATATTATTCCTCTGTACTTCTTACTCAAGTTAATCTTTCCATTTCCTAGGTCTGGTACAGTTCCTCTCCTATATTTTACTATTATTATTACTATTATTTTCTTTTCCTATCTCTTTCCTTTTCTCTGGTCCAATTTTTTTTTTCAAGAGAACATAGACAACTGTAAGGACGTAGAACAAAAGGAATGTAGTGTCAAAGTGAAATCTTACCATGAACAGAAAAGCAGTAATAAAATAAACCATAGAATAGAGAAGCTAATCAACTGAATAAACCCATCAAGACAAATAGATACCTAGTCACTAACAAAAAATTACAAGCCATTCTAAGAAACATGAAGACATGGCTGAGTTTAATGAAGAAACTAAAAACTAGGAAGAGATGCAGAACATGGAACAACTAATCAGAGATGTCCAAACACCTAACATGAATCAACTTAATGAACTGAAGGAAGAGATTAAGGGTATTAAGAAGACACTGGGAGAATATACTAAAGAAATTGTAAGCATCCATAAAAAGATAACAGATATGATGGTGATGAATGGCACAATCCAAGAAATAAAAAATACATGGGAAGCATACAACAGCAGGTTTGAACAGACAGAGGAATCAGTGATGTGGAAGCCAGTACATCTCAAGTCAATCAGATAGTAGGACAGATAGATAAAAAAGCTAGAAAAAAATCCAGCAAGAATTTAGAAATTTGAATGATAAATGGAATGCACAAACATACACATAATAGTCATTCCAGAGGGAAAAGAGAAGGGAAAGGGGACAGGAGGAGTTTTGGAGGAAACAATGGCTGAAAAGTTCCCTACCTTACTGAGGGAAATGGGAGTACCTGTCCAGGAAGTGAATCACACCTCAAAAAGAATAAATCCTATCAGAATACCTCAAAGACATATACTTGTCAAATTGTCCAGTGTTCAAGACAAAAAAAGAATACTGAAAGCAGCAAGAGAAAGAGAACCATCACATAAAAGGGAAGCTTGATAGGATTAAGGGATGATTTCTCATCTGAAAGCATGGAGGCAAGAGGCAGTGGTATGACATTGTTAAGGTGCTAAAAGACAAAAAACTTGCAGCCAGGAATTCTCTATCCAGCAAAGCTGGCATTCAAAAATGCGGGAGACTCAACATTGTTGCAAGTATCTGTGAATCTGGTCCTTCAAGCAGTGAAGTTTTGTTGTCACTGTGGACTCTGAGGGGAGGAGGAGAGAGGAATAGTATAGATAGAAGCAGGGTAAATGGGGGCTATGTAAGTGTTCCACAAGATCGTGCAATGATGGATATAGGATATGTTAAATTTAACCAAAAATATATAAAAGCCTATAGGCTAAAATATACACCATAATGTAAACCATAAGGTAACTAAAAATTTAGAAGGTTGTATAGTCTAAAATACAAACCATAATATAAACCAAAATGGAACTATGTTTGATAGATATGTTTCAATATCTGTACATCAGCTGCAGCAAATATAACATGAAAATGTAAAAAGATCATTGTTGGGGAAGGGGGAAAGTGAGGATGATATATAGGAGTCACAAATATTGTATATGCGATTTCCTGTGATCTAAAACTTTTTTGAAGACATTTTAAAAATTAGAAAAAAGAAAGGATATAGACACTGAGGAAGAAATGAAAGAAATTGCCTTGCCACTGTACATATAGGGCAACACCTATTACAGTGATGAAGGGTAAAATGACAAAAAAAAGTTTTATGATATTTTTCATTTTATAGTACCCCAATTTATTTTTACTTTACTTCTGTTTTCCTAATTAGTCTGTATTCTATATCTAATCTTTAAGCCAATCATTACTATTTCATTTTCCTATTATTTGAATGTGGCAATATAATAGGCTTCATTTTTTAAGATGTTTTGGACCACAGATGGGTCCAACTATGGCAGGGGAGGAATGCTGGTGTGGGGTGTTATTGATGGGGTCACATGGTTTGGAGGGAGCTCTCCAGAGCATGTATATAGGGTATATAAAAATGTTCAGATATTCATTGGGTATTATCATAGTAACTACAGTTACAAAAGACAACTGATGGAATGATGAGTTCCTAGGCAGTGGAGCTCTGTCAAATTGCCTAATGGAACAGCAATGATCCCCCAAGTGCAATGGCAAAGACCAGGGAAGAAGGATGGTCCAAAAATGAGCCCTTGATACTGATGGCTTTACTTATGAGCCTGGGCACTTGAAATTTCAACTTGACCTAGAGCTGCGGTGTGCTGAAGTGTTACTTCCTGAGAGCCTCCATGTTGCTCAAATGTGGCCACTCTCTAAGCCAAACTCAGCATGTAAATGTATTACCATCCCCCCAGCTTGGGACATGACTCCCACGGATGAGCCTCCCTGGTACCAAGGGATTACTACCAAGTACCAGGTGGTGATGCAACTAGAAAAAGACCTTGAATAAAAGGGGGAAATGGTAAACAGAAATGAGTTTATATGGCTAAGAGACTTTGAAATAAGCCAGGACATCATCAGAGGGGTCGTGCTTATGCACATTTCAGCAGGATCTCAGACACAGCTAAAATAGATACAAACCCAGGTATGGGTGTTCCTGGGGGCTATGGAGATGAGACACCCAGTTCCTACAGTCATAACAGATGGCTATGGAGTTCAGTGTCTTGCCAGTGGGACAAACTTTAGAATTTATGCTCATGAATGTGATGGAGTTGGACTCAGATGGGACCTCTACAGATGCCTCTTCTGTCACTTTTATTGAACCTGTTGTTGGCATTGGGGTTGGTGTATACCCGAGACTTGAATCTCTAGACTATGTGCCAACTGTGCCCTGAGGCTCAGCAGAGTTGCAACACCTACTCTCTGGTGACTTGGGCTTACCCAGGTCAGCTAACAGGGAGGTGAGGATGGTCAACAACCACACCAAGGAACCAAAAGTCTACAAATGCAAGCAGGAGAATTCCATCCATCAGCCATGTGGGGTCTAAACCCCCTCTTGATTTAGAGGTGGAGTGGACATCACTATTCCAGGGTCCTCAGGATGGAGAAATAGAATATGGATTAGAATGGACTTTTTGTATTCTATTATTGAATTATTGTGACTCTAGCAATGGACTAAATTATAACAATGTTGAGACAGCGGCAATGGGAGTTGCTGGAGGCAGGGAGAGGGAAAAGGAGATGTGACATGGCATTTTCAGGACTTGGAATAGCCTTGAATGATATTGCAGGGACAGATGCAGGACATTATATAACCTGCCATAACCCACTGAATGGACCAGGAGACAGTGTAAACTACAATGTAAACTATAACCCATGCTGTGTAGCAGTGCTCCAAAATGTACTCATCAAATGCAATGAATGTACCACACTAATGAAAGAAGTTGTTGCTTTGGGACAAGTGGCGGATGTGGAGAGTGGGGTATATGGGAACCTCCTTTATTTTTAATGTAAGATTTTGTGTGATCTATGTATCTTTAAAAAATAAAAATATTTTTTAAAAACACATTAGAGGCATATAGTAGTAGACTCAAATGATAGAAGGATAAGTGATACAGAGGACACAACAACTGAAATTGAAGAGAGAAATGCTGTGTATTTTTACATGCACAGAGAAGGACCACCAACAGAAGGGTGGAGACAAACCCAAGTCACTCACTCTGGTAGGCTGGAACACAGAAGGGATGTTCCCAACTGTGATGGACTTCACAAAAAAGTAAAATCCCTTGAAAGACTGTGCATGGGGTCACAAATGCCCTTTAGGTAAAGGAAAGACAATTGGCTACATCATCCCTCTCTTTGACAGGATGTGGAGGACATGATCTTGTCTTTGACAGCCTAAGAGGCATTAATGAAACAAGGGCTTGCCCAGGGGAAGATTCCCATATCCTTTCTGTTGACATTGGTGACACTAGTGGGTGAAGTGGTAGAAAGGATCAACAATGTTCTGCTTTGGGTTGGAATCAGAAGTACAGAATCAGCCATTTTCACTGATGTGGCCCAGAAGGAGAAAAGTCCAGCAAAGAGAGGCCATGCCAATAGGGACATAAAGGAAGCAGAAAGATCTATCAAAGGAAAAAGGAGGCCGGGCTGGCCCACCAAGGAAGGCAAGGCTGCTTTATTTACCAAAGCAGGAGAGAGACAATGCAGAAATGAATGTGATTCCTACAGAAAAACTGCCAAAGTTATGGGGCAGCAGATGGTCACCTTAAATAAGATTTTAAGGCCATATTACAAACCATAAAAGAACAGGAGGAAGGGGCTTCTCAGAACTGAAAAGGCTTAAAATTCTGCAGAGCTGCTCAATAAGCCCCAGATGTACCCCAGAAAAGAGGAACATACAGGTTGCTAAGGCTTCCTTCTCCATGGTACAGGTTAGTGAGGAAGACACTTCTGACTCTAATGAGTCAGATAGGAAGGATGCTCCCATCACTCATACCCTGCTCTTACTCTCTTTAAAAAGAATGCTTTGGTATTGGTTCTTTTGAGGGCTAAAGAGACCCACGGGGTCTATGGTCATGGCAGATGGGGTTCACTGCCATGTCAGATGGCCCTTCTTTGGAGCTGGTGTTTCTGCGTGATGGAACTGGACTCAGATGGGATTTCTTTTCACAAGACTTTCATGCTACTTTACTGGAATTGTAGTTGGTGTTGGGGTTTAAGATATATTTAGGGGATTTGAATCTCTGGACTGACAATATGATAGCCAGGCCCTGAGCCTCAACAGACTTCAGCTCCTACACTCTGATTTATTGGACTTACCCCACTCAGCTAACATGGAGTTGAAGAAGGCCGACTACCACACCATGGAGCCTAGAGTGCCTACAACTGAAAGCAGGAGGATTGCATCCAGTATCCATGTGGAATCTAAGCCCCCACTTGACATAGATGTGCAATGGACACAACCAATCCAAGGTCCACAGAGAAAATGTGGCATTGGTATGGGAAGGGTGGCCATGGTGGCTGCTGGGTGTGGGGAATGGGAGGAAGAGATGAGATGGGGAGGCATTTTCGGGACTTGGAGTTGTCCTGGGTGGTGCTTCACGGACAACTATGGGACATTGTAGATCCCCCCAGGGCCCACTGGGTGGTGCGGTCACCCCTCGGGCTGAAGTGTGGTTTGCTGGCCTGGCAAGGGAGTGGCCGCGGTAGGCCTAATTCCGCTGCCCCCATAATAGGGTGGCTGGTCGGACTCACCGCCACCCCTGAAGGAAGCTCGGCATGGGCGCAGAGTGCCCTCGGGTCTCCCCTTCTCGGCAGCCATGCTTCCGCGGCCGCCCCTCCTCCCAGATGGCGCCACCCGATGCCTTGTGGGGCGGCACCCTTCTTCTTCCTTCTCCCTGCGCAGGCGCAGGGCAGAAAATTCCAGTCTGCCCTTTTCCCCTCCCCCGACAGCAGCAACAGCCAGGTGTGGGCGGAAAAATCCAGCCCGCCCTTTTCCCTTCCCCCGACAGCAGCAACAGCCAGGCGTGGGCGGGAAACTCAAGTCTGCCCTCCACCCCAGCAACAGCAGCCACCAATCCCTAAACCCTGCCCCTTCCCCCAGCAACAGTGACAGCCAATCCCTAACCACCACCCCTCCCCCGTCCAGTACCGCCCACTGACCTTTCTCTGGCAACCAATCAGAACAGGGCATGGCTTCAACCAATCAGCCTTCCCCAGCCCCTATAAAACTGTTGCCTCTCCCTCAGTAAAGTGGACTTGCGTGTTTACCTTGTCTCCGCGGTAGTTCTTCTGCCGTGCGCCCTCCAGTCCTGAGAGCCCCCGACAAGGGCCTGGCCTCCCTTGTCCCCAGTTCATCGCCTGCTTCTCCGGGCGACCCCTTCGTCGCCTGCTTCTCCGGGCGACCCCTTCATCGCCGGTTTCGCCGGGCGACCCCGTCAGCCGAACCACGCAACCCCTGTGAGACCGATCCCTCGTCTGCTGCCGGACCGACCCCTTGTCCCAAGTGGGACCGACCCCTCATCCCGAGTGGGACCGACCCCTCGTCCAGAGCTGGACCGACCCCTCGTCCGCAGCCAGACCCCACCTCTACCGACCGAGCAAGCCGTCGCAGGGTGGAACATGGGAGAGTGCGGGCTATGATGTGGACCGTTGACTATGGGGTGCGGCGATGCCCAGAGGTGTGCTTGC
Source organism: Dasypus novemcinctus (assembly GCF_030445035.2). Classification (NCBI taxonomy): domain Eukaryota; kingdom Metazoa; phylum Chordata; class Mammalia; order Cingulata; family Dasypodidae; genus Dasypus; species Dasypus novemcinctus. The sequence continues at coordinate 134,956 of NW_026688153.1, forward strand.
CGGGTGCGGTGGATGTGTCATGATGGCAGGGGGGAGTGTTGCTGTGGGGGGAGTGGGGGGTGGGGGCGGTGGGGTTGAATGGGACCTCATATTTTTTGAATGTAATATTTTTTTAAAAAATGAATTAAAAAAAAAAAACGCTTTGGGATGGAGTTAAGGATTCCAGGATCCCACTAGGGATTCTCTTTGGCAAAGCACTTAAATATATAGAGGGAAAAAAAATGACAGATTTGAAGGGAAAAATAGTTCTACCATAATATTTGGAAAATTAAATTTCCCACTTTCACAAATGTTTAGAAAAATTATTCAGGCAATTAATAAGGGTATTGAGAACTTGAACAACACTATAAGCCAACAGGACCCAGTAGAATATATTCTTCTCAAGTGTACATGGAACATTCCTATAATAGACCCTATGTTATCCCACAACATACACAGAAACCCTGAAATTATGAGGAACTTCTTTGACCAAAGTGGCATGAAACTGGAAATTAATAAGAGAAGGGCATGAAACTGGAAATTAATAACAGAAGGGAAATTAGAAAGTTACACAAATACGTGAAAGTTGAATTATGCACTCAAATCAACCTACGGGTCACAGATGAAATCTTGAGGGGAATTAGAAGACACTTTGTGATCAACAGAAATGAATACAGAAGGTATCCAAACTTATAGGATGCAAGAGAGAAATTTGTAGCCAAAAACACCTTAACTTAAAAAATAACCATCTTGAATTAATAACATAATTTTACACCTTAAGGAAATGCAAAAAGAAGGGCAAACTAAACCCAAAACTGGCAGAAGGAAGGAAATAAAGATTAGAGCAGAGATGAATGAGACAAGAGAAAATCAATAAAATCAACACAGCTATTAATAAAACCTGGTTATTTGAAAAGATCAATAGAACTGAAAATCCTGTAGATAGACTGATTAAGAATAAAGGAAAGGGAAGCAGATGTGGCTGAACTGATAGAGCATCTGCCTACCATATGGGGGGGTCCAGTGTTTGATACCCAGGGCCTCCTGGCCCGTGTGGTGAGCTGGCCCATGTGCACACCTGCCACATGCAAAGAGTGCTGTGCCATGCGGGGGTGTCCCCCACGTGGGGGTGCCCATGTGCAAGGAGTGCGCCCTGGAGAGTCACCCAACACACAAAAAAACACAACCCACCCAGAAGTAGCACCACACACATGGAGCAGCAAGATGATGCAACAAAAAAGAGATGCAGTTTCCTGGTGCCTCTGAGGGTGCAAGCAGACATAGAAGAACACACAGGGAGTGGACACAGAGAGCAGACAATGGGGGGGTGGGAAGAGGAGAGAAATAATGAAATAAATCTTTTTAAAAAAGAATAAAGGAAAGAATTCGCTAAAGTTAGTAATAAAAGTGGTGACACTGCTAAAATGGGATTTAAAAGTAAACTTTAAGCAGTTGCACCACAACAGATTAGATATCTTTGATGACATGGACCAATTCCTAGAAATGCAGCTTACCTTCTTTAAAATATTTACTCTTAAAAATTCACTGCTCTGAAAAATGAAAAGCAAAAACTTAGTGCAGATTTTTATTAAAATAATTTAGGTAATCATATATTCTATTTTTTAGGTAACTTATACTTTTAGGTTACCCTTTATCTTTCCAGTCTGGCCATTTTCCAAGGGAAGTAAAGATTTGTTAGAGTCAGTGAATGGAATTATACAGGCAAATCAATCAACCATCTGCCCCTGTGATGTTTCAGTTTGATTTAAAGTGAAAATGACCATGTTAAATTATGCACTTAGTATCAGAGGATTTCATTAGTTCAGATGGGACAAACCTTGGAAAACATGTATAGCTGAAACCTTAAAGATTTAACTGGGCGAAGTCTTAGAAAATGTGCTTGGGATAGGAGTTGGTTTACTGGAAAAATGTAGAAAATCCAAGCAACATCAGACTGTTCTTTGCAGAAACTAAGAGCAGAGGGAACTGAAGGAAATTGAAGTATTCAGGACCTGAAGGCCATTGTAAGCTCTATGGTCCTTGTCCTAAGGACAGTGGGAAGCCATCAACAAATTTAAAGAATGACAGAATGAGATAGTTATGTCCAAGAGAGCCTTTTAGGTTTCAGATGCATTGACATATGGACAAGAGAGTACACCAACAGAAAATTTAGGAGGTTAAGGGTGAATTTTAAATATTCAATGATGGATGTCCATAAGACTTGATGAAAGAAACAGGACCTGTGACATTGCATATAATTTGGACAAAGAAGTCAGGAACAATTTAACTTCTTTTCTGTGAATCCCTCCTAGACTAAGTACAGATGACCTACCTGGGGGCCTCACTGAATCAACTTGAAGGGTATCCCACTAGTGCAATCTGGGAAAATTTGTGCATTAAAATAAACAATGTTAACAGATGAGAACATATTGAATAAAACTGAATACATCAAAGCAAGCAAGCCTTTTTAAGGTAGAAAGCTATGTAAGATATATAGAAGCAGTGCTGGAAATGGAAAAATATTACCATTTGACAACCATTAGAGTGGTAGTTGATTCAGATGAGAGGATGGGGGATGGAGGATGGTTCGGGCCTACAGTATTGATATCAGAATATGTCCTCGTAATATGTCATTCATTGTAAAGTGAAAACATGTTTTTGCATGAGAAGGAACCTGAGAGAAACTTCGTGGGGTTATCAAGTTCACATCACCAGTGGTGACCCAAAAGGGGATCTCCTACCTCTACTGATGGGCTGCACTCCTAACTCTCCTGATGGTCTGAATGTAGGATCTAACTCTCAGGAGAAAACACTGGGCAAAGCCTGGGGTCATTTGTGCTCCTTAAATTTCTCAAATATGTGAAAATGAAAGAACTTCTCAGGAGGAGCTCCATATTGAAGTTGACTGGATAAAGCAGACTGGAAAAATGTATTTTTGAGAGAGTTTGAGAAGGATGAGACAATAGATAAAAGTTGAGTTTTGTGAATGGGATTACAGCATTGAAGCAAAGCTGATTTCCTAATTTGGGATGTTCTAGTAGAGTGTCCTTGTTTTGCAGGTAGATATATTTTTGTGAAATGTTTATTAGTGGGCAAATGGGATAAAATTAAAATCACTGGGGAAGCAGCTGGTGAGTCTAAGCAAGGGATTGGATTGGGAGTTCTTTGTACCTACTCTTGCAATTTTTTTAAAAAGAGGTACTGGGAATTGAACTCAGGACCTCGTACATAGGAAGCAGGAGCTCAAGCACTGAGCTACACCCACTCCTACTGCAATTTTTCATATCTTTAATATTATTTCAAAATAAATGACTCTGAAAAACACCCATGTTGCTACCATCCTACTAAAGTATGGAGGCCAAATCTACTTCAATGCTATTCAACCAAAGTTGAGAAAGCAATTGACATTTTAAGAACGGGACGTGGAGTTGTCCTGGATAGTGCTTCACGGACAATTACGGGACATTATAGATCCCCCCAGGGCCCACTGGATGGAACGTGAGAGAGTCTGGGCTATGATGTGGACCATTGACTATGGGGTGCAGTGATGCTCAGAGATGAACTTACCAGGTGCAATGGATGTGTCATGATGATGGGAGAGAGTGTTGCTGTGGGGGGAGTGGGGGGCGGGGGCGGTGGGGTTGAATGGGACCTCATATTTTTCATAATGTAATTAAAAAAAAATAATTAAAAAAAAAAAGAACCTGGATGCTATTAAAGAGAAAACGGGCAATTATTATAATAATAGCACAATGTCTTTGATGTCCTGAGTGATTTGAGTTGTTTGTGGAAACAGCAAGATATCTGTATTTCAGTTTCCCACAGGAACTCCTTCCACTGCTGCATGGTGTGGACCTCGACCACCCTTTGTCCCAGGTTGAAAGCCATGGAGGAGGACATTATATAATTAGATGGAAAAATAACCAGAACTGAAACCATAGGAGTGAAGCTAATTAGATTTCAAGGTAGGTTCCACAGGAAAGCAGCACTTGGCTTTTCTACTAAAGTTCTGTACTCTTCATCTTGTTCTTTTCTGGTTAAAAATCTCCTCTATTTGTCTTCCCTTTATACAAGGAGGAACAGTTCATACACCTAATCAGAATTACATTTCAAGGGACACACCCTGCTTACACAGATGCTAACGCTGGCCAGGTTTCATTCTGTGGGATACACCCTGTTCACTTTGATTGAATTTATCATACATTTAAATTTTTTAAATCTCATAAAATTTGCAAACATTTTGTATTCTTTATTAATTAAATACTTTTTGACTGAATTCTTTGTCCCAGGAAATTTCTGGATCCTTGAGATTATGTAGGGACCCAGACGCACTGGATCTCTGTGGACAGAAAGCTAGAATCCCCTGGAGGAAATATATAATTTTTTAAAAAGGGAGGGGGAGTGTATGCGGTTTAAGCGATTGAGCACCTACTTCCCATAAGGGAGATCCCAGGTTCAGTTCCTAGTGCCTCCAAAAAACAAAGATGAAGAACAAGCCTTGTGACTGAAGAAGATTCTTTATTTCATACTTTAATTGGCCACTTGTTAATACACTTTTATGAGGATCTTTTCAAGTGTTTTCTCCATCTTTCTACTGGGCTCTTTGCCTTTCCTTTTAATTTGTAAAAGTTATTTCTATATTAAGGCTATGAGTCCTTTCTTGGAAAAATGGATTGCAGAAGTATTTTCCCACTAGTTGTCTTGATTTGCACTTTCTCCATGTTGTCTTTTGAAGACTAAAATTCCTTATTTTATCTTTTATTTTATCACTGTTTTAAACAAATCAACTTTATTGACACATATTAATAAAGCATAAATTGTTCCAAACTAATCAATGGTTTTACATTTAATCACATATCGGTGCATTCATTACTTCAGTCATTTTAGAGCACTTCCATGATTCCAATAATAATAATAATAAACAAAACAACAAAAAAATCTCATCCCCTCTAAATCTCTTTATGCTTCCCCTGCTGTACAAAGCTGCTATTCTTTTTCTTTCCCTCTAGTATATTTGTATTTTTATTTTGCAAAAATGGTCTTATACATGCAATATCACCCACATTCATGCTTTATGTGAGGTTTCACTGTCTTATGAAATCTTATGTTACAGTTTTAGCTTTCCTTCTGGTAATATACATGTCCTTAACTTGACCTTTCAACAAATGTCATACCCATATATAGCTCAGCTAACTACAAACACCATGATGTGCTTCTATTCATTTCCAAAGATTTACAAATAACCTTTTTACCAGTTATGCACAGATTAACCCTCAGCTTTCTATTCTCTACCCTCCTTTACTTTTCTGGTGACCTATATTCTAATTATTAACTTCATGAGTTTACATTTTATATTTAGTTCATAAAAGCACAGTCATACAGTATTTGTATTTTTGTGTCTGGTTTCATTCAACATAATGTCCTCTAGGTTCATCCATGTTGTCATATGCTTCACAACTTCATTTCTTCTTACAGCTGCATAATATTACAGTATGTGTATATACCAGAGTTTACTTATCCATTCATTGGTTGATGGACACCCAGGTTGTTTCTAACTTTTGGCAATCATGAATAATGCCACTGTGAATTTCAATGTCCAGATGTCTATTGGTGTCTCTGCTCTCAGTTATTCCAAGCACATACATAGTAATGATATTGCCAGGTAACATGCTAGGTCCATATTCAACTTTCTTAGGAAGTGCCAGTCATTCCTCCACAATGGCTGTACCATTCTGTATTCCCACTAACAGTGAATAAGCGTTTCCATCTCTCCATACCCTCTCCAATATTTAGTTTTCCAACTTTAAGAGTAGCTGGTGTAATAGGTGTGAAATAATATCTCATGTAGTTCTGATTTGCATTTCCCTAATTGCTAATGAAAAACATTTTTTTTCATGTGTTTCTTCACCATTTGTATTTCTTCTTTGGACAATTTTCTTTTCAAGTTTTTTGCCCATTTTTTAATTGGGAAGTTTGTCTTTTTACTCTTGAGTTGTATAATTTCTTTGTATATCTTGGATATTAAACCCTTACTGGATATGTGATTTGTTTTTAAAGTGACAGATTAGGATCTTTAATTCTTAAATCCACTCTTCCTTATGGCAATAAAGGAAAAGAGAAAAATTCTTGACTCACATGTTGTAGGATCTGTTTTTCTAAATAACTCCTAAAGTTTAAGAGAGGAGGATAACCAACAACCTTTTAAATACAAAACTGGGCAACAACAGCCCAGCAGGTTATTTTTTGCTTCTACATTAGTGGACTGGGGTTTTAAATCCATATGATCCAACAGCCTCTAAGGAATGTTTAAGCAGGCATTTTAATTGAGTACTGAGTTTTCAATTGCCCACACTAATTTTGTTAAGCAGATATTAGTCAAACATCAATGATTATAAGACAAAAATTTAATGACAATTTGTTACTGGGTATATAATAATCCATTGGTCTAAATAGTTTACATGGGATTATATAGAAATTTAAAACAGAAGCAGATGTAAATGTTACATATTATCATCATCAGATTCATCTTCTTCCTTTAAAGATTCCTTGACATATTTCTCTGCTTCTTCCCTTATATCTTTTGGAATAATTTCATGTCTTCCTTTAGTTATTCACCAACCCAGCTGAGCTCTAGTTCAAATGCTTTATCTTTAACTTCATCGCGTGCTATGTAAATTATTTTTGCAACTTCTTTAACAACGTCACGGCAGGTCATTTCTTTCATTTGAAGCTTTTCAATTTCTGTCTTTGCAGCTTGCCTGACTTTACCAAGGGCACAGCCCCAATAACCATATGAAACACCCGATGGATCAACCATGTAGAGTTGTGCACCATCATTCACAATGCAAGACCCGAACATGAAACTGCATCCAAAAGGTCTAACAGCACTGTACAGTGTATAGGCATGAACATACATGGCCACTCTGTCTGCAAGATCTTTGAGTGGAATGTTATAGCCAAAGTTAGATCTAAAGTTGGAAGCTTCTTCTCTTGCTATGTCTGCTAAAAAATGAGCATCTACTAACAAACCTGCTACTGCCATTTCAAAATGCTGATCAAGATTAAAAAGCCATTTGTTGGAACCTTCTTCATAAAGTTTAGAAAGGACTAATTTTTCTACTCCGAAGACAACACCATCTTTACATCTGATCCCAATACTATTTTCCACAGCCTTCATAGCATATTCAACTTGAAAAACTCTCCTATCAGGAGAGAATGTAGAGGCTGACAGGTCATACCCAGTGTGAATAGAGCCACCAGGTTGTGTAGGGATTCCAGGCCCCAAACACTTCCACTACCCTGGATATGTGAATGACAAAGATTTTCTCCCATTGAATTGGCTGCCTTTTCACCCTTTTGACAAGATCCTTTGAGGTGCAAAAGTGTTTAATTTTGAGGCAGCCCCATTTATCTATTTTATCTTTTGCTGCTCCTGCTTTGGGTGCAAAGTTTAAGAAACTAGCACTGGTCACAAGATGTCGAAGATGTTTTCCTACATTTTCTATTAGCACTTTTATGGTTGTTTCTTTTATACTTAGGTCTTGACCCAATTTGAATTAATTTTTGTGTAAGGTTTGAGATAGGTGTCCTCTTTCTTTAGGCTATGGATATCCACTTCTCCCTGCACCAAGTACCATGCTGTTTTTACCACTGGCTTGGTAATATCCTTTATTTTTCTATTTTTAAAAAAGATATATTTATTTCCCCTTCCTGCTCTCTGTGTCATTTGCTGTGTGTTCTTCTGTGTCCACTTGCATTCTTGTGATTGGCACTGGGAATCTGTGTCTCTTTTTGTTGTGTCATCTTGCTGCATCAGCTCTCCGTGTGTGCTGTGTCACTCCTGGGCAGGCTGTGCTTTTTTTTCATGTGGGGAAGCTTTCCTTAGGGGGTGCACTCCTTGCACATGGCACTTCCCTACATGGGGAATACCCCTGCATGGCACAGCACTCCTTGAATGTGGCAGCACTGTGTGGAGGCCAGCTCAACACATGGGTCAGGATGCCCTGGGTTTGAACACTGGAGCACCCATATGGTAGGTGAACACTGTATCAGTTGAGCCAAATCTGCTTCCCTTGGTAATATCCTTTAAAGTCCAGAAGTGAGAGTCCTCCAACTTTGTTCCTTTTTCAAGCCATTTTTTATCTATTCAGGGATCCTTTCCCTTCCAAACAAATGTGATAATTGGTTTTTTCATCTCTGCAAAAAGAAAGGGTGACAGGACTTTTGTGGGAAACAAATGCATGTTGTTTCCATGGAGGCAGGTTGCTTCCATGACCACTGAGTCAAACTGTCCCTTATGATTATTGGTGCGGATCACAATCATGGCTGGGTAAAGCACACATGCAGGCAGAACAATAACATATAGAACAGAACGACCTGAGTAACAAGATTTATGAGTATAGTTACTGATTTTTATAATAATAGTTCCAGTAAAGTTTGTTGGTGTTCATCAATCACTAGTTAATATAGAATGAGGTAAGGGTAATAGGTAATTTGATTTTGTGCTGAATGTCACATATGTCAGGGGTATATATACTAGTCCCTCAACTCAATAAAGTTGTCTGATGAACTTGAGAAATCAATGCTCTCAGATCCCCTGAACCCAATCTTTCTTTGTCTTTCATTCCTAATACCCTAATTCCTAGTGACTCTGACAGGTGGCACCCAAATGTGGGGCCCAAGGCAGAGGATTCATCAAGACACAGCAGCGTAGAATCTTCCACCTCTGGATTGGGAACACGGAAAGCTGAAAAGCCTTTTTTAAGATAAGGAGCATCAAAATTAATTAACCTGGGTAGATTGCTGCTTCATATTATTAAGTTTTGCTTTCTGCTAGCATCAGGGTATGGGTAATCAACCAGGATGCTTGGAAGAATATTCACAGGTTTTGAAAACACTGTTGCACAGTGTAGGTGTTACAGTTAAGACTGCAGCTTTGTTAGAATTGTTTGCTTTGGTTCAAAAGCATTGTTATTGGTTTCAACCACCAGGAAAGAATTTGATGAATGTTAAGCAGTGGAGGCAAGTAATGAAAGCATTGCAGAGAGCATATACCTGTATCAGTTTGGGCCTTAGGACAGCATATTGCTGCTGCATTAGATCCTTTGCAGTCTGACGAAGAAGAAGAGATTGTTCTTTTCTTAAGGGAGGAAATGGCTATGAATGATACAGGTAAAGACAGGAATTTGGAGGAGGATCAGGAAGAAGAGAAGTTATTTGAAGTTAAAGACATAAATCCATTCTTAACTAAATCCATGTTGTAACTAAATATTTCTAAGGCAAATATATATCCTAATTTGACTCATGAGGTTCCTTCTGCACCTCCAGAACCTGGAAAAGTACCTAGTGGACTTTTCTCTACAGACCTGCCTTATGTTCGTAGCAGCTTTAAGCCAAATCCTGTGCCTGTTTACTCCATTAATGAGATGTCTTTTACTGGGATCTAGTCAAGGTGAGCCTCTGGCTGTGCAAGCTGTAGCAGATTTTCCTGTAACTATTCAACAAATTCCTCCTGATGCTCAACACCCACAAGGGGGTATCAAGTTTCATCCTGAGCCAAAAACTTTTAAACTATTGAAAGATTTAAAACGGGCAAAGATACTAAATAATGTCCTTGTTAGTGAAATCAGGCTTGTAAGAAAACTCTCTGTTAAAGTTTTAACTAAAATAAGGAACCTATTCTGCCAACAACTCTGCAACCCCCCTGCTGTCTACATGACAATGTAGCTGTGGGCTAGTGGGGTTAATAGAGTTAAGCCACTGAAAAAAGAGGAAAACATGACAACATTGGTGTTCTGTTTTATTTCCATGCTAATTCTAATTGGCTTATTTAACCAAGATAATAAAATTAGTACAAAATTTTTATCAAGGTTTAAAAAGGAATTTTCAGTTTTAAATCAATAGTTTACTCCTGAACTTCAAGTCTCAGTATAGTCTTACAGAGTAATAATAAAAAAATGTGTGTTAATGGGCTGTCTAAACTGCTAAATTAGAGTTTTAACTACATTTATGCTGCTCAAGTTATCTTAACTGATTGCTGATAACTAATAAAAATGTTTCCAAGCACAAGCTTGCATGTTACAGGCAACATGGATTCCAGAAGAAATCTTAAGAAGTGTTATTTCAAATGTGATATAATGGAGAGCTTAAAAGCAGCTATACCAAGAAAGTAAGAATTATGAGTTAATTGTAAACCGTATGTTTCTATTACTGTGTTGTGATTGTTCTGTGTTTGTTCATTCAATGTCAGTGTATATTTTGATACCTCCAGATGGTAATATAAATTAATAAAAATTTATAAAAGAGCTCTATTCAAATGGCCAAAAATTAAATAAGCGCTTACATTAATACATAAGTTTAAATGTTAATAAGATCTCTACAATGATAAAAATTGTGAGTCTTTTTTTTTTTTAAAGATTTATTTATTTATTTAATTTCCCCCCCTCCCCTGGTTGTCTGTTCTTGGTGTCTATTCGCTGCGTCTTGTTTCTTTGTCTGCTTCTGTTGTCGTCAGCGGCATGGGAAGTGTGGGTGGCACCATTCCTGGGCAGGCTGCTCTTTCTTTTCACGCTGGGCGGCTTTCCTCACGGGTGCACTCCTTGCGCGTGGGGCTCCCCCATGTGGGGGACACCCTTGCGTGGCACGGCACTCCTTGCGCGCATCAGCACTGCGCACGGCCAGCTCCACACGGGTCAAGGAGGCCCGGGGTTTGAACCGCGGATCTCCCATATGGTAGACGGACGCCCTAACCACTGGGCCAAAGTCCGTTTCCCAAATTGTGAGTCTTGATTAACAAAATTACTATAAGTCTTTTTATAAAAAGTTGTTCTTGCCTAGATTGAAATGAATAGCTTATTTTTCTTCACAGGATAATATGAAGGATGTAAAACTTAAATGAATATTAAAAAGGTTAAAAGTTTGTGAGAATGCTAATTGAAATTTAATAAGTTTTTGCAAAAAAGTGTGTTTTGCCCTAAAGTAGAATAGCTAATTTTCATAAACTCTTGGAACTTAAGTGCATGTGGCAAGTTATAGAAAGTATTGTGGTAACTTTAAGTAAAAAAAAAAAAAAAAAAGTGTTCTGTAAAAGTAAAATTTGTCTTAAAATAATATAATTATAGTCTATATGGTTATAAATAATTATAAAAAGGCTTATGAAGCATTGTTTAAAGTGTTTAGGTGGCTAATTCCAAAAGGTTACTATTAAACAAACCTGAATTAATAATAATAATAATAAAAGGTAATTTTATAACAGAAAAGCTTCACTGCAGCCAGCTTCCTTTGACAACTTGCTTCTAGGAAACTGTTTCTGATATTGCATGCTACTAAGTATTTAAAGTAAAGAAAAGTTTATTATTTTAACAAGCTAGTGTTGACGGTATTATGTTATAAGAAGTTTGCTTGATAACTTCGTATATGGGCTATATGAAATGTGTTTTTATTATTAAGGAAACAGAAAATGATTTTGTCCTAAGATAAAATGTTTGGTTATTAAGAAAGAGTAAAATATGGAACAAAACCTGAGTGAATACTGAAAGTACAGAAGGTTTGTAAAAAAGAAATTTTTATAATTAAAGTTAAATAAAATTTGATGGGTCTATCTATAAACTTTTAAAAGCTTTAATATCAAGTAGTATACTAATATAAAGTTAAAATTTTGTTCTTTCTCAAAGCTTCTCAAATCATTAATCTGTTTTGGTAAAAGTTTTTATCCTCAATAATCAGTATACAAAGAAAGTCTGTTTTATCAAAATAACTTCTTGTGCTTTAACCTCATCATTTCCTTGGTGTTCCAAGAAGGAAAAGTTTTATCTCTTTTAAAGGAACATAATGTTCAAAACTGCTTTCTCAAAATCAAATCCTGAAAAGTAGACTTTTATTCCAAACTAATTATAAAAGATTTGTTCTTTTACCTTGAAAGAAAAATTATAAGTTGAGTAAAAGGTGTTTTAAAGTGTTATAAAATTAACAAGTCTTTTCTTTCCTTTAACCCTCTGTTAATTAAAGTTGTATGAGTAAAAGATTTCTATAAATGCTTAAAAGTGTATAAAGTTACCAATATTTCAGCATAATATTAAAAAGAAAAGTACAATGTGATTAATTATGGCTTTAATTATTATAAAAGAGTGTGTGTCACAGAAACAACCTTTTATCATAGATTAAAGTAACAACACTATAGTATGCAGCAATCCCAAACACTGCTAGTTGCAAAAGTTAATGTCCAACTGTGTTGCTATCACTTTGTTTTAAAACTTGCTAAGACTTTCTTTAGTGTCTTCTTAGACAAATCAAGCCAGCTGCATTCCTCTATCTGTAAAAAACCCAACAATAAACTTTTGCAGTGCTTTTCAGGGCTATGTGCATAGCCCAACTATCTTGTACAGTATTTACTATAGTAATAGTAATAAAAAAGCAGCATACGTTACTTCTCAAAAAGAAGAAGCTTGGCAGACTCCATTCATGTCTGCTCAGCATACTGAACTTGCTGCCATCATTAGAGTGTTAACAATATTTAAGAAACCTTTGAATTTTGTCTCTGATTCTGAATATGTATGCCTTACTGTTAAACATATTGAAATGGCTCATATCTTTGTTACTGATGAATTATCTCAACTTTTTGCTGATTTGCAACATCTCATTAGATTAAGACAACATCCTATTTACATTACACATATACGTTCTCATACCTCTTTGCCTGGTCCTATGACAGCAAGTAATGCTTGAGCTGATTTTTTAGTGGGGTGTTTACAAAGTGCTCATGATTACCATGCTTTAACTCACATTAATGCTAAAGGCCTGCAAAATAAATATCAAAAGTTAACAAGACTACAAGTGCAGGAAATTGTTTGTACTTGTCCTACCTGTGGACCACTAACAGCAGTGCCTTTTCAGGCTGGAACTAATCCCAGAGGCCTGACTCCTAATCAATTATGGCAGATGGATGTTACTCACATTCCATCCTTTGGTAAACTATAATATGTTCATGTTTGTATTGACACTTACTCTCATTTCATGTGGGCTAGTGCTCAAAGTGGGGAATGGTTTCATCATGTTCGCTCACATCTCTGGTCTGCTTTTGCTATAATGGGATGCCCTCTAAAAATTAAAACTGATAATGAGCCCTCTTACATTAGTAAATCCTTTGCTTCCTTTTGTAGGAAATATGCTATTGAACATGTTACTGGCATTCCCCATAATCCTACAGGTCAAGCTATTGTTGAAAGATGCCATCATACTCTCAAGACTATGCTTTTAACAGCAGAATATACCTGTCTACATATAATAACATGACTTCGGGAAGCGGTTTGACCTAATGTAAGGGGGAAATGGAAAGGAGAAATGAGATTATAAGGCTGTGAGTCTCTAAAAAAGAGTCTGGAGGTTGTCAGAAGGAATAGCCCTATGTACAACTGAACAGAGTCTAAGAGACAGATAAGGTAGATACAACCCCAGGTATTGGTTCTTTTGAGGGATAAAGAGACCCACGGGTTCTATGGTCATGGCAGAAGGGGTTCACTGCCATGACAGATGGCCCTTCTTTGGAACTGGTGTTTCTGCGTGATGGAAATGGATTCAGAGGGGATCTCTTTTCACAAGACTTGCATGCTACTTTATTGGAATTGTAGTTGGTGCTGAGTTTAAGATATATGTAGGGGATTTGAATCTCTGGACTGATAATATGACACCCAGGCCCAGAGCCTCAACAGACTTCAGCTCCTACACTTTGACTTATTGGACTTACTCCACTCAGCTAACATGGAGTTGAAGAAGGTCAACCACCACAACATGGAGCCTAGAGTGTCTACAACTAGAAGCGGGAAGAGTGCATCCAGTACCCATGTGGAATCTAAGCCCTCACTTGACATAGGTGTGCAATGGACACAACCAATCCAATGTCCACAGAGGAAATGTGAAATGGGTGTGGGAACGGTAGCCATGGGGGCTGCGGGGTGTGGGGAACAGGAGGAAGAGATGAGATATGGAGGCGTTTTCGGGACGTGGAGTTGTCCTGGATAGTGCCTCACGGACAATTACGGGACACTGTAGATCCCCCCAGCGCCCACTGGATGGAAAGTGAGAGAGTCTGGGCTATGATGTGGACCATTGACTATCGGGTGCAGTGATGCTCAGAGATGAACTTACCAGGTGCAATGGATGTATCACGGTGATGGGAGAGAGTGTTGCTGTGGGGGGAGTGGGGGGCGGGGGCGGTGGGGTTGAATGGGACCTCATATATTTTTTAATGTAATTAAAAAATAATAATAATAAATAAATATTTTTAAAAAAATAAAGTTTGAAAAGCATGGAAAAAAAAAGACTGCTTTTAAAACAAAAAGGGGGAGATGATGGTACGAGATCACATAAAGATCAATTGGCTAAAGCTTTATTTACCTTAAATTTTCTTAACATTTATGATTCTATGACACCAGCTGAATGTCATTTTGGACATTCTCAAACATCCACAGAAATTGCAGAATCTGAGAATCAACCAGTATTTTGGAAAGATGTTTTAAGTAATGTATGGAAGAAAGGCAGGGTTAAAGTATGGGGGGGAGGTTATGCTCTTATCATTTCAGAAAATGGAGAAGAAATCTGGCTTCCAGCAAAAAGGATTAAACCTAGGACTGAAGAAGTGGAGTCTTCTACACATATGGATCCTACTGATAGTGAGTGAAACCAGCAATGGTAATGGTAATAACACATATTGGGTTTATATCCCTAATCCCCCATTACTTCGAGTGTTAGCCTGGAAAGATCCTTCTTTTCCTGTCTATTTAAATAAAGCTCATATATTCCTGGACCTGTGGATGATAGACTACCACTTAAGCCATGAGAAGAAGGACAAAGGATTTATAATCTCCTTCTTCCCTTTCATTTCTGACCTCTTTGCATTGGCAATCACCTACCATGTATGGCTGTGAAAAATAGAACTATGATCAATTTTAGCTATAATAATACTAAAACTTTGGTAACTTTATTCCCATCCTATCAATACCAGGAATATAAGTATCCAAGTTATAGTTGTCCTAAGAGGAATGCTGGTGATATGCAAAGATTGTATGAATGCCATATGGGAAGAGGATCTGTTGTTTTTAATGATTCCTATGGAATAGTTTGGGAAAGTGCCCCTATGGGGAATCCCAACAAATATAAGGGCAGATTTATTTGGTATGGTATAAATAGCATGGGACAACAAATTAGTAATATGCAGCATCCCTTTCATGAATCCCTTGATTTGGATGAGAAAACAATTTTTACTAAAAATAATGGGTTCCTTTTCCATGGTGCAATAGCACTGGAGTTCATGATCAAAAACAAATATGGAAAGTCTTCTCAGGAGTGGCATCTACTTCTGAATGGAAAGGTAATAAAAGTATGGATGGACAATATTTACATTTGGATCAAACTCATCATTTTCAATCATGTGTCAGAGATCCATATGTGTTTGTGGTAGGGAAGGCTACCATAACTGAAAATGCTTTGTTCTATAAGGATGGTGCTTTGTATACTTGCTTGTCTGAGAATATTTTACAGAGTGGAGATATTATCACCATGGCTTGCCAAAGACGAGGAGTGTGGATCCCGGTGAAAATGAATCGGATGTGGCAGTCATTTCCTGAGAGTCATCTTTTCCATCTGGCTCAAGGACTGTTGAAACGATCTAAGAGATTTTTGGGACTTCTCATAGCTGGCATTCTTGACCTCATTGGTGTCATCACTGCTGCTGCCACTGCTGCTGTTGCATTGCATGAGATGGTGCAAATACAGCAATACATGCATGATTGGCACAAGAATGCAAGTGACTTATGGCATAGTCAGAAGCACATTGATGAAGGACTTAATGACAGAGTTAGTGATTTGGAATCTGCTGTTTTACACTTAGGAGACCAAGTTTATAATTTGAATTTGTTAAGAGGATTGAAATGTGATTGGAATGAAAGTAATTTTTGTATTACTCCTTTGGATTATAACATTTCTATGTTTCAATGGAATAAGATCAGAAATCATTTGTTAGGACACAAAGGAAATATGTCATTAAAAATTGAAGAATTGCAGAAAAAGATTTTAGAAATGTCTCATAATCAGATATACGTAGATAATGATAAGGACATCTTTAATGATTTGATTTCACATTTAAATAAGTTTAATCCTGTTGATTGGTGGAAATCTCAGCATTTCTTATCTGCCTTTGGAATAGGGATATGTGTATTAATCCTGTTGCTCATGGTTGTCGCTTGCCTGGGTAAAGGTGTTTGCCAGAGATTGCACCGTTTGGACACAATGGGACAAGCTAATAACTTAGTACTTGCTAAAACACTACAATAGTACCCCATAGTCAGTGAGCTTGGCTGGTAGTCAATGATGGGTAAGACCCCCTGGGGGGCAACCTAAGACAGGCACAGTCACCCTGACTAAAACAAAAAGGGGTAAATGTGGGAAACAAACGCATGTTGTTTCCATGGAGGCAGGTTGCTTCCATGACCACTGAGTCAAACTGTCCCTTATGATTATTGGTGTGGATCACAATCTTGGCTGGGAAAGCACACCTGCAGGCAGAACAATAACATATAGAACAGAACAACCTGAGTAACAAGATTTATGAGTATAGTTACTGATTTTTATAATAATAGTTCCAGTAAAGTTTGTTGGTGTGCATCAATTACTAGTTAATATAGAATGAGGTAAGGGTAATAGGTAACTTGATTTTGTGCTGAATGCCCCTCAACTCAATAAAGTTGTCTGATGAGCTTGAGAAATCAATGCTCTCAGATCCCCTGAACCCAATCTTTCTTTGTCTTTCATTCCCGATACCCTCGGGTCACCGACTCTGACAGACTTTCATTGGGATTGCATTGAATATGTAAATCTCTTTGGGTAGAATTGACATCTTTATGATATTTAGCCTTCCAGTCCAGGAACAAAGGTTGTCCTTTTTTTTTTTCTGTTTTTTTATTTTTTGATTATTTATTATTATTATTTTTAAATTACATTAAAAAATGAGGTCCCATTCAACCCCACCGCCCCCACCCCCCACTCCCCCCACAGCAACACTCTCTCCCATCATCATGACACATCCATTGCACCTGGTAAGTTCATCTCTGAGCATCACTGCACCCCATAATCAATGGTCCACATCATAGCCCAGACTCTCTCATGTTCCATCCAGTGGGCCCTGGGGGGATCTACAGTGTCCCGTAATTGTCCGTGAGGCACTATCCAGGACAACTCCATGTCCCGAAAACACCTCCACATCTCATCTCTTCCTCCCATTCCCCAAACCCAGCAGCCCCCATGGCTACCATTCCCACACCCATTCCACATTTTCTCTGTGGACATTGGATTAGGTTGTCCATTTTTTAAGCCTTCTTTGGTTGCTTTTTGCAATGTTTTGGAGTTTTCTGAATATGGGCCCTTTATATCTTTGCTTAATTTTACTCCTAAATATTTTATTTTAGTTACTATTATAAATGGATTTTTTCCCTGATTTCCTTCTCAGATTACACACCAGTAATGTATAGAAGCACTATTCATTTTTGCACATTAATCTTGTATCCTGCCACTTTGCTGAACTTGTCTATTAGGTCTAGTATCTTTGTTATGGATTATTCAGGAGATTCTAGGTATACAATCATATCCTCAGTGAAGAGTGGAAGTTTTACTTCTTCCTTTCTTATTTTGATGCCTTTTATTTGTCTAGCCTAATTGTTCTAGCTTGACTTTCTAGTACAATATTGAATAACAATAGTGACAGTGGGCATCCTTGTCTTGTTCCTGATCTCAGCAGGAAAGCTTTCTATTCCTGTGATCAGCTCACAATAGGAAGCATCTGCAACATCTACAATAAGGTAACATTTACAATAACAGGAAGAAATTGCAACATCATCTGTAATATCAGGAAGCAACAAATAGGTAAGCCAGTTTCCCACAACATTCTACCTCTCACCATTGAGTACCATGCTAGCTGTAGGGTTTTCTTATATGCACTTTACCATTTTGGGAAAGCTTCCTTTTATTCTTATCTTTTGGGTGTTTTTATCAAGAAAAGGTGCTGTATTTTGACAAATGCCTTTATTGCATCAGTCAAGAAGATCATGTGATTTTTCCTCTTCAATTTATCAATGTGGTTTATTACACTAATTGATTTTCTTGTCTTGAATCACCCTGGCATACCTGGGATAAAACTGACTTGATTGTGGTGATAATTCTCTTAATGTGATTTTTTATTTGGTTTGCAAGTATTTTGTTGAAGACTTTTTGCATTTATATTCATTAGAGATATTGGACTGTAATTTTCATTTTTGTGGTATCTTTATCTTTTTTTTTAAGATTTATTAATTTATTTTTATTTCTCTCCCCCCCCCCAAGCTGTCTGCTCTCTGTGTCCATTTGCTGTGTGTTCTTCTTTGTTCACTTTTGTTGTTGTCAGTGGCATGGGAATCTGTGTTTCTTTTTTTTGTTGTTGTTGCATCATCTTGTGTGTCAGTTCTCCGTGTGTGCAGTGCCATTCCTGGGCAGGCTGCACTTTCTTTTGTGCTGGGTGGCTCTCCTTAAGGGGCACATTCCTTGAGCGTGGGGCTCCCCTATGAGGGGACACCCCTGTGTGGGAGGGCACTCCTTGCGTGCATCAGCACTGCACATTGGCCAGCTCCACATGGGTCAAGGAGGCCTGGGGTTTGAACCTTGGACCTCCCATGTGGTAGACGGACGCCCTAACCACTGGGCCAAGTCCGCTTCCCTCTTTATCTGTTTTTGATATTCGGGTGATGTTGGCTTCATAGAATCAGTTTGGTAGCATTCTTTCCTGTTCAGTTCTTTTGGAAAATATTGAGCAAGTTTGGTATTAGATCATCTTTGAATGACTAGAAGAATTCACTTATGAAGCCATCTGAACCTGAACTTTTCATCTTTGGGAGGTTTTGGGGTTTTTTAAAGATTTATTATTTATTTCCCACCCCTCCCCCCAGTTGTCTGCTCTCTGTGTCCATTCACTGTGTATTCTTCTATGTCTGCTTGTAGTCTTGTCAGCAGCACCAGGAATCTGAGTCTCTTTTTGTTGCATCATCTTGTTGTGTCAGCTCTCCGTGTGTGTGACACCACTCCTGGGCAGGCTGTATTTTTCTGTACAGGTGGCTCTCCTTATGATATGCACTCCTTGTGTGTGGAGCTCCCCTATGCTGGGGACACCCCTGCATGGCACAGCACTCCTTGTGCACATCAGCACTGCATGTGGGCCAGCTCACCACATGGGTCAGGAGTCCCTGGGTTTGAACCCTGGGCCTCCCATGTGGTAGGCAGATGCTGTATCAGTTGAGCCAAATCTGCTTCCCTTTGGGAGGTTTTTGATGACTGTTTCAATCTTTTTACTTGTGATTGATTTTTTGAGATCTCCTATTTCCTGTTGAGTCAGTGGAGGTCAGGGGTTCTTATACTTTTTTGTTCCACGGACCCCTTTGCCAGTCAGGTGAAAACCACGAAAGCTTTCTCAGAATGTAGCAGCAGAGTTTTTGACACTTAACAATTGGCATGTCTTTAAATTAAAATTTAGGATTATTCAAAATTCCTTCAAGCTTATAGACCTCCTGTAATATTCCCACAGACCCTTGGGGGGTGTCAAACCCTTCTTCAGAACCCCTAGTATAAGTTTGTGTGTTTTCTAGGAATTTGTCCATCTCATCTACATTGTCTAGTTTTTTGCACATGGTAGTTCATAGCATCCTTTTCTGATCTCTCATTTCTGCAGGGTCAGTGGTTATGTGTCCCTTGCGGTCACCCCTCGGGCTGAAGTGTGGTTTGCTGGCCTGGCAGGGGAGCAGCCGCGGCAGGCCAAGCTGCTGCCCCCATAATAGGGTGGCTGGTCGGACTCACCGCCACCCCTGAAGGGAGCTCAGCATGGGCGCAGAGTGCCCTCGGGTCTCCCCTTCTTGGCAGCCATGCTTCCGCGGCCGCCCCTCCTCCCGGATGGCACCACACGATGCCTTGTGGGGTGGCACCCTTCTTCTTCTTTCTCCCTGCTCAGGCGCAGGGCGGAAAATTCCAGTCTGCCCTTTTATCCTCCCCCGGCAGCAGCAACAGCCAGGCGTGGGTGGAAAAATCCAGTCTGCCCTTTTCCCTTCCCCCGACAGCAGCAACAGCCAGGCATGGGCGGGAAACTCAAGTCTGCCCTCCACCCCAGCAACAGCAGCCACCAATCCCTAAACCCTGCCCCTTCCCCCAGCAACAGCAACAGCCAATCCCTAATCACCACCCCTCCCCCATCCAGTACCGCCCACTGACCTTTCTCTGGCAACCAATCAGAACAGGGCGTGGCTTCAACCAATCAGCCTTCCCCAGCCCCTATAAAACTGTTGCCTCTCCCTCAGTAAAGTGGACTTGCGTGTTTACCTTGTCTCCGCGGTAGTTCTTCTGCCGTGCGCCCTCCAGTCCTGAGAGCCCCCGACAAGGGCCTGGCCTCCCTTGTCCCCAGTTCGTCGCCTGCTTCTCCGGGCGACCCCTTCGTCGCCTGCTTCTCCGGGCGACCCCTTCATCGCCGGCTTCGCCGGGCGACCCCGTCAGCCGAACCGCACAACACCTGTGAGACCGACCCCTCATCTGCTGCCGGACCGACCCCTCGTCCCAAGTGGGACTGACCCCTCATCCCAAGCGGGACCGACCCCTCGTCCAGAGCTGGACCGACCCCTCGTCTGCAGCCAGACCCCACCTCTACCGACCGAGCAAGCCGACGCAGTCCCTCTCATTTCTGATTTTATATATTTGCATCTTTTTTGATTATTACTCTCCCTAAGGATTTGTCAAATTTGTTGAACTTCTCAAAGAACCAACTTTTCATTTTTCATTATTCATTTTGTTGATTCTCCCTATTGCATTTATTTATTTATTTATTTATTTATTTTCATTCATTCCTTCATTCATTTCATATCCCCCCCTTGCAAATTGCTTGCTGTCTGCTCTCTGTGTCCATTCACTGTGTTGTCTTCTGTGTCTGTATTTATTTTTTATTTATTTCCTCCCCCACCCCCTTTGTGGCTTGCTTGTTTTCTTGTATCTGTGTCCATTCACTGCATGCTGTTCTGTGTTTTTGTTTTTTCTTGTCTCCCTTTTATGTTGCATCACCTTGCTGTGTCAGGTCTCCATGGCACTTGTGAGTAGCAGCACTCCACAGATGCTTGCAGACTGGGCAGCACTCTGCAGTGCTGGAGCTGGCAGCTCACCACAGTGTAAGGGCGATCCTGCCTTCATAAGGAGGTCCCAGAATGCGAACCCAGGGCCCCCCATATGGTAGATGGGAGCCCAACTGATTGAACCACAGCTGCTTCACATTCCCTATGGGTTTTTTTTGTTCTTGATTTCATTTATTTTTGCTCTGATCTTTACTATTTCTTTTCTTCAGCTTGGTTTAGGATTAGTTTGTTGTTCTTTTTCTAGTAGCTCCAGATGTGCAGTTAGTTCAATTTTAGCTCTGATTTTTTGTTTATTTTCAGGTACCAGAGCTGGAGATTGGCTCCTGTACCCTGTATGTGGGAAGCAGGTGCACAACCACTTGAGCTACAACTGTTTCCTTATTTCTTCTTTTTTAATATAAGCATTGCAGGCTGTAAATTTCTCTCTTACCAGTGTCTTTGTGATGTCCCACAGGTTTTGATATGTTTTGTTCTCATTTTCATTCAACTTCCAAATATTTTCTTCCATTGTGTAGGCTGCTTTATTGACCAGGTCCTCTTAAGCACAAATGACTTGATTATGAGGAGTTTCCCTTTATCTATTTTTTCTTTTATTGCGGTGCTTTGAGTGTAAGTCTAAGAAACAGTTGCCCAGCACAATATCTGAAGATCCTTCCCCACATTTTCTTCTGTGAGTTTTATGGTCCTGGTTCATATCTTCAGGTCTTTGTTCATTTTCAGTTCATTTTTGTTTAAGGTGCTAGATAGGGGTAAGGTGTAAGAAGGTGAAAAAGAAACCGACTGAATGGAAAAAAATTTGGAAATCACATATCCAATAATGGTTTAATATCCATGATATATAAAGAGACTCTACAGCTCAACACTAAAATGGCAAATCGCCCAAGTTAAACATGGGGAAAAGACTTAGTAAAGATCCTACACACATACAAAGTGTTGATAATAGGGAAGCAATTAGTTAAGATGTGAAGGATCTCTTGGGATTAAGCTTTCTTTTCTATCACCCAGAAGAAAGAAAAACATGTCCTTATATTAAGGACATATACATGGATTGTCATAATATCTCAAACTCGAAGGACCAAAATATCCAGCAAGAGGAACAAGAATAAACATTTTGTAATATAGTCATTCAAAGTCAAAGGACACAATCATAAAAAATGAGAGAACTGCTGATTTACCGAACATGAATGATTCTGAAACAATGTTGTGGGCAAAAGATGCATGCACCAAATGTAAATTCCAATTTATTTCATTTTTATGACTTTGAAGATATGGCAAAACTGATTTATGATAATAGAAAATCAGAACATGGGTGAATATGTTGGGGGGTATGTAATGAGTGAAGGGTATAGGGATTATTTTCCAGATTAATGGAAATGATTCATATCTTGATAGGGTCATTAGTACTGTAGGGACAGGGGATGAAACTTTTAAAAATATGACAAAGCATGCAGTTAACATCTGTGCATTTCACATCAATTTTACAAAAATTTAAATTTTTATAAAATTTAAAATTTTCACATTAATTTTATAAAAACAGAGAGATAGAAAAGTATTCCTAAGAATATACAGAGTTACACTCATTTATAGTATCTCTACATGTGACTCTTCTGCCCCTTTATTTGAACCTATATTTAGCACTATACTTGATAAATATATGTCCAAGAGACTTAAACCTTTGGTCCATCCACATGTCAGTTGAGCCCCGAATTACAGAAGAATTGCAATACCTACTCTCCAATTCATTGGACTCACCCAGGAAAAATAACCAGGAGATGATGATGGATAATGTCTATCCCAATGAACAGAAAGTGTCTTTTGAATGATTCTTGGGAATCTGTGAGAGGTAGGGAAGGAGCCCAATGACACTAGTCCAGACCTCACATTCCACAGCCTCCAGGGGGACTGAGGCATGTGTCAATATTCACCAGTATTCTGTTGTGTTTCATATTTTTGTTCAGACTTGTGCAGTCTGTTATAAGCCAACTTTTTATAAGACATGAAGAGCAGCTTGCAGACAGGCACACTAGCTACACTGATTGACAGGCAATGTCAACTTCTTGATGAGTGCTGCTCACAAGAGGTAAGCAGAGAGTAAGTGATCTTTAGGGGATGCTAGGCTAGAGATAGCAACTTTATTTATTTTTTAAAAGATTTATTTATTTCTCTCCCCTTCCCCCCACCCCCACCCCCACTTTCTGTGTCCATTTGCTGCATGTTCTTCTGTGTCCACTTGCATTCTTGACAGGCAGCACTGGGAAACTGTGTCTCTTTTTTTTGCATCATCTTGCTGTGTCAGCTCTGCATGTGGGTGGTGCCACTCCTGGGTGGTCTGTGCTTTTTTCATGTGGGGCAGCTCTCCTTGTGGGGCACACTCCTTGCATGTGGGGCAACACTAAGCGGGGGAACCCCTGTGTGGCAGGGCACTTCTAGTGCACAGCAGCACTGCACATGGACTAGCTCACCACACGGGCCAGGAGGTGCTGAGTATTGAACCCTGGACCTTCCATTTGGTAGGTGGACACTCTATCAGTTGAGCCACTTTTCCTTCCCAAGAAAATGACTTTAAAAATGGCCAGCCTTATTGACACCTACAGAAAGGCTAAGGGAACAAGAGCAATATTGTTGGAGGAATTAACTTTGGTGGTCCTAGAATTACAGGAAGAGGATCCAAATGACCCAAGCAAGAAGAAGAGATGAAGAAGAATCTGAAAACACTGAAGTCTCAAGAAGAGGAAATAAGAACCACCAGAGCACCAGGCACTTTTCCAAATGAAATTTGTTTGGAATTCCTCCCACTCCCTGATGTTCCTTCCTCCAGCAGTGGGCCTGGGTCAGTCTTAAAGCAGCACTGATCTTTTCTCCACTCAGGCCTGCAGAGCCAATAGGCAGGAATGACCCTCTCCAATTCCATCTGAGAGTCTTTGAGGCCAGTGGTTCAACAGAACTTCTTCCATGGGCTGGAGATCCTCTACCTTCACCTCCTGGACACACATGTGATTTCCTCCTTGGTCAATTCCTCCTTTAAGCACACATAGTTTGAACTTGAGGAACACACCATAAATATGTGACTTTCTCATTATAGAATCTCAACATGAAAGGACCTAGTACGACTGATGAGATGGTTAATATAATTAAGAAACTATTCAAGAGACTTAGCTCTTTTTTTATATATGATCATTTGCGTGTTTATTAACCTTATATTTATAATTTAAATTTTGTTGCTTTTATAAGTGTAAATTTTCTTTTATTTGTTCTCATTCACATTATATTAGGGATTGCCTCTGTGGACATGACCTGTTCTGAGATTCACAGATAGCTTCAAACTGTCACAGTTGGGTTCATGCTGCCTTTTCTAGGGATCAGAAAATATGCTGTTCCTGTAGCAAGTCCTGCAGAGGTGGGTATAGGCTTCCCCCTTCTGCTAATTTTCAGGAGAGCCATGTCATGAATGGCAAAGGCTGTGAGGTTGTCTGTGTAATGGTGCATGCAGTAACCACTACATGCGTATGGACACGGATGTATATATGTACACATATATAAAGTTATATATGCATATCCTTTCATTTATATCCCATATTCCCTTATCTCACAGATGGCAATAATATTTTTTCCCAAAGTCCTCTATAAGTTTTACTTTTCATCACTCCCTTTTTTAGTAAGCATGTTTGATCTCTATGTTTCCTACTACAAATCTCCTCAAATATCTAGTGTTCCTGGTTGCTTACTCACACTTAGCTTCTGGGGGTATACACCTGCCAAAGAAACTCTGTGTGTTTAGGTGGGGCCTGTGTCTTTTAGTGTATTTTATGTGGGTTGATGGAGTAGTTTTTTTATAGCAATTTTATTGAGATATTATCATACATAGAGTCCATCCAAAGTGTGCAATCAAT
This sequence comes from Dasypus novemcinctus, assembly GCF_030445035.2. Classification (NCBI taxonomy): domain Eukaryota; kingdom Metazoa; phylum Chordata; class Mammalia; order Cingulata; family Dasypodidae; genus Dasypus; species Dasypus novemcinctus. Next base: position 160,004 of record NW_026688153.1, read on the forward strand.
GGCTCTCAATATAACTAGGGTTTTGGAACCATCACCACAAGCAATTTTAGGACATTTTCATCATTCCAAATGGAAAACCTCATAACCAACAGCAGCTACCTCTCAATTCCTCTGTCCTTCCCCCACCCTACATAACCACTAATAACCATTCTGTGTCTACATGTTTATTTATAATTACATCTTAAACATAAAAGACCTCTACCATTTGTAGTACTTTGTGTCTGGTTTTCTTCATATAGGAAAACCGTTTTTATTGTGGTGATTTTCTAATTAGAGGTGTTGTAGGTTTATATAAATTCATGAAAAATACAATATTCCCATATCATCCCCTCTTGTTGACACTTTGCATTGGTGTGCTACCTCTAGTGCAATGGAGGAACAATATTAAAATATTACTGCAAAGTAAAGCCTGTAGTTTTCATTAGTTATATTTCCCCCTATTCCACCCTATTGTTAGTACCTGTAATAGTGATGTGCATTCGCTATATCTCCTAAAAAACATTCTTATATTTGTACTTTTAACCACAGTCATCCCCCACACATGGTTCACTGTGTTGTACCCATGTTTCTACCCTCTAGCTTTCCTTCCAGTGATACACATGACCAAAAACTTCCCCTTTAAACACATGTACACATGTAATTCAGTGCTGTCAATAACACTCACGAAAATGTGCTCCCATCACCTCTGTCCATTTCCAAAGATTTCCAATCAACCTGATGAAAAATTGTGCACAATTAAGTGTTAGTTCCCCATTTTAACACTCCTTCTATCTCCAGGTAACCTATATAAAAGGGTAGATTATAACCTTATGAGCTAGTGTGTTGTAATTAGTTGATATGAATGCAATCATATCTTTTTGTGCCTGGGTTACACAAAAGAAACTTCATAATATGACATGAACATGGTCTTCATTCTTTCTTACATCCAAATTGCATTCCTATATACATATATGTATATCACCTTTTGTTTATCCATTCATCAGTTGATGGACACTTGTCTCCATCCTTTGGTAACTGTGAATAAAGCCACTATGAACATCGGTGAGCAAATGTCTGTTCAGGTCCCATCTTACAGTTCCTCTGATTATGAACCTGGTAGCATGATTGCTCGATCATATAACAAGTCTATCCTTAGCTTCCCGAGGAACTGCTAAAGTGTCTTCCATAGTGGCTACCCCATTTTACATTGCACAAGCAGTGTATGACTGTTTGTCTTCCTCCACATCCTTTCCAACAATTGCAAGATTTCTGGTTGCTTTTTATACTGCCCATTCTAGTAGGTGTGATATGAAATCTCTTTATGGTTTTGATTATCTCTTTTTCTTTCATTGTAAGTGTTTGAGTGTAAAGTCTAAAAAACGTTGCCCAGTGCAATGTCTGAAGATTCTTCCCCACATTTTTTTTCTATGAGTTCTATGGTCCTAGTTCTTATCTTTATATTGTTGATCATTTTTGGTTAATTTTTGTTTAAGGTATGAGGTAGGTGTAAGGCCTAAAACGGTGGAAAGGCAGCTGGTTATTGGAAGGAAATACTTGGAAATCACAGATCTGAACAGGGCTTAATATCCATGATCTATAAAGAGTTTCTACAACTTAACACTTAAACAACAAATGACACAATTAAAAAATGAGCAACAGAGTTGTTTGAATAAATGATCAAAGTTTCCACACATGCACAGTGTTGATAATAGGGAAGCAGTGGAAGTGGGTGGTTACGTTAGAGTCTTCTATTTCCTGAATGATTTTTCAGTAAACCTTAAAACTTTTCTAGTTAAATGAGTTATCTGGAAATTGATAGCAAATTGTGTTAACTTTCAATCTGAGAAGGCAAAGAAAAACATCTTTCATATGTAACTACTGAAAGAATGCAAAAATAGTGTATATCTTCTAAAGAAATAGAAAAGATAAGATTGAATAAAGACTATGATTCCAAAGAAGATATTCAGGAGAAAAATAATATTATTGAATAGTGAGAATAAAGAAAAATTATAATTAAGGAAAGAAGATTAAATTTAATCTTGAAAAGTAATTAGTCATATAAGTGTTCCACCTAATCAAAATTTTCAAAAGGATATTTTAAGAACTACATGTGTTTCATTTTAAAATCCAGACCCTCCTGACCCATGTGGTGAGCTGGCCCACGTGCAGTGCTGATATGCACAAGGAGTGCCTTGCCACGCAGGGGTATCTCCAGTAGGGGAGCCCCATGCACATGGAGTGTGCCCCGTAAGAGAGCCACCCCGTGAGAGAAGAGAAAAGCACAGCCTGCTCAAGAATGGCACCACACACACGGAGAGCTGAAGCAGCAAGATGACACAACGAAAAGAGATATAGGGAAGCAGACTTGGCCCAGTGGATAGGGCATCCATCTACCACATGGGAGGTCTGGGGTTCAAACCCTGGGCCTCCTTGACCTGTGTGGAGCTGGCCCATGTACAGTGCTGATGCACACAAGGAGTGCCCCGCCACGCAGGGTTGTCCCCCATGTAGAAGAGCCCCACGCACAAGGTGTGCAACCCACAAGGAGAGCCACCCATTGTGAAATAAAGTGCAACCTGCCCAGAAATGGCACCGCACACACGGAGGATTGATGCAGCAAGATAATGCAACAAAAAGAAACACAGATTCTGGTGCCACTGACAACAACGGAAGCAGAAAAAACAAGAACACGCACCAAATGGACACAGAGAACAGACAAATAGGGGGTGGGGGAGAGGAGAGAAATAAATAAAATAAATAAATAAAAAAAAAGAGAGATACAGATTACCCATCCTGCCAACAAGAATATGAGCAGACACAGAAGAACACACAATGAATGGACACAGAGAATAGACAACTGGGGGTGGGGGGACAGGAAGGGGAGAGAAATAAATAAAAAAATAATTCTATATAAAAAAAAAAAATCTAAGGGGGAGCAAATGTAATACAAGTTGTTGAGTGCCTGCTCCCCACGGTCAATCCCAGGTACCTTCTGAAAAAAATCAAAGATAGACAGCATGTTTGGCAGTAAAATATGGATTTTACATAATCACAGATAAACACAAATATAAGTAAATCTTGTGTCAGTATGGCAACAGCAAATACACAAACATTAAGGAAAATGTAGCAGAATTGTAGGGTATTATCATATCATTAAAAGGTTTAAATTCCAAGAAAAAAATAGCACATTAAAATTGAAGTGCACCTATTTGCAAGCTTTAAGCAATTTGACAGGATAACAACATGTAAGAGCCAAACCCAAATCCCAATAGGAGATTTTGGGATGAGTCTCTCAGCAAGGGATGGAATATAAGAAAAATTATCAACAAGGATAAGAGACTACTTCATTATCATGAATAATATAATTTACTTAATGCACACCTTTCCTTAAGCCATCTATATAAAACATGGCAAAGAGAAAAATACACTTCTTTTTCATGAACTTAAGGAACTAAAGGGGTGAGGCAGGAGAAGGATATGTAGGAGGCAACCATGATCATTCTGTCAGCAATGAAGCAGGCTTTAAGAAGAGAAAGAGGAAGCAAAGTAGAAGGGGCCAGATGAACACAGGAAGTGAAGGATGGAAGTAACATGGAAAGAGAGAAGTGAAAAAAGGCCACAAAGTTTGGCCTGAACACTTATCAGGAGGGAAATGCAGACTATGGAAAAGGGAGAGACCAAGAAGGAGGAGTTTGGGGAAGGAATCTAGAGTTTGGCTTTGGCATATTACACACAGAAGTGGGATGTCTTGGATACAACTCTGTATAAATCTGGATTGTGTGGAAAAATTGGGTTAGATAAACAGGGTTAGTATTCATGCCAGGATAGATGGAACTTGAAGCCAACATCACATGACCAGCAAGTGAACCGATTTCTGAAGGAGGAAAGAGGTCCAAGTATGGAGCCCTGGGGTAAAAAAGAACTAAAGCTGAGGAATTTTTGGAAGAAAACACAAACCAGCAGAGGAGACAGACATGGAAAGACTAGAGAGTCCAGATGACAAAAAGAAAAAGGAGAATGTGGTGAAACAGAAATAAGTGATGGGAGGACTTGAAGAAGGTCAGAGGAACCAACTGTGCCAAATGCAGCTGATGCCACAATTAGTGGGATGAGAAGGATCTTTTGGGAGTAAGCTCTCCTTTTCTATCACCCAGAAAAAAGGAAAACATGTCCTTATACGAAGGATACCTGCAAAACCTTTAGGTCATAATACCTAAACTTTAAGGGTCCAAATATCCACACCAAAAGAACAAGAATTTTGTAATAGTCATTCAATTTCAAAGGATTCACTGATAAAAAACAAACAGGGAACTATTGATCCACCAAACAAGAAGAATGAACCTCAGAACAGTTATTTTGAGCAAACAATGCAGGCACCAAAATGTAAATTCCAATTTATTTCATTTTTATGAATTTCAAGATGTAGCAAAATGAATGTATGCAGATAGAAAATAAGAATGAGAGTGAATATGTTGGGAGGTGGTTATTGATTGACATGTATAGGGATTATTTTCCAGATTCTTGGAAATGATTCATATATGGCAAGTGGGTACTGTAGGTGAAGGAGATGAAAGGTTTGAAAAATTTGACATCATTCAGTTAAGAACAAAACACTTAACTATATTTAAATTTTACATCACTTTGAAACAAGCAATAAGAGAGAGATAGAGAGAGGAGACTGCCCATAAGAGTACAATGGATTGCCCTCATGCACAACTGAGCAGAGTCAGAGAGACAGATAAAGCAGATACAACCCCCAGATATTGGTTCCTTTGAGGGCTAAAGAGACCCATGGGATTTATGGTCATGGCCGATGGGGTTAACTACCAGGTCAGATGGCCCCTCTTTGGAAATGGTGTTTATGTGTGATGAATCTGGACTCAGATGGGATCTTCCTTCATAAGACTTTCATGCTAATGTGCTGGAGGTGCAGTTAATGTTGGGATTTAAGATATATTTAGGGGATTTGAATCTCTGGACTGACAATGTGATAGCCAGGTCCTGAGCCTCAACAGACTCCAGCACCTACAATCTGATTTATTGGACTTACCACACTCAGCTAAGATGGAGTTGAAGAAGGACAAACACCACACCATGGAGCCTAGAGTGATTAAAACTGAAAGTGGGAGGATTGCATCCAGCATCCATGTGGAATCTGAGCCTCCTCTTGACATAGAGGTGCAATGGACACAACCAATCCAATGTCCACATAGAAGAGGTGGCATTGGATTGGGAAAAGTGGACATAGTGGATGATGGGTATGGGGAAAGGCAGGAAGAGATGAGAGGTGGAGGCGTCTTTGGGACATGGAGCTGCCCTGGATGGTGCTTCAGAGGCAATCACCGGACATTGTAAATCCTCACAGGGCCCACTGGATGGAATGGAGGAGAGTATGGGCCATGATGTGGACCATTGACTATGAGGTGCAGAGGTGCCCAAAGATGTACTTACCAAATCCAATGGACGTGTCATGATGATGGGAACGAGTGTTGCTGGAGGGGGGAGAGGTGGGGTGGGGGGGTGGGGTTGAATGGGACCTCACATATATATTTTTAATGTAATATTATTACAAAGTCAATAAAAAAAAAAAAAGAGTACAATGGAGATAAGCACATTTTATTTTCAGTATCTTTCCCCCAATGACCACCTCACTGATGAGCAGCTGGGCTGTCTATTGCTTGTGGGTTCCAGGCAGAATGTTGGGGAGTTCTCTGGGATTTGTTGTGGATACAGGGTTACTGGGCAGAGTCCTGTGGTGGCATCAGTGCCACAGAGGGCCTCTAGTGCTCTGTGGAGATTGTCTTTTGGACGATCCCAGGGAAGCTTTGAGAGGTCGTGATGGAGCGCAATGGCACTACCCCACACCTCACATTCCACAGCCTCCAGGGGAACTCGGGGGCATTTCAATCCTTCTTCAGCATTCTGGTGTGCCTCTTCTTGTTAGACTTGAGCAGTCTGTTAGAAGCTGACTTTATATAAATCATGAAAAACAGCTTGTGGACACACTAGCTACACTGACTGTCAAGAAATATCAACTTCTTGATAAGATGAGTGCTGCTAACAGGACGTATGCAGAGACTAAGTCATCTTTAGGGGAAGCTAGGCTAGAGAAAGTGACTTTGAAAATGCCCAGCCTCATTGACACCTACAGAAAGGCTAAGGGAACAACAGCAGTGTTGATGGAGGAATTAACTTCAGTGGTCCTAGAACTACAGGAAGAGAGATCCAGATGTTCCAGACAAAGAGAGATGAAGAAAGCATAGTCATTAGTATCAGGGGCTCACTGTTGTACACTCATTCCTTCCTGGTCCTTGCTGTTGCACCTGGGGAACTGCCGCTGCTCCCCTAGGGACCACGACAGAGCCCCCCCCCCCCCCGGCCAGGAACCCAGCACCCCCCCCAGCTGTCATTTTTAATTGTTTCCACTATGAATGTATCCAAACATTTCCATGCACCCTAGACACATGCCCTGTATAACTCACTGTCAACCATATGTCCCGTCAATAACATCCCATACCAGTATTCCTCCGCTGCCATTGTTGAACCACTTTGTGATCCAAAACTTCCTGAAAAGTGAAGCCCAATATAATGCCAGGTTCCCTTAATAGTAAAATGGAATATAGCGATGAGTTTAAAGGTTAGATATAGAATACATATTAATTTGGAAAAATTCTACATCCTATCTTTTTCTTTTCTTTTTTCTAATTATTAAGCTTCTCTTCACAAGAGTTATAGATCACAGCAATTCATATATACAATATACAGTACTCCCATATATCCAACATAAAACCCTTTTCCCTTCCACAGCAATAATCTGTTAACATATTCATATCATATTTACAGAAACTGATGTACATATATTGAGACAATAGCTTTCAAACAAGGTAACATTTGTATTTACAGTGTGGTTTATATTTTACACTGAACAATTTTCTAAATTTTCAGTTATCTTATGTTTTACATTATGATTTTACTTTTTAGCCTATCAGGCCCTATGTATTTTTGGTGTAATTTTACATGTCTTATATCCATCCTTGCATACTCTTGTGAAACACTTCTATTGCCCTCACAGTTACATTGCTTCCATCTATTCAATACCTATTTCCCCCTTCCCTTAGGGCCCACAATGTCAGTCAATCTTCATTTCTTGAAGAGCCATGTTCAGAGATACTTGCAACAATGTTGAGGGCTTGATATGCTGAACTGCCTTAATGCCCTGGGAGCCACCCTTTCTCTTGAGAGATACAGTTCCCTCTATTTGATTGCCTCAGTCCTCCCCAGGATGTGGGTATATCTTCACGCTCATTATATGGGTCTCTACCCAATGATATAACCAACTCTGGCAAAATGAGCATTCACATATTCCCTAGGAGTCTGTCCTACATCAGATTATCCCCTTTAAGTATCTTAAACAAGTAACTTTCCTAATTATATTTTTAAAAGGTTTTCTCAGCATTATACTCTCAACCAACACCTGACAATCTCCTATGATCGTATGTTTCCCCATCCGCCCCCCAAATTCTTGGGCAATATTACCCATCGGCCCATCCCTAGCCCCCCTCAAGCCCACAAAGCCCCACCCAAAGGTAACCCTATGCCCCCATTTTATCTCTTCCTTGTACACATACTTACCTCCAGCTTTTCATAGATTTCACCCATGTAGATGTCAGCTTACATCCTTCCTCAACCCCCCGATTTCCTGTAAGCCTATCATCCAGTCTCTAGCTCTCTGAAGCAGCTTGGTTTACTTATTTCACATCATTGAGGTCATGTAGTATTTGTCCTTCAATGTCAATGCCTGGGTTGCTTCACTCAACATAAGGTTCTCAAGAGTCATCCATGTTATCACGTGTGTTTGTAGTGTATTTGTTCTTAAAGCCGAGTAGTATTCCATTGTATGTATATATCACATTTTATTTATCCATTCATCTTTTGATGGGCATTTGGGTTGATTCCAACTTTTGGCGATAGTGAACAATGCTGCTATGAACATTGGTGTGCATATATCAGATTGTGTCGTTGTTTTCAGTTCAGTGGAATTGCTGGGTCATATGGCAAATCTATGGTTAATTTTTTGAGAAACCACCAAACTGTCCTCCAGAATGATTGGATCCTTCTGCATTTCCACCAGCAGTGGATGAGTACTCCCATTTCTCCACATCCTCTCCAGCATTTGTATTCTTGTTTTTTTCATAGCTGCCAATCTTATGGGAGTAAGATGGTATCTAATTGTAGTTTTGATTTGCATTTCCCTGATAGCTAAAGATTTGGAGAATTTTTCATGTGTTTTTAAGCCATTTGTATTTCTTCTTTGGAGAAGTGTCTGTTTAAATCTTTTTCCCATTTTTTAAATGGGTTGTTTATCTTTTTATTTTCAAGATATATGAGTTCTTTATATATGCAAGTTATAAGTCTTTTATCCGATATAAGTTTGCCAAATATTTTCTCACATTGTGTAGGCTCTCTTTTGACTTTCTTGTCAAACTCCTTTGAGGTGCAGAAGGCTTTAATTTTGAGGAAGTCCCATATATCTATTTGTTCTTTTGCTGTGATGTTCATGAAGCCATTTCCTATTACAGGGTCTTGTAGATGTTTCCCTACACTGCTTTCCAAAGTCTTTATGGTCTTGGCTCTTATATTTAGATCTTTGATCCATTTTGAGTTGATCTTTGTATAAGGTGTGAGATGGTAATCCTCTTTAATTCTTCTACATATGGATATCCAGTTCTCCAGGCACCATTTGTTGAATAGGCCATTCTCTCCCAGTTGAGAGGATTTGGTGGCTTTATCAAATATTGTATGGTTATATATATGAGGTTCTATATCAGAACTTTCAATTCAATTCCATTGGTCTGTGTGTCTCTCCTTATACCAATACCATACTGTTTTCACTACTGTAGATTTGTATTATGTTTTGAAGTCAGGTAGTGTGATTCCTCCACTTTCGTTTTTCTTTTTCAATATGTCTTTGGCTATTCGGGGCCTCTTTCCTTTCCAAATAAATTTCATAGTTAGTTTTTCTAGTTCCTTAAAGAAGGCTGTGTTGATTTTTATTGGGATTGCATTGAATGTGTAGATCAGTTTTGGTAGGATAGACATCTTGATAATATTTAGTCTTCCTATCCATGAACAAGGAATATTCTTCCATTTATTTAGGTCTTCTTTGATTTCCTTGAACAGTCTTGTGTAGTTCTTTACCTCTTTAGTTAAATTTATTCCTAAATATTTGATAATTTCTTTTTTACCATTGTGAATGGTATTTGTTTCTTGATTTCCTCCTGATCTTGCTCATTATTGGTGTACAGAAATGCTACTGATTTTTGTGCATCGATCTTATAACCTGTGACTTTACTAAACTCATTTATGAGTTCTAGAAGCGTTGCTGTAGATTTCTCAGGGTTTTCTATGTATAGGATCATGTCATCTGCAAATAATGAAATTTTGACTTCTTCCTTTCCAATTTGAATGTTTTTTATATCTGGTTCTTGCCTCTGCTCGAGCAAGTACTTGTAAGACAATGTTAAATAGAAGGGGAGATGGTGGGCATCCTTGTCTTGTTCCTGAATTTAGAGGGAAAGATTTTAGGATTTCTCCATTGTAAACGATGTTGGCTGTGGGTTTTTCATATATACTCTATCATGTTCAAAAAATTTCCTTGTATTCTGATCTTTTGCAGTGTTTTTATCAAGAAAGGGTGCTGTATTTTGTCAAATGCTTTTTCTGCATCTGTAGATAAAATCATGTAATTTTTTCCCTTCAATCTGTTTATATGGTGTATTACATTGATTGATTTTCTTATATTGAAGCATCCTTGCATACCTGGAATGAATCCCACTTGGTTGTGGTGTATAATTCGTTTAATGTGTTGTTGAGTATGATTAGCAAGTATTTTGTTAAGTATTTTTGCATCTACGTTCATTAGAGAAATTGGTCTGTAATTTTCCTTTCTTGTGGTGTCTTTGGCTTTGGTACTAGGGTAATGTTGGCATCATAGGAGTTCGGCAATGTTCCTTCTGTTTTGATTTTTTGGAGGAGTTTCAGCAGGATTGGTGTTAATTCTTTCTGGAATGTTTTGTAGAAATCACCTGTGAAGCCATCTGGCCCTGGGCTCTTCTTAGTTGGGAGGTTTTTAATGACTGATTCTATGTCTTTACTTGTGATTGGTTTGTTGAGATCATCAATTTCTTCTTTTGTCAATATTGGCTTCTTATGTGTTTCTAGGAATTTGTCCATTTCCTCTGAATTGTCATTTTTGTTGGAATATAGTTTTTCAAAGTATCCTTTTATGATAGTCTTTTTTTCTGTGGGGTCCGTGTTGATATCTCTTTTCTTAATTTTTTATTTTGTGTATTTGCATCTCTCTTTTTTTCTTTGTTAGTCTCGCTAAGGGTTTGTCAATTTTATTGATCTTCTCAAAAAACCAGCTCTGGTTTCTTGCTTATCTTTTCAAATGCTTTCTTATTTTCTATTTCATTTGGTTCTGCTCTTATCTTTGTTATTTCCTTCCTTCTTCTTCCTGTTGGGTTACTTTGTTGTTGTTTTTCTAATTCCTTCAAATGTGCAGTTAGTTCTTCAATTTTTGCTCTTTCTTCTTTTTTGATGTATGAATTTATGGCTATAAATTTCCCTTTCAGTATTGCTTTTGCTGCATCCCATAAGTTTTGGTATGTTGTGTTATCATTATCATTTGTTTCAAGGTAGTTTGATTTCTTTTGAGATTTCTTCTTTGACCCACTGTTTTTCTAAGAGTGTGCTGTTTAATTTCCAAATCATGGTGTGAAATCTGGGCCTCTGGGCCTTGCAGATTTCCAGCTTCACTCCACTGTGGTCAGAGATATTGTTTTGTATGATTTTGATCTTTCTGAATTCATTAAGTCTAGCTTAGAGAATGATCTATGTGCACTTGAGAAAAATGTATATCCTGCTGTATTCGGGTGTAATAATCTGTAAATGTCTATTAGATCCAGCTCCTCTAATATACTGTTGAAATATTTTGTTTCTTTAGTGATTCTCTTTTGAGATGTTCTGTCCAGAGTTGATAGTGGTATATTAAAATCTCCCACTACATTTGTACATGCATCTATTCTTTCACTTAGTTTTTCCAGTGTTTGCCTCACATATTTGGAGGCGCCCTTGCTAGGAGCATAAATATTAATGATTGTTTGTTCTTCTTGACAGATTGTCCCTTCTTGATCTCTCACAATTGTTTCGCATTTAAAGTCTATTTTGTCTGATATTAATATAGCTACTCCTGCCTTTTTTTGGTTGTTTGCTTGTAAGATTGTTTTCTAACCATTCACTTTCAGCCTCCATGAATCTCTGGGTCTAAGATGTGTCTCTTGTAGACAGCATATAGATGGGTCATATTTCCTTATCCAATGTCCCAGTCTGAATCTTTTGATAGGTGAGTTTAACCCATTGACATTCAGTGTTATTACTTTCAAGGAATTATTTATTTTAGCCATATTTTGATTGGACTTCTGTTTGTCATATTTTGTTTTTTTTTCTTCTCTTTTTTTTAATTTTTATTTAATTCATTTTTTTAAAAAATATTACATTCAAAAAACATGAGGTCCCATTCAACCCCACTGCCCCCACCCCCCACTCCCCCCACAGCAAAACTCTCTCCCGTCATCATGACACATCCATTGCATCTGGTTGGTACATCTCTGGGCATCGCTGCACCCCATAGTCAATGGTCCACATCATAGCCCAGACTCTCTCATGTTCCATCCAGTGGGCCCTGGGGGGATCGACAATGTCCATAGTTGTCCATGAAGCACCACCCAGGACAACTCCAAGTCCCAAAAACGCCTCCCATCTCATCTCTTCCTCCCATTCCCCGCACCCAGCTCCCACCATGGCCACCCTTCCCACACCAATGCCACATTTTCTCTGTGGACATTGAATTGGTTGTGTCCATTGCACAACTATGTCAAGTGGGGGCTTAGATTCCACATGGGTACTGGATGCAATCCTCCTGCTTTCAGTTTTAGGCACTCTAGGCTCCATGGTGTGGTGGTTGACCTTTTTTAACTCCATGTTACCTGAGTGGGGTAAGTCCAATAAATCAGAGTGTAGGAGCTGAAGTCTGTTGAGGCTCAGGGCCTGGCTATCATATTGTCAGTCCAGAGATTCAAATCCCCTAAATATATCTTAAACCCCGACACCAACTACAATTCCAGTTAAGTAGCATGAAAGTCTTGTGAAAAGAGATCCCATCTGAGTCCAGTTCCATCACACAGAAACACCAGCTCCAAAGAAGGGCCATCTGACATGGCAGTGAACCCCATCTGCCATGACCATAGAACCCGTGAGTCTCTTTAGCCCTCAAAAGAACCAATACCTGGGGTTGTATCTACTTTATCTGTCTCTTATATTCTGCTCAGTTGTGCATAAGGGCAATCCTTCTGACAACCTCCAGACTCTTTTTTAGAGACTCATAGCCATATAAACTCATTTCTCCTTTCCATTTCCCCCTTACATATAGGGCAAACAGCATTTTGAAGTCACGTTTTTATATGTAGACAGGGATATTCTGCTGATCCCGCATTGAACCTTTAATTCAAGGTCATTTTCTAGTTGCATCTTCAGCTGGTATTTGGAAGTGATCCCTCGGTGCCAGGGAGGCTCATCCCCGCTTGTCATGTCCTATGCTGGGGGGAATGCACTGCATCTACATGCTGAGTTTGGCTTTGAGACTGGCCACATTTGAGTAACATGAAGGCTGTCAAGAGGAAACTCCCAGGTACAATGCTTCTCTAGGCCTTGTTCTTATTGCAGGCGTATAGGCTCACAAGCATAGTCATTAGTATCAGGAGCCCACTGTTGGACCCTCATTCCTTCCTGGTTCTTACCGTTGCACCTGGGGGACTGCCGCTGCTCCTCTAGGGACCACGACAGTGCTCCCCCGGCCAGGAACCCAGTACCCCCCCAGCTGTTGTTTTTAATTGTTTCCACTATGAGTATATCTAAACATTACCATTCATCCTGGACATATGCCCTGTATACCTCCCTGTCAACCATATATAGCCTGACAATAACATCCCATACCAGTATTCCTCCGCTGCCATTGTTGAACCACTCTGTGATCCAAAACTTCCTGTAAAGTGAATCCCAATATAATGTCAGGTTCCCTTACTAGTAAAATGGAATATAGCGATGAGTTTAAAGGTTAGATCCAGAGTACATATTGATTTGGAAAAATGTCTACATCCTATCTTTTACTTTTCTTTTTTCCTAATTATTGAGCTTCTCTTCACAAGAGTCTTAGACCACAGTAATTCATATATACAATATACAGTACTCCCACACATCCACCATAGAACCTTTTCCCTTCCACAGCAATAATCTTTTAACTTATTCATATCATATTTACTGAGACTGATTCATATCATATTTACAGATTCCGAAACAATGGCTTTCAAACAAGGTGACATCTGTACTTACAATGTGGTCCATACTTTAGGATATACAGTTTTCTAAATTTTTTAGTTATCCTGTGTTTTACATTATGGTTTACATTATTAGTCTGCCGTCCCCTATATGTTTTGGTGTAATATTACATGTTTTATATTCATCCTCGTGTACTCTCACGAAACTCCTCTCTTGCCCCCACATTTACCTTGGTTCCATCCATTCAACATCCATTTTCCCCTCCCCTTGGGGCCCACAGCGACAGCCAATCTCCATTTCCCGAGGAGCCACGTCCAGAGATACTTGCAACAGTGTTCAGGGCCTGACTTGCTCAACTGCCCTAATGCCCTGGGAACCACCCTTTCTCTCGAGAGATACAATTCTCTCTATTTGGTGGCATTACTCCTCCCCAGGATGTGGGGCCACCCCAACTCCCACTTCTTGGGCCTCTACCCAATGGTACAACCCACCCTGGCAAAATGAGCCTTCAGACATTCCCCACAAGTCTGTCCCTCATCGGACCATCCCCTCTGAGCATCCTAAACAGGTAACCCTTCTAATTATATTTTGATATGATTTTCTCAGCATTTTACTCTCAACCAACAACTGACACTCTCCTATGCTTGTATGTTGCCCCTCCCTCCAATTTTGTGGGCAATATTACCCATCTGCCCATCCCCAGCCCCCCTCAAACCCACAAAGCCCCATCCAAAGGCAACCCCTTATCCCCATTTTATCTCTTCTTTGTGCTCAAACTTACCGCCAGCTCATCATAGATTCCACCCCTGCAGACGTCAGCTCACATCCTTCCTCGACCCCCCGATTTCCTGTAAGCCTATTTTCCAGTCTCTAGCTCTCTGAGGCAGCTTGTTTATTTCATATCATTGAGGTCATGTAGTATTTGTCCTTCAATGCCTGGGTTGCTTCACTGAGCATAAGGTTCTCAAGATTCATCCATGTTATCACGTGTGTTTGTAGTGTATTTGTTCTTATACCCCAGTAGCATTCCATTGTGTGTATATACCACATTTTATTGATCCACTCGTCTGTTGATGGGCATTTGGGTTGATTCCAACTTTTGGCGATAGTGAACAATGCTGCTATGAACATTGGTGTACATATATCGGTTTGTGTCCTTGTTTTCAGTTCTGCTGGACCCAGCAGTGGTATTGCTGGATCATATGGCAAATCTATGGTTAGTTTTTTGAGAAACCGCCAAATTGTCCTCCAGAATGGCTGGATCCTTCTGCATTCCCACCAGCAGTGGATGAGTGTTCCCCTTTCTTCACATCCTCTCCAGCATTTGTATTCTTCTGTTTTTTCATAGCTGCCAATCTTATGGGAGTAAGATAGTATCTCATTGTAGTTTTGATTTGCATTTCCCTGATAGCTAGGGATTTGGAGCATTTTTTCATGTGCTTTTTAGCCATTTGTATTTCTTCTTTGGAGAAGTGTCTGTTTAAATCTTTTTCCCATTTTTTAAATGGGTTGTTTATCTTTTTATTTTCAAGATATATGAGTTCTTTATATATGCAAGTTATAAGTCTCTTATCAGATATATGGTTGCCAAATATTTTCTCCCATTGTGTGGGTTCCCTTTTTACTTTCTTGACAAACTCCTTTGAGGTGCAGAAGGCTTTAATTTTGAGGAAGTCCCATTTATCTATTAGTTCTTTTGCTGCTTGTGCTTTTGGTGTGATATTCATGAAGCCATTTCTTATTACAAGGTCCTGTAGATGTTTCCCTACACTGCTTTCCAAGATCTTTATGGTCTTGGCTCTTATATTTAGGTCTTTGATCTATCTTGAGTTGATCTTTGTATAAGCTGTGAGATGGTAATCCTCTTTCATTGTTCTACATATGGCTATCCAGTTCTCCAGGCACCATTTGTTGAATAGGCCATTCTCTCCCAGTTGAGAGCGTTTGGTGGCTTTATCGAATATTATATGGCTATATATATGAGGTTCTATATCAGAACTTTCAATTCGATTCCATTGGTCTGTGTGTCTCTCCTTATGCCAGTACCATGTTGTTTTCACTACTGTAGCTTTATAGTATATTTTGAAGTCAGGAAGTATGATTCCTCCAATTTCCTTTTTCTTTTTCAATATATCTTTGGCTATTTGGGGCCTCTTTCCTTTCCAAATAAATTTCATAGTTAGTTTTTCTAGTTCCTTAAAGAAGGCTGTGTTGATTTTTATTGGGATTGCATTGAATGTGTAGATCAGTTTTGGTAGGATAGACATCTTGATAATATTCAGTCTTCCTATCCATGAACAAGGAATTTTCTTCCATTTATTTAGTTCTTTAATTTTCTTGAACAGTCTTGTATAGTTCTCAGTGTATAAGTTTTTTACCTCTTTAGTTAAATTTATTCCTTTAGTTAAATTTTTATTTACTATTGTGAATGGTATTTGTTTCTTGATTTCCTCCTGATCTTGCTCATTATTGGTGTACAGAAATGCTACTGATTTTTGTGCAGTGATCTTATAACCTGCGACTTTACTAAACTCATTTATGAGTTCTAGAAGCGTTGCTGTAGATCTCTCAGGGTTTTCTATGTATAGGATCATGTCACCTGCAAATAATGAAATTTTACTTCTTCCTTTCCAATTTGAATGCCTTTTATATCTGGTTCTTGCCTCAGTGCTCAAGCAAGTACTTCTAAGACAATGTTAAATAGGAGCGGAGACAATGGGCATCCTCGTCTTGTTCCTGAGTTTAGAGGGAAGGATTTTAGGATTTCTCCATTGTAAACAATGTTGGCTGTAGGTTTTTCATATATACTCTTTATCATGTTCAAAAAATTTCCTTGTATTCCGATCTTTTGGTGTGTTTTTATCAAGAAAGTGTGTCGTATTTTGTCGAATGCTTTTTCTGCATCTATAGCTATAATCATGTGATTTTTTTCCTTCAATCTGTTTTTATGGTGTGTTACATTGATTGATTTTCTTATGTTGAACCATCCTTGCATACCTGGAATAAATCCCACTTGGTCATGGTGTATAATTCATTTAATGTGTTGTTGAATATGATTAGCAAGTATTTTGTTAAGTATTTTTGCATCTAGGCTCATTAGAGAAATTGGTCTGTAATTTTCCTTTCTTGTGGAGTCTTTGTTTGACTTTGGTACTAGGGTAATGTTGGCATCATAGAAGGAGTTCAGCAATGTTCCTTCTGTTTCGATTTTTTGGAGGAGTTTCAGCAGGATTGGTGTTAATTCTTTCTGGAATGTTTTGTAGAAATCACCTGTGAAGCCATCTGGCCCTGGGCTCTTCTTAGTTGGGAGGTTTTTAATGACTGATTCTATGTCTTTACTTGTGATTGGTTTGTTGAGATCATCAATTTCTTCTTTTGTCAATATTGGCTTCTTATGTGTTTCTAGGAATTTGTCCATTTTCTCTGAATTGTCATTTTTGTTGGAATATAGTTTTTCAAAGTATCCTCTTATGATAGTCTTTATTTCTGTGGGGTCAGTGGTGATATCGCCTTTCTCATTTCTTATTTTGTGTATTTGCATATTCTCTTTTTTTCTTTGTTCGTCTCGCTAAGGGTTTGTCAATTTTGTTGATCTTCTCAAAAAACCAGCTCTTGTTGTTTATCTTTTTGAGTGGTTTCTTATTTTCTATTTCATTTAGTTCTACTCTTATCTTTGTTATTTCCTTCCTTCTTCTTCCTGTTGGGTTACTTTGTTGTTGTTTTTCTAATTCCTTCAAATGTGCAGTTAGTTCTTCAATTTTTGCTCTTTCTTCTTTTTTGATATATGAATTTATAGCTATAAATTTCCCTCTCAGTACTGCTTTTGCTGCATCCCATAAGTTTTGGTATGTTGTGGTATCATTTCATTTGTTTCAAGGTAGTTTGATTTCTTTTGAGATTTCCTCTTTGACCCACTGTTTTTCTAAGACTGTGCTGTTTAATTTCCAAATCATGGTGTGAAATCTGGGCTTCTGTCCCTTGCAAATTTCCAGCTTCACTCCACTGTGGTCAGAGATATTGTTTTGTATGATTTCAATCTTTCTGAATTCATTAAGCCTTTCTTTGTGGCCTAGCATATGGTCTAGCTTGGAGAATGATCCATGTGCACTTGAGAAAAATGTATATCCTGCTGTATTCAGGTGTAATGATCTGTATATGTCTATTAGATCCAGCTCCTCTAATATACTGTTGAAATATTTTGTTTCTTTAGTGATTCTCTTTTGAGATGTTCTGTCCAGAGTTGATAGTGGTGTATTAAAATCTCCCACTATAATTGTAGATTCATCTATTCTTTCACTTAGTTTTTCCAGTGTTGGCCTCACATATTTGGAGGTGCCCTTGTTAGGAGCATAAATATTAATGATTGTTTGTTCTTCTTGACAGATTGTCCCTTCTTGATCTCTCACAATTGTTTCGCATTTAAAGTCTATTTTGTCTGATATTAATATAGCTACTCCTGCCTTTTTTTGGTTGTTTGCTTGTAAGATTGTTTTCCAACCATTCACTTTCAGCCTCCATGAATCTCTGGGTCTAAGATGTGTCTCTTGTAGACAGCATATAGATGGGTCATATTTCCTTATCCAATGTCCCAGTCTGAATCTTTTGATAGGTGAGTTTAACCCATTGACTTTCAGTGTTATTACTTTCAAAGAATTATTTATTTTAGCCATATTTTGATTGGACTTGTGTTTGTCACATTTTGTTTTTTTTTTCTTTTCTTTTTTTCTATTTTGTTGCTCTTACACTCTCCTCCAACTCTGCCTGTCCTGTTTTTTACTTTCTTCCTGCACAACTCCCTTTAGAATTTCTTGAAGAGGAGGTTTCTTGTTGGCATACTCTTTCAGTTTCTGTTTATCTGTGAATATTTTGAACTCTCCATCATTTTTGAATGCTAGTTTAGCTGGATAGAGTATTCTTGGTTGGAAATTTTTCTTTTAGTACCTTGACTGTATCATACTACTGCCTTCTTGCCTCTACGATTTCACATGAGAAGTCAGCACTTAATCTTATGAAGCCTCCCTTTTATGTGATGGTTTTCTTTTCCCTTGCTGCTTTTAGAATTTTCTCTTTGTCTTGAGCATTGGATAATTTGACAAATATATGTCTTGTGGTGGGCCTGTTGGGGTTTATGATATTTGGGGTGCATTGTGCTTCTTGGATATGTACATCTGTCTCTCTCAGTAGATTTTTGAAGTTTTCAGCCATTATTTCCTGCAACACCCCTTCTGACCCCTTTCCCTTCTCTTCTCCTTCTGGGATGCCTATAATACGTATGTTTGTGCATTTTGCATTGTCATTCAGGTCCCTAAGTCCTAGCTGGATTTTTTCTATGTTTTTATCAATCAATTCTACTATCTGTTTGATTTCTGATGTAATGTCTTCCAGATCAGTAATTCTCTCCTCTGTCTCTTCTAATCTGCTGCTATTTGCTGCGAGTGTATTTTTTTTATTTCTTTAACTGTGGTGTTCTTTCCCATCATATGTTATCTCTTTGCGTATGTCTGCAATTTCCTATCCATGTGTTTTCTTCATATTGCTAAATTCTTTCTATTCTTCTTTAAGTTTGTCTCTGATATATGTTCTGAGATCTTTAATTACTTGTCCAAAGTTCTGCTCCCCTTCCTGGTTTTTAGTTTGTTCATTGGATTCAGCCATGTTTTCCTGATTACTGGTTTGGTTTGTAGTTTTTTGTTGCTGTCTGGTCATCATTTTATCTTGATGTGTTTAATCAGTTCCTTAGCTTCTTTGTCTAGTCTTGGGGATTAATTAGCTGTTGTTGTTGCATAAGTGTTATATCTTCTCTTTGTCACTTTGTTCTTCTTATTCTAATTTCTTGTTGCTGACTGAGTACTCTTTGAAGGAAAATATTAGGGCCGGGAAAGGCAATTGTGTAAAAAAGGAAAATGTGTAAAGTAGTATTGGTAATAAATGTTAACAGAGCAAGAATATGAGATCTGGGAGGATGGATATTAGATTCATGTAAGTTGTGTAAAGTTATAGGAGTAAGTAGAGTACCTATAATGAGATAGTTGACTGAATATTGGAGGAATATAGTATGAATTAAAAAGCCAGTGTTTTCATGAGAGAGGGAAAGAGAAAAGAAAGACAATAGTATCAAGTGTGGATAAAAAACAGAAAACAAAACAAAGGTATTAGAAATTAAAAGTTAGACCATTTGGGGACCAAAGAAACGGAGGTGGAATATAGGAGAGTCAGTAGATAATGGAGGATATCAAGATGTGGGGGAAAGGGGATAGTATAGGTGACCAAAATCAATTCACACAGAAACGAGGAAATGGAGGATGAGGATACCCAGCAAATGTGAGGTGTTCCCTGCAGCACCTATTGTGTAATTAAGATAAAATAAAATAAGGTAAAGAGGGAAAAGAAAAAAAGAGAAGGAAAAAAGAGGGTATTGGGCAAAGAAAAGGGAGGGAAACAAGCAAGAAAAAGAAAAGAAGAAAGAGGAAAAAAAACCCCTAAATAAATGAAGAAAGACCTTGGGGGATACAATGGGAGAAAAGATTAGGAGATAATGCAGTATTAGTAACCAAGACAATAAAAAAAATAGAAAGAGAAAAAGGAAAGAAAAAAAAACACAAATGCCAAGGGCTAGGACAATCAAGGACCTCAGATGGCCCTCAGGGCATGGTGGATTCAGGGATGGGAAGTCTGTGATATTGCAGACTCAAGAGGTGTGAGTCTCTGGGGTGTGGGCCACCAGGGTTTAGGGGACACAGACCTGGCTACCTCGAATCCAGGTAACAGGGAGCCTGGGAGCACCACAGTGCAACACAGCCTTCAGGGATCCCTGAAACTGGGTGCCAGCCCTATGGGGGGGGGTTCACATCCACAAACTCTGACTTCTGTGTCAGGAACCCAAAATTCCCCCTCTCACAAGAGTCTCTTCTGTCGCTGTCTCACCAAGTCAACTTCAGGATATCTCCCACCCTGCAATCCCCCAAAACAGCCTGCTGGGGGCGCCTCTATATTACAAACAATTTACGGATGCTGCAGTTCAGCAGCCAGTCCTAGGGGGTGGGACTCTAGCTGGAAGCACTGATCTCTGTGTCAGAAACCCAAAATTCCATGTCTCGCAAAAAACTCCTCCATCTCTGTCCACCTCCTGCCCTGCAAGCCCCCAAATAGCCTGCTCAGGGCTTATGAATTCCCCAGCACAGCAGAGCCTCCAGGAATCGCTGCTGCTGTGCCACCCACCCCAGGGGGAAGCGTCCTGTGTGCAGCCCCTATCTCAGTGAAAGAGAGCCTAAATTCTACCTTTTACACATATCTTCTCTGTCACCGTCCCACCAAATCAATGTCCAGACACTTTCTGCCCTGCAAAACCCTGAAACAGCTTGGTCCTGAAAAATTTCCAACACTGCCCAGCCACTTCTTCTCAGGAGAGACTATAAGGTGCACCCACTCAGACACCATCTTGCCCCGCCCCAGTTCCCATTTGTATGTTTATTAACCTTATCATATTTATAATTTAAATTTTTGTTGCTTTTATAAATGTAAACTTTCTTTTATTTGTTCTCATTTACATTATATCTATTTAATATATTAAACCATGCAGTTCATTAATGAGATTTTTAAAATACAAAAGGAATATCAACTTGCAAATGTTTGTTCCCAAGAAAATAAAGTTATAGTTAAAGGAAAAATTTACCTAAATATGTAATAGGTAAAAAATAAAAATAGAGGACGTTTTCTCTTGGAGGGGGGGAGAGATAAAGAGCATACTTACAAAGAACATTATATATTTCAATGGAATATTAAAAATAATAAAGAATAAAAATTTAAAAGTGGTATCTTAACATGGAGATATTTTTTTTAATTTTTTTATTTTTTATTGACTTTGTAATAATATTACATTAAAAATATATATGTGAGGTCCCCATTCAACCCCACCCCCCCACCCCCCCCTCTCCCCCCCCAACAACACTCGTAACATGGAGATATTTTTATTCCCATTCAAGAGTGATGCAGTGTGGGTTCTCTGAGCAAGAAGAAATCCCTCATGGACAACATCAGAAAATCTACACTCCCTAACCCACACTCAAAGGAAAGCTGAGGGTACAGCAAGGAGCTCCTTTCCCAGGGAAGCAGTTGGCATCCTTAAGATAATAATTCTAGTCACATATAATGATGCTATGAGACTGTGAGGAAAAACTAGAGGTTTCTAATGACTACAGAGGAAAGCAGCAAGTGACCTTCTGAGCATTTGAGGCATCCACATAACATAAATGAACCAATACAGCACCATGGCTTCTCCCCAAAATAGAGAAAGAAAACTGGGCTAGGTTGTGGGGTTAGATCAGTGAAGTTAATAAAGTCACTGCCACTGTGGAGCTGATAATTTAGGAATGGAAAATTTTAAAGGAAACTAAAGAGAATCCATGGCATGTAAGGAGATGTGAAGGGTGATGGAGAAGCATAAGCAGGGAAAGTAGGAGTATAGATTTTGGGACAAAAAAGGGGGCCCATGGAAATAGGCATGAGGCAAGCTCTATCTGAGCAGTGCGGGTTCCTGGCACAAGCGCTGAAGGATTAGGGGCCAGAGCAGGTGAGAGCACTCGGTAGGTGTGGTGAGCATGAGGGTTGTGAGGACCAGCCAGGGTCCAGAGGAGCTGGAACACACTGAGTCACATGCAGGGTGAGGGGGCTAAAATTGACATGGGTCAGAGGACTGAGGACACTGTCACTATGGTAGAGGAAAGAGTTTTAATTCACAATGACAGTGACTGCAATGTAGAGGAAAAGGTAAAACAGAGACAGGTTGTTTGGGACTCTGACCACGACTTTACGCTGAGCATTGTGAGGGCGAGACCCTAGCAGGAACCATGTAGATGGAGACACAGTGACAAGGTCAGATCCAGGACATGAGTCTTGATGACTGGGTGCAAGAACAATAGGAGATAGGAGGTTACCATTGAGAGTTTGAGCTGAACATCTGCATGAGGGTGGCATCCTCCAAAAACAGGGGTGGCTGGCAGAGGAATGTATCTTTGGGATATTGGACTGAGATCATTTATGAGGGGGGAGGTTTCATAGTCTCCTTAGTCATCACATTGCAAATAACAATTGCTCAGTATCAGAGCAGCCAATTAGACACAGAGAGGTGATCACATGTGCAGCGGTAAAGTTAATGGATCATCAGTGAGAGCTGAGAGTTGAACAGAGAAGTTTTCCAAGTTATAGGAAGATTCCTAAGGGTAAACTGGTGGATCTCCTTATGGCCAGATCCCTGCTGGGCATTCCCTGTCATCAACGTCACAAGGTGCCTCACCAGTGGACTGCCCCAGCCTGTATCCCAGGTAACGGCTTGGATTTTGCAGAATCCCTTACCAGTCACTGTCCCTACCATGGGCAGTAACAGCTTAGGTACTCATGAAGCCGAGAAGAGAGCTAGGGAATTGGTCTGAGCCTCCCACATATTCATGGTATAGGAAGGTGGGGCAGTTCTTGCCCTTTGGCTAATAAAAGTTCATGCCAACAAAGGTATTACCTGGATACTATCTCTGCCTGGGAATGGACTTTTACCTCTGGAGTTCTGACTTCATGAGAAAGTGCTCCTCACTTCTGAGGTACCTGCCAAGTCCTCATGCTTCTGAAAGTCATTCCAAGAATTTTAGCCCTATTTCATATTGAATACCTTTTTATTCCACCACAGTCTCCAAGCCAGGTGCTCAAAATACTTAAGCTAGGGAAATGGACTTGGCCCAGTAATTAGGGTGTCCGTCTACCACATGGGAGGTCCGCTGTTCAAACCCCGGGCCTCCTTGACCCATGTGGAGCTGGCCCATGCGCAGTGCTGATGTGCGCAAGGAGTGCCCTGCCACACAGGGGTGTCCCCCGCGTAGGGGAGCCCCACGCGCAAGGAGTGCACCCATAAGGAGAACTGCCCAGCGTGAAAGAAAGTGCAGCCTGCCCAGGAATGGTGCCGCCCACACTTCCTGGGCCACTGACAGCAGAAGCGGACAAAGAAACAAGACACAGCAAATAGACACAGAGAACAGACAACCGGGGGGGGGAGGGGGGAATTAAATAAATAAATAAATCTTAAAAAAAAATTTAAGCTAGAATTTCTCAGCCCATCCAATCAGAATGGATTCCTAGGGCCTGCCTGGAACTTAGCCTGAGAGTGCTAAAGGGAGTCCTGAGAAGAAATTCAATGCTAGACTTATTATTAGTATTAAGCCATTCATCCCTCATGTAGAGAGCTCAAGGTTGTAAATGTTTTCCAGGCTCACCGCTTTGGAATGGGTCAATCCTCACTGCCTCCTCAGAGGTAATAACTCGGCGGGACTAGAAATCCTGTGGTCACCGTGGGAGCCAGAGTAGCAGGAGAACCCATGCTGCCAGCTGTGCTGAGTGTGTACTTCCCTGAATCCATCTGTTCGGGGGCAATGCCGTTAGAGATATCATTTGTAGTGGAAGTGTATTTTTTAGTTCTCTGAAAACTGGTGGGAGCACTCTACCAGTAATGGGTTGCTTTTTCTTACGGGAAGGTGTCAGGCTAAAAGCTTACTTCAGAAGCTGTGAAAATGTCCAAATCAAGGCATCACCTGAGATGTTGTCTTCCTGAAGTGTGGCTGCTGGTGATCCTGGACGCCTGATACATGACAAGACACAGTGACATCTCTGCCAATTCGAGTAACTGGCATCTCCTCCAGGCTCTCTTTCTAGCACATGTGGGCAGTCAGGTCAATGGCATATTTCCTCCCTCTCCTCGGACTTCTCAGGGTCCTCTTTTGGTAGTTGTGTGTGCACTGCTGATCTCACCCTCCAGCCACTGGGACCTCTCTCATCCAGGTTCTTGGGGCTTGTCTGATGCTGCAACTTTTTTCTGCACTTCCACTGCTTTTATTCCACCATTTAAAAAGGACTCAAATAGGAGGATTAAGGCCCACCCTGTCTCTTGCTATCTAATTAAAGGACCTGAACAGGAGTAATTTAATAGAGTTGCCACCTCCAATGCACAGGAAGGGATTACCTGCATGCACATGACCTGTTCTGAGATCCCCAGATAGCTTCAAACTGTCACAGTTGTTTTCATGCTGCCCTTTTTAGGGATCAGAAAATATGGTGTTCCTGCAGCAAGTCCTGCAGAGGTGGGCATAGGGGCTCTCCCTTCTGCTAGTTTTCAGGAGAGCCATGTCATGAATGGCAAAGGCTTTCTTTTTCTTTATGGGGTAACCATTAAAAACGTAATGGGTTACACAACTTATGTAGCATTGCCAGATGAAATGAGGACACCTAACTTAAACTTAAATCTCATAAAAACAATGTGTATTAGCATATATGTCATATACAATTTTAGACATACTTATGCTAGAATATAATTCATTGCTTACTGAATTTCAAAATTTACTGGGGTTTATTTTTTATTTGCTAAAACTGGGAACATTATTCTTAGGGACATTTTAAAGGCTTTATTAATTGAAGAACTTCTCCTTGTAGCATATGTTAAGGAAAGAAGAGTTGAAAACAAGCTACCAGCCAAAAGACAGTAATTGCAGTAAAATTGACACTAGATAACATATACTCAGTTATACTCTTGTATAAACTGTTTATAATCAGAAATAAACATAAAATGTTTATAACGAATTTACATTGTGTATGCTTTTAGTTGCATGATATTTTCCTGAAAAGATGCAAAAGGAGCAAAAACATTAGTGTCCTCTGCTGGTGTGGACTGGGTGCCAGGGGAAGTGGGTGGGTGAAGACTTCTCAATACATTTTCCATTGTGCCAAATTTGACTTTCGCACCATGCAATGCTCACCTGTCAAAAGCAATCAAATCATTGAAATGTAAATTTAAAATACTTAACAACCAATTAATGAGAAAAAAGCATCGATTTTTCCTGTAAGCCTACAAGCCTGGAGTTCTTTGATGTGGAGGGACTTTCCAGCACAAACCAATGTTTATTTATAAATAATTTAAGTATAGAACCTAGGAAGAAGTCTTTGTGCTATGAATTAGGAAGAATCAATAAATTGCTCTAACAAAGTCCCTAATAATTTTGCTGTCCCATTATACTTTGAAGGGACCACCTGCAATTTCCCCTGTCAAAGTCCTGGATGAAGTTCTACCCTCCCCCACTTCAAGCCCAACTGCCCTCTGCCTCTCCCCCCTGTAGAATGTCTGAGTGCTCCGTTCTAGTCCTGTTGAGATTCAAACTTCTCCACCCTTTCCGTGGATTCCTGGGAATCTGTTGGCAGCAGTTCACTCTCAGGGTGTAGAATTGAATCTTTGCTAGAGGTTGTCAGGAAGCGGTGGTCAGTGTCCAAGTGTACCGAGGTGACTTCAAAAGGCAAGCACTTAGGATAAGGTGTTGTGTTATCAGGGTCCCTGATATCCTTCAAATCCATAGAAATTCACAGTTGACCCATCTTCTTGGAACAAGATTTGAGATGAATCTCGAGGAAGGAGAAATCACTGGACTCCACCAAGAACTTCTCCCCTGGAAATTGGTGGGGTAGGTTGGAAAGCCAAGACTTAGAGTTGAGGAAGGGGTCTCCTTAGAGGTACATCTAGATATGTGAGAGGGCTACAATAGGTATGAGAAAGTTTGGATGAATGAAGAGTTTCTCTCTAGAAAAAAGTCACATAACAAGTGTATTAAATGGTAGCAGGTTTATGTTGTGTGGTAGTTAGAGAGGCTTGTCTCCACCCTTTGTCATTACTTCAGGCACCTGGGAACTTGTGGTTTTACTCGAAGAATATGACCTGGAGTAAATGAGATCCTATGGGTGCAGTTAGAATCAATGGTCTAACGTAAAAAAACTTTTCAGTAGAGTTCATCATGGCCAAGTCAGCAGTGAAATAGCCTGTCTGTGAGGCAGCCTGGAAGTTACTCTAACGGTCCCAGCCCAGAGGCCTTTTGCTTTCACTCCTGGCAAATGATTCCTTTGATTCAATATTTCCAGGGCATTTGTGGTAACTTCAGCCTGTTTTAGAGATTGGGTTTACTTGGACTTTATAACTTTTTCTTAAACTGTGTAAACTCAGGTGTTCAGCCAATTCATCTTCTATAATTCCTCACGGTGAACCCTCAGCTCTTCATTTTAAAGTTGAGGTGAAGATGTTGCTCATAGTCCATGAATACTGCATGGTCATGGAATAGATAGTGGCTGCTATTTGTTTTCAGTAAAACACTCAATGAAGGGTGGTTTCTTTCTGAAGAGGGGAAGGAGAAGAGATACAATTAGGTATATGTTACTCTACCGCTATTAGTACTAGAAGTAATAGTAGTATTGGTAACAGTCTGAAGAGATGATGCAGAACATACCGTTAAGAATTTACGACCTTCATAACGCCCTTGTGCTGCCTAGAACTTACCCAAAAGAACATCCCTTATCTGCTCCTGAGCTTGCTGAGGGGTATTTCTTCCAAAGAATTCCTTGACACCAGCTCTTTGGTCAAGAGGCTGACTGATGGGAAACAGACTTGGCCCAGTGGTTAGGGCGTCCGTCTACCACATGGGAGGTCCATGGTTCAAATCCCGGACCTCCTTGACCTGTGTGGAGCTGGCCTATGGGCAGTCCTGATGCGCACCAGGAGTGCCCTGCCATGCAGGGGTGTCCCCCGCGTAGGGGAGCCCTACATGCAAGGAGTGCGCCCATAAGGAGAGCCAGCCAGCGCCAAAGAGAGTGCACTCTGCCCAGGAATGGCACCGCTCACACTTCCCGTGCCACTGACAACAACAGAAACGGACAAAGAAACAAGACTCAGTAAATAGACACCGAGAACAGACAACCGGGGAGGGGGGAGGGGGATTAAATAAAATAAATAAATCTTAAAAAAAAAAAAAGAGGCCGACCAAATGCCTTCACCAAATATTGAGTCTGGCTGAATTTCTGGTAGTGATTTCCTCAGAGAGGGGCTGTCCGGATAGCACGTGCTTCCTTCTCCTTAGCACTCAGAGGTCTGGGATCCTCACTGAGTGGGAGCAAGTTCTCTTATGGGAAAACCCTGATCTGGAGTTCTAGAACCTAAAATCACTAGAGGGACAGGTGCTATTCTGAATTTCCTCCACCTACGTGCCTGCTCACTTTTTGAAATTCATAGCTCTGATTCTCTTGACGTATGCATGGCCATTCCAACAGAACGGCATGCCTGTCCCAGCACCACAAAGGAGAAACATGTCTCTCAGTGAGGTGATTTATTGCAAATGCACAAGCAAAGAACTGGGAGAATCTTCCCAGAACCCGTTCAAAGTGAGAATGGGAACTTGAATTATTATAGGGAAAAAAACAGGGGAGAGACGGAAAGAAAAGCAAGTCCAAAACAAGAAACAAGTGATGAATTTAGACCTTCCAGGGGTCTTGTGAGGAGAGTACCTGCAATTTTCCAGTCCTGTGCCATCTCAAGCATGTTAAACTCATAACTATTGTTCCAGTTTCAGTGATTTATCAGTGACAGTTTAGATTCTGATATTGGTGCTTCTGATGCTATTCTCTGGTTTTGCCTTCAGTTGATATTTTATTCTTCTTATTCCTGTAAGCAGAACTGGGAAGGTCTGGTTGATGTCCTTTTGGGAGCTAAGAACAGAGTAACTATTAAGTTTGGATGAAGAGAAAACTATCTTAGTTATGCCTGGGTAGATCCAGAGCTGCGTAGGTGAAGAAATTTTCAATAACTTCTCAATTTCCTAATGAGTAAAGGACAGTTCCTGAGAGCCTCAAGAGTGTTGCCTTTGTGGACTCTAAATCCACCCATTTCCTTGTCTCTACAGCATCTCCAGTGCTGGGACCAGACAAGACCATGAACTCTGGAGCCTCCCTGTATCCTGGTACTGCCCTGCCAATCCCTTCACCCATTCCTGGCCCACTGCCCCCACCTCCCTGGGGGCAGCACCTACCCCCATCTTTCCTTCCTGGCTGCTCTCTGCCACTCCCTGCATTCCCCAGGCCACAGTTGGTGACAGTAAAGGGGGGCCTTGTCCCCAGTGGAACTGGAGATGAGAAGATCGTTCTTCAAATCAGAAAACTAGGGGGACTAGCAGAGCCCCCTCCTACTCAGCCTTTTGTCCTTCCTCAGATGCCCCACATTTCAAGTGACCCAAGGATCCTCTGTGGGGCTGCTCAGCATGCCCCTCCTGGGATCTTGAGGGCCTCTGCTCTGGAGCCCTTGATCCCAGCCTCAGCTGTGGGGTGCACCCAGTCCGCTGAGGGAGGTTGGACCCCAGGCCTTCCTCCTTAGGCTCCACCACCAGCTGCCCAGTTGGCCCCCAGGATTCCTCCAGGGAATGCTTTCTTCAGGCCACAGGGGGCCTCCATGGAGAGAGGTCCTCCCTCCACCCAGTCCAAGGATGACTCCTGTAAGCCCAAGAGTGTTTACCAGGACTTCCGATGCTGGCAGTGCTTCAAGTCCCTGGCCCGGAGGCACATTTGCCTAAGTCCTGATGCTGAAGCTCTTTCCTGCTTTCTCATGTGAGTGGCTTCCTCTTGGAGACACATTTGACTGTTTTGCACCATTCAGGTACAGAGGGCTAGGGGATGGATACCCCAGGTTAATGTCTCCAGAATTTCTTGACAGTAGGTCATGAGGAGAGAAGATCTATTTCTGGTTTATGACTGAGTTTCAGGTGTCTTATCTCAATTGATACCTCCCTCTATTGGGGGCCCACCCATTCTCTACTTTGGTATCATTATCCTAGTAACCATTGACATAAAAATTAACAATCAGAGAGGTGTCCTGTGATCGAGTGAGGAGCCATGATTTGAATTGAGGTGTGACTACAGACACCACACTCTTCCCCTTGTACTCTACCTTCCAGCAGAAGATTTGAGCATGTGTTGTCCATAGAAAGCAAAATCCACAGAGATCAGGCAAATAACTCTAGTTTTGCCCCCATACACATTGTTCTGGAGAATTCCAGTTAGAACTGGGAGGTGGTAAAAACTGTAGAGTTGTGAAGTACTTGGCTCCAATTCGATTTGTAACCCTGGAGAGGTTACCTCACTTGGTAACCTTACCTGTAAGGGTTTATTCCATTTATTTCAGAGTATTGCTGAGATGCTTACCTGATCTAATAGACAAAGTACTTCATAGGCACAATTTCTCATGCTTTCCTACATTACATGATAACTAGTCTTTTTCCTTTTTATTGTAATTCTTTGTTTTTTTAATTGTTATATTATCATTTTAAGATTTTGAAAGGACAAGGAGAGCAAAAGAGCTCACAAAAGGCGAAATTACCCTAACTAAAGAGTGTGAATGAATGATTAGCAATTTGACCCAAGACCATGGGCTGTTGTGACTGTGAGATAGAAACCATAGTGATAATATTTTCCTCTTTTCACACCCTGAACTGCCATCTGTCTCTGCTCTGCCCTGCCCCCAGTAAAATTATGTGTCAACTGCAGTAGAGACTATATCAAATAACAAGACACTTATTTTTTATTTACACAATGCTTTTCAATTTTTGACATCCCCAAAATATCTCCTGCCCCAGGGAAGAATTCAAGGAAGTCCCCCAAATTTCCAGCTTAAGAGTCTTAATGATTCTCCCACATTCTTGAACACTCTTGGACAAACTCTCCAATGCAGGCAGCAGCATGATGTTCTGTATCTTGAGGCAGCTCATGGCTGTCCATGGGCATGGGCTTTAACAACCCTTGGCTTTGCATATTAACTCCTCTTCATATTCTGATGCTCTGTTTTCCAAAGCACTAGTCACCTAATAGTCACCTGGGAAGTTGTTTACTTAGCTTCGGACCCCTGAGAATAGGCCCGGGATCTCCTTGTAAAGTGCTCTCCCAGTTCATTCACTACATAGTGCCATTGAAGATACAGAGGGAAGTCAGAGATTCCAAAACAATCATTTAACTGAGCTGGACTTTCAGAAATGAATCCTTATATTGATATTCAATAGTCAGTCAGGGATCGTACAAGGCAGATGCACTTAAAATCACAGGGTACACATAGAAAGGAGATCATGAAGGGACAGATGGTGGATAGATGTGATGGGGCTCAGGTGATGTTGGCTGGGTAGTATCAGGAAGGGGTAGGAGAAGGTGCATGTAGAATATTACTGACACGGGGAATTTTAGCCCAGTGCTTTGATCACTGGCCCGTCGGAAGCCTACCATGACCCTGAACGAGGGACTGCAGAGGGCCGTGCAGGAGTGGTGGCACACAAGCAACTTCAATTGGATGATCTACTACGAGATGGCAGCAAAGTGAGTCCAGGGATCCTTGTTAATTTGCGAGGTTTTGTGGCTGGGTGTGACTGGGGAGGATGAAGCCAGGCAGGGGACTAGCTTTGTTGCTGGTCAATAGAAGGGATACTTAGAGAAGGGGTGTCAACTAGGTCACTATTCCCTGGATATGGAAGGACCAACTCCTCTGTGCAGTCACTTTCACCTTTAGTACTGGACGGTTTTTCACCTTTTTTTCATAGGATGCTCAACCCTTCTCTGATACTGGGTCTGCAGATATCACAAAATTGAAGGTCTTAGGATGGGGTTGAGGGTAATTCCTACAGATCCTGATGGTGTTAAGCCTCTAGGTTGTAGGTACTTTGCAGGGGTAACATGCTTTAGAAGGCATGTTTCTGCCTGTCTGGGTGTCTGGGCAGCTGGAGCCTATTGGCATAGAACTTTGGGCCCACCTCTCCTCATGAGATAATGTCCAAATGGCTCCCTGTCATTCCAGATGAGTTAGAATTTGATGAGGTTGGTTAGGGGAAGCCAGGATCTCAGATACCCTGTGAACAATCTGTTCAACTGCATGTTAGACTCTTGGCTAAAACACAAAGCAATGACAAAAAATAAAATAAAAAGTACAGCATTGGAAATTGAGTCCCCTCCATAATGTGTCTTTCCAAGCATTTCTTTCTTTCCAAGCATTTCTCACCCCATGTCTTCATTCAGTTTACTGCTCCAAGGCTCTAGGATTCTTAGATCTGGGCACTGATCCCTACTTTATTTATATTAGCATCTCAAGTCCCAGCATGTGATTACTGTCAGCTCATCAGTATAGTTTTTGCTATGACATCCTTGACTTGGGGATGATGGCCACCTTTGTGATCCTGTCATGTATCACACTGACTAATTTAATTCAACAACCTATATCAAGATTGTTGAAGCCCACTAGATCCTAGTTAAAAGAGTGTATAGTCAAACAATTACAACTTGTAGACTCAGTTTTGAAAATCTGCCAAGTACCAAACTGATTCATTTCTTTCACATTCCCGTTAAGTGATGATGAGTTTTGTTATAGGTGAATGGATGATGTGGGGGCCTCATGAAGTACCCCCAAACTGTGGTTGTACTGCCAGGAGTAAAACCCCTCTTGGGAAAGCACTTACCCAAGACCTTGATATCCTCCCAAGACACTTAGTTTCCCCTATTGTTGGTGATGATCTCTTTTTATAGGCATCACAGTGGGCCAGGCCATCTTGCCAACATTGCTTGTGTCTTCCTCCCATGCTAGGTTCAAGGAGTTTGAAATTGAAGAAGAAAGGCAGATTCAGATGCTGGAGGAGAGGAATGGTTTCCAGTGCCCTCCACCTCCAGCCCCTCCAAATCTTCATCCACAGGTGCCCCCAGGCACTATGGAAGGCCAGAAGCCAGGTATGGTTCATCACATTCCAACAGAAGACTAGGTGCAAAGGGGACTGAGAGAAGGCAATAGGACTCATGAGCTACATGCCTTTCAAGATTTGCCTTCTGTATTTCCAAAGGGAAACCCATCGAGAACCCAGTTTCTCAGTTACCCTTTGTCATGGGCTAGGTCAATTTTGTCAGCTGTCCTAACGGCACTCCCATCTTCACTGCCAAAAGGGACACATTTATATAATATTCCTGTGATGAGGGGATGGATGAAGGGATAGCTTTCAATATCACAAGTTCCTCTTTTTCTTAAAGAGAAACTTTCTCTAAGATCATTCATCTTTTAAATTTTATCCTATAAATGTTCATGTAGTTTCAGATTAGCCTGAACCAAGTGGAAGCATTTCCTATCCCTCAAATATTACTCTAACCAATATATGGTTGGAAAGTAAAAGCTGGAGATTCATTCCACTTTTACTTCTTGACCTCTGTCCCTACCTTTAGTGTCCAATCCAAAAAAGTCAGGGCCCAAGGCCAAGGCTTCCAACCAGAGGCAACGCAGACAGCAGCGGGCTCTGAAGACAAAGGCCCCCAAGGAGATCTCATCCAAAGCCGTAAAAGAGTACACTGACCTCATGGGTGGGCTGGTGGGGTCTTTGCACTCAGCCTCTGAGGGGCAAGATGGAAAATGGGGAGAGGAAGAACATGGACAGCAGGAATGGGATGGAATCTATGCAGACCCAGATCTCTTCAACTACATCCACCAGCTGTGTGCAGAGGAAGACTTCATCACCAAGGTGGGTGGATTTTAGGTGAGGTGTCTAGCAGAGTCCTTAGTTTTAGCACTGTCAGCATGTTCAGGTCTGTGCTTCTTTCCCAGTCTGTTGAAACTTGGGTCTATTCCTTATCTCCTGAGCAGTGTGCAGTGGGTACATGTATGTGTTTTTGAGTCTTTGTGTGTGTGTGTGCATGTGTGAGTGTCTATATGTGTAGATGGTGGAGGTCATGATCCCAAACATCCACAGATTGCAGATTGAGGTGCAGTGTCAATGCTTTCTCTCCTGCTTCCAAAACCGACAGGTGGCTCTTTCTCAAGGGTACTCAGTCCCCTTTTATTACTGTTCCCTGGTGGAGGCTATCATTCTCCCTTGATTCGTAGCAGAATTGCTTTCCCCAGGAGCACATGTAGACTTCTTGTCCCTAACAGAAGAGCTGCAGCAAGAGGAAGGACTCATGCCCACCCAGGTAAACCAAGGGTGGGAAGGCCTCACAACATGTAATCTACATGGCCTTGTCTAACCTACTTTGTCTTGGGTGGCATGGCTTCTCCAGAAAAATAGCGGAAGGTGTGGGGGCAAATGGAGAACCAGTAGGGAGGAAATTATGGAGAGGTACGGGCTGGGTGTGGTTAGGACTGAAAGTTTGGGAATCCTGCATAGGAAGATGGGTAGAATAAACTATAATATATGTCTACAAAACCTACCTGCCTTCTGCCCGAGTGCAGTCATCTTCACCACACATTCAGCCACCTCATGTGAGAAACATCTGCAGTCATTAATTGTCTATTTCCTTGACAACAGCTAGTTGAGAAGTGTCTGCTGTCCTTGAAAGATGTAGAGGGTATGGAAGCACCTGCAAAGTATGATATACCTGAGTTGGACACAGTTCCTTCCACATGCAAGTCCAGCAATGGTGCAGAGAGTAAAGCTGACCATGGCCAACTGCCAGGGATTCAAGTCCGTACTGATGCCCTACATTGGGATGGCAGAGCAGACAACAGCCTGGACCTCCATAAAGACATTGCTGTCTCTCCAAGGAGACAAGACGATCCACAAATCAGGAAGAAACAAACCTCTTATCATCACCAACACCAAAGACACTCTTCCCTTAGATTTGGAAGAAGAGATGAGTTGGCTCTGCAAGAAACCTTTCCTAGAAGTACCAAATCCAAGCCTGCAGATGTGTCCAATGAAGAGGGGGATGAGGAGCTCCCCAGCCTTGCATTCTTCTTGAAACCGCCACATCAACTGCATCCATGGAGACTTGTCAAGAGTCCCCTCACTCACTCAGGCCATCACACCTCTGGAATCAAGAGAGCACATGGAGAATCCCTGTCTGTATCATCTCTGAAAAGAGGTCACAATCAAACTCCTCATCCTGATGCCAAGTCTCCAAACACAGCATTAGCTGAAGGTCCATCTTCTGCTGAAAGAAAATCCCACTTCATAGCTGCCTTTGGGGCTTCTGGGAGGCAAATGTTGGTGCTGGGTGCCAGTCAATCCTCTCACTCGCAAAAAAGAAGGTGTGATCAACTTTTGGATCCTAGAAAGAAGAAGCCCCGATGCAGAGAGTAGGGAGCAGGGGGCCAAACTCTCCACATAACAGACCTTCCATTGTGGACCCCCACAGTAGATTTCCTCTTGCTTTAACCAAATGACTCTACATGCTGCTTCCCGGTTCTACTGTTATTCCTTGGCATTTCTAGAGACTGTGGGAAGGACATTGAGGGCCTTCAAAGGCTTTCCAATATGACTATGATACCCTTGGTAGGGGATGAGGAGTGGTAGTTTTGGGAGTTTTACAGAAATTTTATATAAAGTTAGTTTTGATTTAAAATGCTCTCAGTTCTGCAATATTGTATATGCCCAACATTGCTGCTTCAGGGATGGTGGAATGTTGAAGGTGGAGGAATATGGATGGCTGCAGTCTCGGTGGATCCACAGGTGACTGACCTAGTTCTGCCCTCCTGCTTCAGTCTATATTCTTTCAGCCTGCTCCTGGGAAAAGAGAAATGTCATGGTCTTCCTGTTTAGTGACAAGCCCCCATTGGTCTTTCCTTATGCCTTCTCACAAGCCCTGGCTCCATTGTGGGTGGCCATCAGTGGATGGCCATCAGCATATTACCTGTATCTCCTAACACTTTCCTCATGGAAAGTTGCTCTTCTACCTTTTTGGTTTCTGGAATATCAGCTAATTTTCTATAATTGATATGTGAGTCAACACCCTCCCCGAGCATTCTTGTGCTTTCCTTACCTAAAGGATGTAGACATTGGAGCTTCCATGGTCCTCAGCACATGCAGGCCATGTGTTGTGTGGTTGGTTTGAGTAGACACCCCCAAGCCTGCTTCCCAGGGGCATGAATCTGTGTATTTCCGCCTCTATAGAGGAGATAGCACATTAAGACTCAGGAATACTAAATGTGTTACTAGAGTTGGCCTATTTCTTAATGCTAATAAGGACAGAAAAAGAATGTGGGGTAAAAAAAGATTCACAAGTCCATCAAAATGTATTTGTATGCAATATGATATAGGGACGGAGGATATTAAGTCACTTTGTGTATTTCAGTGCAGGATTGTGTCTTGTCCAAGAAGCTGGGGAAGGATTCATTTTTGTGGCCAAGGGGACTGATATTAGGAAACTTTGGACTCTTCTGAGGATCACTCAACAAGCACTGTTCCCTCTCCTCACCAAATAATGACTAAAATTTTTATATGGAGCACAGGTGGAAAATTATATTCATGTCTAAAATTGTTCCTTTACAATGAATGTCAAACCAACTTCATTGTAAAATAAAACAAAGAGAAAAATAAATGGTTTGATTTGTTTAGCATGCTGTGGGCTGCCCTGCATGTGCAGGGTATATTTAAGCTGGGAGGAAGGTGGAGAAGGGCTGAGGCACTCAAACACCCCCTACCTGGGCTCTTGTCCGGGCCCATGGTTAAGAGCAGTTAGACAGGCTGGGGATGTGGGGTTTAGTGACTAGGATTTGATTCTGGGGGGTGTGGAGAGTTTAGATGAGCACTGGGTGGACATGTTCTGGACCTGAGTTAAGCAGTAAGTGCCCTATGAGGTTACAATCGAGGAAAAAACCCTGAGATCAAGGAGATACGGTGCACACCCTCTTTGTACTGAAAGTTTTCTTGTTACCCTCCAATCTCTAATTAACCTCTCAAATTGAGGTGTCCATGGTCCAGTCTCTTGACTCATCCTGTCAGCCCTGAAAGGCTCTGAGATTCCCTGACACACACCCTTGTTCTTGGCCAGTGCTGCCTTCTCTAAGTGCTAAGTTCTGATTCCTTCCCCATTGACTTTGTGGTTCAGGCAATCCATGACTCCCAGAGTGTGTCCTCTGGGACAGCTCAGCACACACAACTGGGGTTGCATTGCAGGGTGGTGTGCCATCACATAAGCAAAATGGCGATAAGGCTGCCCTTTTACCAAGGTTTCCTGGCAACCCATGCTTGCTGCCTGCAAAGAGCTTGGGATAGAAACAGTCACATATCAGGACCCTCTCCTCTTGTCATCTTCACATATTACCCACAATTCTGTCCACAATTTCTCCTTCACCTCTACTTCTTTTTCCAACGCGAGCAGCATCCAGGGGCTGTCTGCCCTCTACTGCCCTTTCTGTAATGGAATTTTTACTTGGCCATGCTTCTGCAGCTGATGCCCTCTCTCTGTTCCAAGCTGGACCTCACCAAAGTGATGTGGGACTCATAGGCTGTATGTCACAGAGGCAGGATGACAAGGGTTGGGCACCAAGCAACAAATATCTAGAAGATTCCTAAGCACCAGGTCATGCAGGCTCCATTTGGGTAGAGCATCCTCATCATGTGTTCCCATACTGCTTCTTCCTGGTGTTTAAATCAGTGACCACATCAGTCATTAATTGATAATATATTGAGGGAACAAAAGAGCCCTTGCTCCACCATTCACTGCTGTATGACTTTGGGAAAGTCACCAAGTCCTTTCCACTCCAAGTTCTTTATTGCAAATTGGATGCAATATAGTTCAGCTCAGGATGTTTGAAAGAGTAAATGAATCCTGCTTGTAAGAAACTAGTGCAACTCTCCTGTGGTCTCTCTTCTCAGTCAGGGACAGAATTCATCATCATTTTTAGACCAGGGCTTTTTGGCTTTGCTCTCATGTTTTCACATACCTGGGTGTCATCTCCATCTCCCATCCTTGTTTTGGTTGAACAGTTGACAGCAGGTGGGAGATTCTGGTGTTGTCCAAACACTGTTCTGTGCCTATTCCCTAAAATATGTCCATGAGCCTGCAGAGTGAGAACTGCCTGAAGGGCATTCTGCCTGAACTTCCTCATTGACCACCATCTGACAACCATGTGCCAAAGCCCACCAGAAGTGTTGGCACATACTAGGCATTTATTCCACTGAATTGCTACTTCTTCTCCTGATTTCTGTCTCTTCTTTGGGAACATACGGAAGGGCAGATTTTGTGACTTGAAGTGTTGAATATTCTCCCAAGATGGTCAGGAATGGAGGAAGCCTTTGGAGAAGTCCAATTTGCTGCCCTCACATCTGCTTGACGTTTACAAATTCACACACATTCCAACCACAAATCTTCCCACACACACATTCCACTGTCCACCGCCACCTCACTGTATACTATCAATGTCCTCCCCAGGGTTTATATTTCATAGTAAACAACTCTTCCAATTGTTTACTCCAGAATTGTATGTAAATATACAAGTATAGAACTCAATTTTTTTTCACTCAAGATAAAGCCCTTAAGTTACATCCAAACTATTGCATATATCAATAGTGTGCTCCTTTTTTTTAAATTTAAGAATCCAATTACATACGTTGAAAGATTAGGTACCAGCCATGGTTCCATTATGGTTTACAGTTTAGGCCATAAATCTTTATAAATTTTTGGTGATATCTAAAATGTCCTGTATCCATCATTTCAAGATCATACAGAACACTTCCCTTGACCCCAAGTGATCCCCTCTTCCAATTATTCTATTCCTCTCTCCCCCTGCACTCAGGGCCCACACTGAAACCGAAGCTTCACTTCTGGGAGGACAAGTTTTGTAGATACTTGCAAGAATGCTGAGGGCTTGACACACTAGTCTGTCCTCCCACACTGGGAGCCAACTATGCTCTTGAGAGACATCCTCCCCTCTGTTGGAGAATATCAGGCCTCCCCAGGATGGGGTCATAACACCTTCCCACTCATTGTATGGGCCTACACTCACTCATATAACACACTATGACATGATGAGCACTTACAAACGCCCTAGAAGCCTGACCCAGGTGCACCTTTGCCAGAAGACGCATCAAACACCTTAAACCAGTAACCCTTCCTTATTATATTTTCTAAAGAGGTTTCTCATGATTACAGTTTCAACCACTACCTGACAATATCTTCTGTTCTCCTGCTCCACCCAACAGTCTCCCCAGTTCCTTGGACCATCTGACCCATCCTCACCTCAAGCATTCAAAACCGAACCCAGCAGTGTCCCTATGCCCCTGTTGTATCCCTTCACGCACAACTAGTTACCTCTAATTTATCATAGGTTTCCCCCATGTTAGTGTCAACTCACAAACTTTCTCTCACCAACTATTCCCTGTAAGCCTATCTTCCACTCTCTAACTCTCTGAGACAGTTTGATTTGCTTAATTCATAACAGAGAGGTATTCTACTATATTCTACTACAGAATAATTGTGACTCTAGCAATGGAAATTATATCAATGATGTGGAGACAGTGGCCATGGGAGTTGCTGAAGGCAGGGAGAGGGAAAAAGCAGTGTGATATTGGGGCATTTTGTGGGCTTGGAGTTGTCCTTGATGCCTTTGCAGGGACAGATGCAGGAAATTATATATTCTGTGAAAACCCAATGGATGGACTGGTAGAGACTGTAAACTACAATATAATCTATAATCCCTGCTGTGTAGCTGTGCTCCAAAATGTACTCATCAACTGCAATGAGTACCACATTAATGAAAGAAGTTGTCAGCGTGGGACGAGTGGGAGTTTTGTGGAATGGGTTATATGGGAACCTATTTTGTAATGTAACATTTCGTGTGATCTATGTATCTTCAAAAACTTTAAAAAAGAAACAATACTTATTGAGCGCATGCAGAATAAATGAATGAGAGAATATTTAAACTTAAGATAAATGAGGATGTTCAAATATTCTGAAGATTGTCATATAAAAAAAGTGAAAGTTTGGCTGTTCAGTATGTCTTCAAAAGGCAGACTTTAAGGAATAAATATTAGCAAACAACTGAAGGCAGGATAGTTGTACAAGCATATCAATGATCTAAGAGTTTCTTTTCCAATATCATACACTTTGCACTTACTTATCCCTTCTGCTGAAGGAAGGAGTAACTTAAAACTTCTCCTAGACATCTGCATGCTGGCCCATGCAGAGTGCTGATGCCCGCAAGGAGTGCCTTGTCACGCAGAATTGTCCCCCACAGAGGGGAGCCCCATGCGCAAGGAGTGTGTCCCATTAGTAGAGTGGCCAAGTGTGAAAGCAAGTTCAGCCTGCCCAGGAATGGTGCCGCAGACACGGAGAGTTGATGCAGCAAGACGACACAACAACAACAACAACAACAAATAAGAAACAGATTCCTGTGCTGCTGACAACAACAAAAGGGGAGATAAAGAACACGCAGCAAATGGACACAGAAAACAGGGAACAGACACCTGGGGTGGGGGGCAAGGGGAGAGAAATAAATCTTAAAAACTCTTTTCTTTTACATCCAAGTCATCCACTGCCAATAGAGAATGCATTCACAGCATCAGAAAAAAGTCTAAAGCTAACAAACTGTTTGTGGTCGTTTGAGACTGCATGTACCCCAGAAAATCATGTTCTTAAAGCTGTCCATTCCTGTGGGTGTGAATTTAGAGAGGGTGGGCCCTTTTGATTAGGTTACTTCAGTTAATGTGTGACCCAGGCTGGTTCCTAATCCTCTTAATGGAGTCCTTTATAAATAGGGTGAATACACTGAGAGAAATAAAGAGAAAGTCCAAGAAGCTAAGAGAGAAAGCCAGAAGCAAGAAGCTGAAGCAAGGAAAACCAGAGAAAAAGGAAAGCCCAGCAGATACCACCATTGCCTTGCTATGTGACAAAGGAAGCAAAGATCATTGGCAGCTGGTCTTTAGGGATATTCTCTCAGCTGACGGCACCTTGATTTGGACATTTTTCTCAGTCTCAAATCTCCCAGCTTGTAAGATAATAAATTTCCATTGTAAGATCCAGTCCAATTCTGGTATGTCGCACTGTGGTAGCTTAGCAGACTGAAACATTGTTTCCTCGGCTATGTTTTAGTATTTGACATCAATAAATCTCAGGAGGTGGGAAGACATAGAGAGCATATTCTCCAAAAAGGATGAGTCGAATACCCAGCAACTGTGCATTTCCTTCTGTGGGAGGATGTCCTCAATTTCTAAATGAATCACTACAATTATCAATCAATGGTATAGATGGGATTGACATGTGTGTTTTGGGGAAAGAGCAAGGAAAACACAGCTGACCACCAATGGTCTACATTAAACAGGAGAGCTATATTTTAGGTAAACAGGAAATACAAACTAACCACATAACACCACTGTGGCCCACCCAAATGATTAAATAATACAAAGAAGGAATTGTTTCAAAAAATTCAGCATACTTTTCATGAACATATATATATAATATACTTCGTGTTATATATGTACTTTATTACATATTTAGGAAGGAATGCTGAAGTGCATAATGCACCCAGTAAATTGAAAATAAAAGATTTACATTTTTTTATTTGTTAGTATTCAGGACTCTGAAGGTGGATCTTGAAGTCAGAATGCCCCATCAGTTTTCAAGGAAAGCCATGGTGGTGGTTACTCTAAAGACCTGCTGTGCATTGGGGATTGGTGGGCCTGGGGCAGCTCTGGTAAGAGAATAAACCTGTTAAAGGAAACATTCCAAGTCCCTGCCACTGGCTTTTTGAGTATCACTCTTCTGTGGTGGAGTCAGCTTGCAATCGGTGTTACAATATCCCTTTCACAGCCTCTTCACCATGAAGGCTGACAATAACTGCAAAGCCACTGGCAATTATAAAAGGATAGGCAAAGTCATTGGCAATGACACAAGTGTCCTCATTGTATCTCTTCACATCTCCATGATTAGCTGAACCATCTCAGAACACAGGTAGGTATTGATGTTCATAGGATCCCAGGAAAATACCTCCACAAGATTCTCTGTACTATTGACCAAACTACCACAAGTTCAGAATGGGCAGATTTTATAGCAGGTGGCATTCCTTTCCAAAGAGAGTTTGCATTATGCATGCCATTTTGGAGCAGATATATAGCTACAAGCTGACCACATAGGGGTGTAGCAATTCCTCCAGGAGCCTTGAGTCCCTGGTTCTTGTCCTGATCTACTGCATAATTAAGGGAGTGAAGTTCATCTCATCCACAAAGCTTGGACTTATGCACACACTAGACATGAGAGGGTGGGAAGTCCTGGGGATATCCTAAAATTCTGCTTATCACAGGTTCCCCTAGAATTCTTGTCCATATGGGATGGACACTTCCTTCTCAAGGCAGGTATTTGGAACTGAATCATGTGCCCCACAAATGGCAACTTAAGGTCAAATCCCTGGTCCCATGGGTGCAGACCCATTTGTAATTAAGATATTTGAAGATGGTATGAGTAACGGTAT
This sequence comes from Dasypus novemcinctus, assembly GCF_030445035.2. Taxonomy (NCBI): domain Eukaryota; kingdom Metazoa; phylum Chordata; class Mammalia; order Cingulata; family Dasypodidae; genus Dasypus; species Dasypus novemcinctus. The sequence continues at coordinate 201,405 of NW_026688153.1, forward strand.
GCCCAAATGGAATACAAAGTGAATGTGGATGGGCCTTATTCCTAAATAGCTCAAGTCTTTATAAGCAAAGGAAAATGGACACAGAAGTAGCCATGGTCAACAGCCAGAAGCTGCAAGTCAGGTGAACTCAGAAAACCAGAGGGAAGATGATGTGCTTTGCATTGTCATGTGACAGATAAGCCAATGCCCAAGGGTCCCTGGCAGCCAGCCTCAGAAGGCAAAGGTCTTTATGGGAAAGCATCACCTTGCTAACGCCTCCATTTTTGACTTCCAGCCTGAGATCCATGATCCAGTAAGTTTCCAATGTTGAAGCCATTCCACTGAATGACATTTTTTCAGTAGCTGGGAAACTAAAATTGCTGTATTTTTCAAATATGTGACCACAACTTGGATCTCCTCCCAAAACTGTTTCAACTGTATTCAAATCTCTTCTCTTCCTTCAGTTATTATATCACTGAAAAGTCTTCCAAATTATACTTACTATAATTGTACTTAATTTATACTTAGTATAATTTTACTTAGACCACACTCTTACATAATTTATTACATTTCACAACACTGCAATGTGTTTGTGATACATGACCTAAGGGAGTCCTGTGTCATGTTATGCATATTTGTTTTTTAAGTCTGCAAATTTGCTATACACTTATTGTTTATGTATGTTCATGTACGAATGATATACTTCAATAATTGTTATAAAAATGGAAAAACAAAGAGAGTTCCACAGTCCCATCCTCTTCTTTAGAAGCTCTATAGAGAATCAGGATCAATCAGGGGTCACCAGTGACAGAAATATATATACAGGAAGAGATTCCTTTTAAGGAATTGATTCATTTGATTGAGGAAGGCGCAGAGCCTGGAAATTCCAGTGTGAGGGTAGTTGAAATCTTCTGTCTGTATTCCTTACGCTGGAACTAGAGGAGGCAGTGGAAGGTGTAGTCTTGTGGAAGTACTCCTTATGATACCTGGAATACCCACTTCTCCCTTCTGAGACCTCTCACTGTTTGCATTAGTCCCAATCACATTGTTTGTCGTAACTTTCTTCATTAGAGTCAAATCATTTTAGGCATGAATCCCATCTACGAAGTAACTTTGCAGAAACAACTAGGGCAGCTTTTGACAAACAACTGAACACATAAATTAGACATGTTGACACATAAAACTAATCATAACAGTCTATCCATTGCCAATTGGACATCCACTGACATCTCAGATAAACTATACTTTATCTCCAAATAAAGACAATAACAAAACCTCATTTCCATCTGACATGATACAGCTATCCTGTGTACTACTGAATGTTCACTAATGTTTCCTCAAAATAGGAATGCAAGCACTTGGGTGACCAATATTCACTCTTACCCTTTCTATCCTGTAACCTAAATACTCTGACGCAAAGTTAATGCAACTTATCTTATGCGGGGATAAGAGAGAGATGAAAAGAAAGACATTTGTTTATACACACAAACATATGCAAAAATGCTTCTAACAAAATTAATATTAATAGCAATTATAGTCCTTGTTGTGGCAAATGGTCACATCATCCTTACTGGTAATTACAACCACCTACTTCTATTATACATGCATAATTCATTTCCCCTCAGCAAACGAAGTAGCTGTTTATGGTTCTTTCCCTAGTGCAGTAACCCATACCTTTTTAATGAGTGGTATGGGCTATTAGTAGTCCTGTGCAAATTGATTGTTAGAGTTCTCCTTTGACTTTAATCACAGGGAATGGAAATACAAATAGATACCTAGATAAGGAATATCCTGTATTCTGGAACTCTCTTCCTTACTTCCATTTTGAAGTAGCAGCCTAATTTCCCCTAGGTAATCGGGATCAATAACCTCAGCTAGTACATTCAATCCTGTCTTTACTTGTTGATTCAGAAGCATGAGGAAACCAAAGGGGTTCACAGCAATTTTGACTTCCAGTTCAATGAAATCATTTTTTCTCTTTTCTGGAGGAAAAGCATAAGTTTTGGTGATAAGAAGCAAAACACTTGGCAGAAGATCCTTAATGAGTTATCTCCATTGCCATCCCTTGATTTCTGGACTCACAAATCATGGCTTTGGGAGAAGCAGAACCATATATTAGATTGTAATTGAGTGTACATACAGCTTCCTGGAGGACATTTATCTAGACCTGCAAGGTATGGCCACCCAGCTAACCCCATAATTGAATCTTCCAAAGGTCATTCCACTGATGTGTCAATTCAGCTGCTCCAGTATGAAAATGAAAGGTGAGGGAATTCCATCAGCATATGCCCAGTACTGCATTTCATTAACCATGAAGTGGGTTCCATGATCAGAAGCAAAGCTGTGTGGAATAACAAGATGAAGGGTAAGATGTTCCATAAGTCCACAGATGGTAGGTTTGTCATAGTTGATGTTTTCAGGGAAGAAAAATTCATATTCAGAATAAACGGGGAACTGTACCTATTTGAATAGGCATTGGTCTGATTGATACATTCGATAAAGTGGCCAGATCCTTAAAAGTGTAATCTGCAAAGGCATGCCTTAGATTCAAAGGAAGAAATAGTTGGAAAATAGAAGGATGAAAAAGGATTATCATGTGACAGCAATCATAAAAGGGGTGGAATGTCTCTTGCTTTCTGATATAGTAATTGCAAAAGTTTAAATATTGTGAAGGCTACAAAAGGTTATGTTCTTGAACTCATCCATTCCCATGAGTGTGGGGCCATTTGATTGAGCTACATCAGTGCACAGTGACCCAGGTTGGGTCTCTACCCATTTGTTGGGTTTTATTTAAACTGAGAACTGAAAGAAGAGTTACTCAGAAAGAGAGCCTCCACTTTGACCATGCCATCTGAGAGAGAAGACTTCAGGAATGGCAGTGATTAGCTGCCATCTTGCCTTGCCACATGGCAAGACTCCAGGATTTGCCAGCAGATGACATTGGTTGAGAAAACATCTCTGCTTGTGCCTTAATTGGGACATTTCAAGTCCCTTTGTAAAAAACTAACCCATTCCTGGTAACTTTGCATTGGCAGATTTAGCAAACTAAGACAGTATGCTTTAAGGCAATAAATGTTATAAAGACAAAGAGAAATATTCCATAATGATTAAAATGTTATTACATCTTAAAGACATGGCAATTGTAAAATATGTTCATGCCTAACAACAGACACTTAAAATGCCTGAAGAAATAACCTGAGAGATTTGAAAGGAGAAAGAGATCATTGAACAGTCATAGTCTAAGTTTTCCATACCCACTCCCAATAATTGATAGAACTACTAGACATGAATTCAGCAAGGTATAGAAGATTTGTGCAACATTATCAACCAACTCTACCTAACTGATGTGAACAAAACATTCCATCCATTGGCAGCAGTATACACACTCTTTTCAAGTTCACAGGAAATGTTCTCCAGAATAGAAACTCTGCTGTTCAAACGGAAAAAACAACAAAGCAAAAACCTAAGGTCTGTATAACTTTAAAATTATGCAAAGTGTTTTCTCCAATTGCAATGGAATCAAATTAGAATCAACAATTGAAAGGAGTCCGTAAAACCTCCCGGTATTTGGAAGTTCATTAATGACCATTGGAATAACCCATGGGTCAATGAAGGCATTACAGGGAAATTGCTAAATATCTTAATCTGATCTAAAAAATAACACACCATATCACAACCTATGGGATGCATCAAAGAGCAAAGCTTACAGACTTTGAGGAAGATTGCATCAGAGTACACAAACAGGGCTCAACTCTCACAAAAGCAATGGAGAAGAGCAAGGAGATGTCTGAGGGACTTGTGTCAGGGGTTAAATAACCCAGACAGTACTGCCCAAGGCCCAGGAGGGCAAGGGACAGAGAGCCGAAGAGCCCAAAATGTCAACTGTGAAGTACTAAACACCCCTGGCAGGAGGAAAGTGCTCCCAGCAACCATTCTCAAGGCATGAAACCTGATAAAACCCATATCTAAGTGCAGTTGACTGAGAGGGGAACAGCCATCTCCCTCCCTGGGAAGAGGGAGGGTGTGACAGAGGACAGAGTGGTTTCCCTTCTGTGAAACTGACCAGCAGAGCCAGATCAGAAGCAAGGCTAAGCTGGGGGTTGTGGCACTTCCTTGGAAGTGTTTGCCAGCGAGTGCCATCTGCTAGCCAGTTGGGAAACAGCAATGAGAAAAACTGCTTTTAGGTCACTTTTTTCCCCAAAACCCTGGGGAAAAAATATCTGTAACCCATTAGTGAACCCCTTGCCTGGTTTTGGTTATATAAGGTTGGCTGGCAATTTCAAAGCCTCAGAATGAGGTGAACCAAAACAAAAAGAGGTATTGTGATAGAACAAGCAATCATTCAAAGATGATCTAATACTAATCTTCCTCAAGATGTTCCAAAAAGTCAAACAGGAGAGAACACAAATAAATACATTCTATGAAGCCAACGTCACTCTAATATCAAAACCAGATAAAGATGCTACAAAAAACAGAATTACAGACCAATACTTATAATGAATATACATGTAGCATCGTTCCAAAAAACACTTCCAAACAGAATCCAAAAGCACATTAACAATTATACACACACAAAAAAAAATTATACACAGGCAGTATAATTATACTCAATGGGAGAAAATATTGAAAAATATTGAAAATCCCATATCCAACAAGGGATTGATATCCATGTCATATAAAGAGATCATACAATTCAACGATGTAAAGACAAGGAACCCAATTTTATAAAGGGCTCAACTATGGAGACACCCAGGTCCTGCAGTCATACCAGATGACTCTAGAGTTCAATGCCTTGTCAGCGGGCCTTACTCTGGAGTTTGTGCTCCTGAGTGTGATGGAGTTGGACTCAGATGTGACTTCTCTATGCATGCTTCTTATGTCACTTTTCCTGAACCTGAGGTTGGTGCTGGGGTTGGTGTATGCTCAGGAGACTTGAACCTCGGGACTGTCCATGTGCCAGCTGGGACCTGAGCTTCAGCAGAGTTTCAACACCTACTCTCCAGTTTGTTGGACTTAAACCAGTCTGCCAACAGAGAGGTGAGGATGGTGAACGAGCGAGTCTACAATGGCAAGTGGGAGAATCCCATCTTTCAGCCATGTGAGATTGAAACCCTCCTCGATTTTTTAAAAATTATTTATTTATTTATTTTCTAATTTAAATTTAAAAAATATGAGGTCCCATTCAACCCCACCGCCCCCCCCACTCCCCCTACAGCAACACTCTCTCCCATCAAATGACACATCCATTGCACCTGGTAAAGTTCATCTCTGAGCATCACTGCACCCCATAGTCAATGGTCCACATCATAGCCCAGCCTCTCTCACGTTCCATCCAGTGGGCCCTGGGGGGATCTACAGTGTCCCGTATTGGTCCATGAAGCACTATCCAGGACAACTCCACGTCCCGAAAATGCCTCCACATCTCATCTCTTCCTCCCGTTCCCCACACCCAGCAGCCCCCATGGCTAACGTTCCCACACCCATTCCACATTTACTCTGTGGACATTGGATTGGTTGTGTCCATTGCACACCTATGTCAAGTGAGGGCTTAGATTCCACATGGGTACTGGATGCACTCCTCCTGCTTCTAGTTGTAGACACTCTAGGCTCCATGTTGTGGTGGTTGACCTTCTTGAACTCCATGTTAGCTGAGTGGAGTAAGTCCAATAAATCAAAGTGTAGGAGCTGAAGTCTGTTGAGGCTCTGGGCCTGGGTGTCATATTATTAGTCCAGAGATTCAAATCCCCTACATATATCTCAAACCCAGCACCAACTACAATTCCAATAAAGTAGCATGCAAGTCTTGCGAAAAGAGATCCCCTCTGAGTCCAATTCCATCACGCAGACTCAAAAGAACCAATACCTGGGGTTGTATCTACCTTATCTGTCTCTTAGACTCTGTTCAGTTGTACATAGGGGTATTCCTTGTGACAACCTCCAGACTCTGTTTTAGAGACTCACAGCCTTATAATCTCATTTCTCCTTTCCATTTCCCCCTTACATTAGGTCAAACCGCTTCCCGAAGTCATGTTATTATATGTAGACAGGTATATTCTGCTGTTACGCATTGAATCTTTAATTCAAGGCCATTTTCTAGTTGCTTCTTCAGCTGGTATGTGGTAGTGATCCCTCGGTGCCAGGGAGGCTCATCCCCGGGTGTCGTGTCCCACGCTGGGGGGAATGCATCACATCTACACACTGAGTTTGGCTGTGAGAGTGGCCACATTTGAGTAACATGAAGGCTGTCAGGAGGAAACCCCCAGGCACAATGCTACTCTAGGCCTTGTTCTTATTGCAGGTGTATAGGCTCAAAAGTGTAGCCATTAGTATCAAGAGCCCACTGTTGGGCCCTCCTTCCTTCCTGGTTCTTGCCGTTGCACCTGGAGGATTGCCGCTGCTCTCCCAGGGCCCACAACAGTGACCCCCCAGCCAGGAGCCCAGTACCCCCCCAGCTGTTGTTTTTAATTGTTTCCACTATGAGTATATATAGACATTACCATATACCCTGGGCATATGCCCTGTATAACTCCCTGTCAACCATATATATCTTGTCAATAACATCCCATATCAGTATTCCTCCGCTGCCATTGTTGAACCACTCTGTGATCCAAAACTTCCCGTAAAGTGAATCCCAACATAATGTCAGCTTCAGAAGAGTCTTAGATCACCGAAATTCATATATACAATATACAGTATTTCCCCAGATCCACCATAAAACCTTTTCCCTTCCACAGCAATAATCTTTTAACTTATTCATATCATATTTCCTGAAACTGATGTACAGATTCCGAAACTATAGTTTTCAAACAAGGTAACATTTGTGCTTACTATGTGGTCCATAGTTTAGGTTGTACAGTTTTCTAAATTTTTTAGTTATCCTATGTTTTCTCTTATGGATTTCATTATTAGTCTGTCATCCCCTATATGTTTTTGGTGTAATATTAGCTGTTTTATATTCATCCTCGTGTACTCTCACATAACTCCTCTTTTGCCCCCTTATTTACCTTTGTTCCATCCATTGCACATCCATTTTCCCCTCCCCTTAGGGCCCACAACGCCTGCCAATCTAATGCCCTGGGAGCCATCCTTTCTCACGAGAGATACAGCTCTCTCTATTCGATGGCATTAGTCTTCCCCAGGATATGGGTCCACCCCACCCAATGGTAGAACCCACCTTGGCAAAATGAGCCTTCAGCCATTCCCTACGGAGTCCGTGCTGCATCAGACCATACCCCCTGAGCATCCTAACCAGGTAACCCTCCTACTTATACTTTGATACGTTTTACTCAACATTTAGTTCTCAATGAACTTCTGACACTCTCCCATGTTTGTATGTTGCCCCTCCCTCCCACCTATTTCTTGGACCATATTACCCCTCTTCCCATCCCCAGCCCCCCTCAAACCCAGAAAACCCCACCCGAAGGTAACCCCTTGCCCCCATTTTGTCCCTTCTTTGTGCTCATACTTACCGCCAGCTCATCACAGATTCCACCCCTGCAGACATTAACTCACATCCTTCCTCCACCCCCCAATTTCCTGTAAGCCTATTTTCCAGTCTCTAGCTCTCTGAGGCAGCTTGTTTATTTCATATCATTGAGGTCATGTAGTATTTGTCCTTCAATGCCTGGGTTGCTTCACTGAGCATAAGGTTCTCAAGATTCATCCATGTTATCACGTGTGTTTGTAGTGTATTTGTTCTTATACCCGAGTAGCATTCCATTGTGTGTATATACCACATTTTATTGATCCACTCATCTGTTGATGGGCATTTGGGTTGATTCCAACTTTTGGCGATAGTGAACAATGCTGCTATGAACATTGGTGTACATATATCGGTTTGTGTCCTTGTTTTCAGATCTGATGGGTATATACCCAGCAGTGGTATTGCTGGGTCATATGGCAAATCTATAGATAATTTTTTGAGAAACTGCCAAACTGTCCTCCAGAATGGTTGGATCCTTCTGCATTCCCACCAGCAATGGATGAGTGTTCCCCTTTCTTCACATCCTCTCCAGCATTTGTATTCTACTGTTTTTTTCATGGCTGCCAATCTTATGGGAGTAAGATGGTATCTCATTGTAGTTTTTATTTGCATTTCCCTGATAGCTAGAGATTTGGAGCATTTTTTCATGTGCTTTTTAGCCATTTGTATTTCTTCTTTGGAGAAGTGTCTGTTTAAATCTTTTTCCATTTTTTAAATGGGTTGTTTATCTTTTTGTTTTCGAGATATATGAGTTCTTTATATATGCAAGTTATAAGTCTCTTATCAGATATATGGTTGCCAAATATTTTCTCCCATTGTGTGGGTTCCCTTTTTACTTTCTTGACAAACTCCTTTGAGGTACAGAAGGCTTTAATTTTGAGGTAGTCCCATTTATCTATTTGTTCTTTTGCTGCTCATGCTTTTGGTGTGATATTCATGAAGCCATTTCCTATTACAAGGTCCTGTAGATGTTTCCCTACACTGCTTTCTAAGGTCTTTATGGTCTTGGCTCTTATATTTAGGTCTTTGATCCATCTTGAGTTGATCTTTGTATAAGGTGTGAGATGGTAATCCTCTTTCATTCTTCTACATATGGCTATCCAGTTCTCCAGGCACCATTTTGTTGAATAGGCCATTCTCTCCCAGTTGAGAGGGTTTGGTGGCTTTATCAAATATTATATGGCTATATACATGAGGTTCTATATCTGAACTTTCAATTCAATTCCATTGGTCTGTGTGTCTCTCCTTATGCCAGTACCATGCTGTTTTCACTACTGTAGCTTTGTAGTATGTTTTGAAGTCAGGAAGTGTGATTCCTCCAATTTCGTTTTTCTTTTTCAATATGTCTTTGGCTATTCGGGGTTTCTTTCCTTTCCAAATAAATTTCATAGTTAGTTTTTCTAGTTCCTTAAAGAAGGCTGTGTTGATTTTTATTGGGATTGCATTGAATGTGTAGATCAGTTTTGGTAGGATAGACATCTTAATAATATTCAGTCTTCCTATCCATGAACAGGGAATATTCTCCCATTTATTTAGGTCTTCTTTGATTTCCTTGAACAATCTTGTATAGTTCTCGATGTATAAATTTTTTACCTCTTTAGTTAAATTTATTCCTAAGTATTTGATTTTTTTATTTACTATTGTGAATGATATTTGTTTCTTGATTTCCTCCTGATCTTGCTCATTATTGGTGTACAGAAATGCTACTGATTTTTGCGCATTGATCTTATAACCTGTGACTTTGCTAAACTCATTTATGAGTTCTAGGAGCTTTGTTGTAGATCTCTCAGGGTTTTCTACATATAGGATCATGTCATCTGCAAATAATGAAATTTTGACTTCTTCCCTTCCAATTTGAATGCGTTTTATATCTGGTTCTTGTCTCAGTGCTCGAGTAAGTACTTCCAAGACAATGTTAAATAGGAGCAGAGACAATGGGCATCCTTGTCTTGTTCCTGAGTTTAGAGGGAAGGATTTCAGGATTTCGCCATTGTAAACAATGTTGGCTTTAGGTTTTTCATATATACTCTTTATCATGTTCAAAAAGTTTCCTTGTATTCCGATCTTTTGGAGTGTTTTTATCAGGAAGGGGTGCTGTATTTTGTCAAATGCCTTTTCTGTATCCATAGATATAATCATGTGGTTTTTTTCTCTCAGTCTGTTTATATGGTGTATTACATTGATTGATTTTCTTATGTTGAACCATCCTTGCATACCTGGAATAAATCCCAATTGGTCATGGTGTATAATTCGTTTAATGTGTTGTTGAATACGATTAGCAAGTATTTTGTTAAGTATTTTTGAGTCTAGGTTCATTAGAGAAATTGGTCTGTAATTTTCCTTTCTTGTGGTGTCTTTGTTTGGCTTTGGTACTAGGGTAATGTTGGCATCATAGAAGGAATTTGGCAGTGTTCCTTCTGTTTCGATTTTTTGGAATAGTTTCAACAGGACTGGTGTTAGTTCTTTCCAGAATGTTTTGTAGAATTCACCTGTGAAGCCGTCTGGCCATGGGCTCTTCTTAGTTGGGAGATTTTTAATGACTGATTCTATCTCTTTGCTTGTGATTGGTTTGTTAAGATCATCAATTTCTTCTTTTGTCAGTATGGGCTGCTTATGTATTTCTAGGAATTTGTCCATTTCCTCTAAATTGTCATTTTTGTTGGAATATAGTTTTTCAAAGTATCCTCTTATGATAGTCTTTATTTCTGTGGGATCAGTGGTGATATCACCTTTCTCATTTCTTATTTTGTGTATTTGCATCTTTTCTCTTTTTTTCTTTGTTAGTCTCGCTAAAGGTTTGTCAATTTTGTTGATCTTCTCAAAAAACCAGCTCTTGGTCTTGTTTATTTTTTCAAGTGCTTTCTTATTTTCTATTTCATTTAGTTCTGCTCTTATCTTTGTTATTTCCTTCCTTCTTCTTCCTGTTGGGTTACTTTGTTGTTGTTTTTCTAATTCCGTCAAAAGTGCAGTTAGTTCTCCAATTTTTGCTCTTTCTTCTTTTTTGATATATGAATTTATGGCTATAAATTTCCCTCTCAGTACCGCTTTTGCTGCATCCCATAAATTTTGGTATGTTGTGTTATCATTATCATTTGTTTCAAGGTAGTCATTGATTTCTTTTGAGATTTCCTCTTTGACCCACTGTTTTTCTAAGAGTGTGCTGTTTAATTTCCAAATTGTCATGTGAAGTCTGGGTCTCTGTCCCTTGCAAATTTCCAGCTTGACTCCACTGTGGTCAGAGATACTGTTTTGTATGATTTCGATCTTTCTGAATTCATTAAGCCTTTCTTTGTGGCCTAGCATGTGGTCAATCTTGGAGAATGTTCCATGTGCGCTTGAGAAAAATGTATATCCTGCTGTGTTTGGGTGTAATGATCTATATATGTCTATTAGATCCAGCTCTTCTAATATACTGTTCAGATGTTTTGTTTCTTTAGTGATTCTCTTTTGAGATGTTCTGTCCAGAGTTGATAGTGGTGTATTAAAATCCCCCACTATAATTGTAGATGCATCTATTCTTTCACTTAGTTTTTCCAGCATTTGCCTCACATATTTAGAGGCGCCCTTGTTAGGAGCATAAATATTTATGATTGTTCGAACTTCTTGACAGATTGTCCCTTTCACTAAAATATAGTATCCTTCTTTGTCTCTCACAATTGTTTCGCATTTAAAGTCTATTTTGTCTGATATTAATATAGCTACTCCTGCCTTTTTTTGGTTGTTGTTTGCTTGTATGATTGTTTTCCAGCCATTCACTTTCAACCTCCATGAGTCTCTGGGTCTAAGATGTGTCTCTTGTAGGCAGCATATAGATGGGTCGTATTTCCTTATCCAGTGTCCCAGTCTGAATCTTTTGATAGGTGAGTTTAATCCGTTGACATTCAGTGTTATTACGTTTAGAGAGTTATTTATGGTAGCCATATTTTGGTTGGATTTGTGTTTGTTATGTTTTGTTTGTATTATTTTATTTTCCCCTTCTATTTTTGTCTTTCTTGTTTCTTTTACACTCTCCTCCATCTCTGACTGTCCTGTTTTTTCCTTTCTTCCTGCAGAACTCCCTTAAGAATTTCTTGAAGGGGAGGTTTCTTGTTGATATACTCTTTTAGTTTCTGTTTATCTGTGAATATTTTGAACTGTCCATCATTTTTGAATACTAGTTTAGCTGGATAGAGTATTCTTGGTTGGAAATTTTTTTCCTTTAGTACCTTGACTATATCATACCACTGTCTTCTTGCTTCCATCGTTTCAGATGAGAAATCAGCACTTAATCTTATGTAGTTTCCCTTGTATGTGATGGTTTTCTTTTCTCTTGATGCTTTTAGAATTTTTTCTTTGTCTTGAGCATTGGATAATTTGACAAGTATATGTCTTGGGGTGGGCCTGTTGGGGTTTATGACCAGTGGAGTGCACTGTGCTTCTTGGATATGTACATCTGTCTCTTTCAGTAGATTTGGGAAGTTTTCATTCATTATTTCCTGCAACACTCCTTCTGACCCCTTTCCCTTCTCTTCTCCTTCTGGAATGCCTATAATACGTATGTTTGAGCGTTTTGCGTTATCATTCAGGTCCCTAAGTCCTATCTGGATTTTTTATTGACCACTTCTACTATCTGTTTGATTTCCAATGCACTGTCTTCCACATCACTGATTCTCTGCTCTGCCTCTTCTAGTCTGCTGATATTTGCTGCAAGTGTATTTTTGATTTCTTGAATTGTGGTGTTCATTTCCATCATATCTGTTATTTTTTTGCGCATGTCTGCAATTTCCCCTCCAAGTGTTGTCTTCACGCTGTTAACCTCTTTCATTACTTCATCAAATTTGTTGGTGATAAATGTTCTGAGATCTTTCATTGCTTGTGCGAAGTCCTGCCCCCCTTCCTGATTTTTAGTTTGTTCATTGGATTCAGTCATGTTTTCCTGATTACTGGTTTGGTTTGTAGATTTTTGTTGCTGTCTTGTCAACATTTTTTCTTGACGGGTTTAATCAGTTCCTTAGCTTCTTTGTCTAGTCTTGGAGATTAATTAGCTGTTGTTTTTGCGTAAGTGTTATATCTTCTCTTTGTCACTTTGTTCTTCTTATTCCAATTTCTTATTGCTAGTTAAGCTCACTTTAAAGGAAAGTATTGGTGCTGGGGAAAGGCAATTGTGTAAGGAAGGAAAAAGTGTGAAGTAGTATTGGTGATATATGTTAACAAAGCAACAATATGAGTTCTGGGAGGATGGAGGTTAGATTATGTAAATTGTGTAGAGTTATAGTAGTAGGAAAGTACCTATAATGAGGTAGACGACTGAACATGGGAGGAATGTGGTACGTACTAAGAGGCTATTGTTTTCGTGAGAGGGAAAGAGAAAAAAAAGGTAATAGTTTCAGGGACGAATACCAGATGGAAAACTAAACAAAGGTATTAGAAATTAAGAGTTAGACACTTTGTGGATCAAAGAAAGGGAGATGGAATATAGGAGAGATAGCAGATGGTGGAGGATATCAAGTTGTAGGGGAAAGGGGATAGTATAGATAGGCTAAATCTATTCACAGAGAAATGAGGCAGTGGAGGGTGAGGAAACCCAGCAAATGTGAGGTATTTCCTGCAGGACCTATTGTATTGTTAAGGTAAAATAGTATAAGAAGAATGTTGGGGACAAGAAAGAGAGGATTAAAAAAAAAAAAGAACAACAACAACAAAAAATAAAAAATAAAAAAAAAAAAAAACAACAACAAAGAACAGAAACCCCGCTGCCAGGCTCAGCTGGGCTCAGCTGGGCTCCGGTCCCCCACCCACCACCCGCCGCAGCTCGGCTGGGCTTGGCTGGGCTTGGCTTCCCCGCCCGCCGCGGCTCGGCTGGGCTCGGCTGGGCTCGACTGGGCTCGGCTTTCCCGCCTGACACCTGCCGCGGCGCGGCGCGGCTGGGCTCGGCCGAGCTCGTCTGGGCTCGGCTCCCTCGCCTGCCGCGGCCCAGCTTCCCCACCCGCCACCCGCCGCGGCACAGCTCGACTCGGCTGTCCCGCTCGCCGCCCGCCGCAGCGTGGCTGGGCTCGACCGAGCTCAGCTGGACCCTTCCCCTCGCCCGCCGCGGCTCAGCTGGGCTCAGCCGGACCTGGCTTCCCCGCCCACCGCCCGCCGCGGCACAGCGCGGCTCGGCTCTCCCGCCCGCCGCCCGCCGCGGCGTGGCTTGAATCCCCCGCCCGCTGCCCACCGCGGCCCAGCTAGGCTATCCTGGCCGCCGCCCGCCGGGGCTCAGTGCGGTGCTAGCTGCCTCGGCTCCGCCTACCCAAGGAGGGAATCCTCCACACATAGCTGGGATCTCCGTGTATATTTCACAGACGGATCCTCTCTGTTACCTTCCCTCAAAATCGATGTCCAGACACCTCCGGACCAGGAAAAATCCCGAAACAGCCCGGTCCCAAAGAGTCTCCGACGCCTCCCAGCCGATTCCCCCCAGGAACTAGTAACTGGGAAGTTCACTCAGCCGCCATCTTGTCTCCACCCCCGAAACCCTCCTCGATTTTGAGGTGGAGTGGACATCACCATCCCAGGATCTTCAGGATGGAGGAATAAATTATGGATTACAGTGGACTTACTAGTATTCTAGTATACAATTGTTGTGACCCTAGGAATGGAAGAAACTGTATCACTGAAGTGGAGACAGTGGCCATGGGAGTTGCTGAGGGAAGGGAGAAGGAAGAAGAAGAGGAGTGATATAGGGGTATTTTTAAAAATTTTTTTATTGTATTTATTCATTTTTTAAAAAATATTACATTACAAAAATATGAGATCCCCATTCACCCCCACCACCCCCACATCACCACTCCCCCCACAGTAACACTCTCCCCCATCATCATGACACATCCAATGCATCTGGTGGGTACATCTCTGGGCATCGCTGCACCCCATGGTCAGTGGAACACACCGTAGCCCACACTCTCCCACGTTCCATCCAATGGGCCATGGGAGGACATACAATGTCCAGCAATTGTCCCTGCAGCACCACCCAGGACAACTCCAAGTCTTGGAAATGCCTCCACATCTCATCTCTTCCTCCCATTCCCCACAACCAGCAGCCACATGGCCGCTTTTTCCACACCAATGCCACATTTTCTCAATTATTAACCACAATAGTTCATGAATAGAATATTATTAAGTCCACTCTAATCCTTACTTATTCCTCCTTCCTGTGGACCTTGGCTTGGTTGTGTCCATTCCACCTCTATGTCAAGAGGGGGCTTAGATTCCACATGGATACTGGATGCAATCCTCCTGCTTTCAGTTGTAGGCACTCTAGCTCCATGGTGTGGTGGTGGACATTCTTCAACTCCATGTTAGCTGAGTGGGGTAAGTCCAATAAATCAGAGTGTAGGAGCTGAAGTCTGTTGAGGCTCAGGGCCTAGTTATCAAATTGTCAGTCCAAAGATTCAAATCCCCTAGATATATGTTAAACCCCAGCATGAACTACAATACCAGTAAGGTAGCATGAAAGGCTTGTGAAAAGAGATCCCATCTGAGTCCAGCTCCATCACGCAGAAACACCAGCTCCAAAGAAGGGCCAACTGACATGGCAGTGACCTCCATCTGCCATGACCATAGAACCTGTGGGTCTCTTTAGCCCTCAAAAGAACCAATACCTGGGGTTGTATCTACTTTACTGTCTCTGAGACTCTGCTCAGGTGTGCATAAGGGCAATCCTGACAACATCCAGACTCTTTTTTAGAGACTCATAGCCATATAAACTCATTTGTCCTTTCCATTTCCCCCTTAATTTAGGTCAAACAGCATTTTTAACTCCTGTTATTATATGTAGACAGGGATATTCTGCTGGTTCATGTTGAACCTTTAATTCAAGGTCATTTTCTAGTTTTGTCATCAGCTGGTACTTGGTAGTGATCCCTCAGTGCCAGGGAGGCTCAACCCCGCGTGTCATGGCCCACGCTGGGGGGAAGGCATTGCATTTACATGCTGAGTTTGGCTTCGAGACTGGCCACATTTGAGTAACACGGAGGCTGTCAGGAGGGAACTCTTAGGCACAGTGCTGCTCTAGGCCTTGTTCTTACAAGCTGGAGGTAAGTATGTATACAAGGAAAGGCATAGTATGTGTACAAGGGGGCATAGGGTTACCTTTGGGTGGGGCTTTGCAGGTTGGAGGGGGGCTAGGGATGGGCGCATGGGTAATATTGCCCAAGAAATTGGGGGAAGGCTGGGGCAACACACGAACATAGGAGATTGTCAGGTGTTGGTTGAGAGTATAATGCTGAGAAAACCTTTTCAAAATATAATTAGGAAAGTTACCTGTTTAAGATACTTAAAGGGGATAATCTGATGTAGGACAGACTCCTAGGGAATATCTGAATGCTCATTTTGCCAGAGTGGGTTATACCATTGGATAGAGACCCATATAATGAGAGTGAAGGTAGACCCACATCCTGGGGAGGACTAATGCCATCAAATAGAGGGAACTGTATCTCTCAAGAGAAACGGCGGCTCCCAGGGCATTAAGGCAGTTCAGCAAGTCAAGCCCTCAAAACTGTTGCAAGTATCTCTGAACATGGCTCCTCAAGAAATGAAGATTGACTGTCACTGTGGGCCCCAAGGGGAGGGGGAAATAGATATTGAATAGATGGAACCAAAGTAACTGTAAGGGCAAAAGAAGTGTTTCACAAGAGCACACAAGGATGGATATAAAACATATAATATTACACTAAAAACATGTAGGGGATGACAGACTAATAATGTAAACCATAATGTAAAACATAGGATAGCTAAAAAATTTAGAAAACTGTATAGCCTAATGTATAAACCACAATGTAAACACAAATGTTATCTTGTTTGAAAGCTAATGTCTCAATATCTGTACATCAGTTTCAGTAAATATGATATGAATAAGTTAAAAGATTATCGCTGTGGAAGGGAAAAGGTTTTATAATGGATATGTGGGAGTACTGTATATTGTATATATGAATTACTGTGATCTATGGCTCTTGTGAAGAGAAGCTCAATAATTAGGAAAAAAGAAAAGAAAAAGATAGGATGTGGAATTTTTACAAATCAATATGTATTCTATATCTAACCTTTAAACTCATCGCTATATTCCATTTTACTATTAAGGGAACCTGGCATTATATTGGGCTTCACTTTTCAAGAAGTTTTGGATCACAGAGTGGTTCAACAATGGCAGTGGAGGAATACTGATATGGGATATTATTGACAGGGGACATATTGTTGACAGGGAGGTATACAGGGCATGTGTCCAGGGTGCATGGAAATGTTTCTATATACTCATAGTGGAAACAATTAAAAACAACAGCTGGGGGGGTATTGGGTTCCTGGCTCAGGGGGCTCTGTTGTGGTCCCTAGGGGAGCAGCGGCAGTCCCCCAGGTGCAACGGCAAGGACCAGGAAGGAATGAGGGTCCAACAGTGAGCCCCTGATACTAATGACTATGCTTGTGAGCCTATGCACCTGAAATAGGGGTATTTTTTGAACTTGAAGTTGTCCTGAATGATATTGCAAGGGCAGATGCAGGACATTAAATATCCTGTGATAATCCACAGAATGGACTGATAGAGAGTGTAATATACAATGTAAACTATAACTCATGCTGTGTAGCAATGCTCCAAAATGTATTAATCAAATGCAATGAATGTGCCACACTGATGAAAGAGGTTTTTGACATGCGAGGAATGGGAGGGGTTGTGGTGAGTGGGGTAAATGGGAACCTCTTATATTTATGAATGTAACATTTTGTGTAATCTATGCTTCTTTAAAAAAGATAATAATGGAAACAAACAAACAAAAAACATTGTACAATACATGAGACATAAATCACAATGACTCCTCTGGTGGAAGGTGGAATGTGTGTAACGGAACACATAGAAGAACATTCTCTCATGATCTATGACAAGTATATAATACTAATATAGGCTGGAATTTACCAGATAGGTTGGAGAAAAATATACCAAATGTAAGATATTGGCTACAGTTACTAGCAATGTTTTGATGATGCTCTTTCATAGTGTGTAATAATTGTTTTACAAAAATGCAAGGCATTGGTAATGTATGAGAGCCCTGTATGATGATATGCATATTTTTTGTAGTTCACAACTTATACTATACACTTTTTGTTTATGGATTTTCGTATATGAATGATGAACTTCAATACAAAAAGTAAAAAAAAAAAAAAAAAAAAAAAGAACTCTACACGACAATCAAGTGGGTTTTATCCCAGGGATAACAGGGTGTTTGAACACAAGAAAATCAATTTGTGTTATACACCACATTGACAATTTGAAGAAGAAAAATCATGCGATCCTCTTGATTGCTGTAAAAAATCATTGGACATAGAACAGCACCCTTTCTTGATTAAAAAAAATCTTCAAAAATAGGAATAGAAGGAAGCTTTCTCAATATGGTAAAGTTCCAACATGAGAAACTCAAAGCCAGCACTGTACTGAACAGGGAAATACTGAGACCTTCCCTGCTGAGATCAGGAGCAAGACAGGAATGCCCCTTGTCACCACTGTTATTCAATATTGTGCTAGAACATCTAGCTAATCTGGAAGGGTAAGAGGCCATGAATAGATCAAAAATAAATATTTAAAAAGAGCATGAGGATTATGTGAACATGGCTAATGAGCTAGACAGATAAATCTTAGCTCTCACTAAAACAACTGAGAGGGAGTCAAGGTTACCTTGCTGACCTGCATTGGGGTACAGCAGACCAGGACAGTGCTTCACAAAATAATCTCTCAGACCACAGTGAAATGAAGCTGGAAATCAGTAAGGAATGGAGAACCAGATTAGGCACAAAGATTTGGAAGTTAAACAATGCACTCTTAGACAAACAATGGATCAGGGAGGGAATCTCAAAAGAAATCAGGAACTACCTAGGAATGAATGAAAATGACAACACTACATATCAAAACCTATGGGATGTAGCAATAGCTGTGCTGAGAGGGAAATTTGGAGCCATAAATGCATATTTCAAAGAAGAAGAAAGGGCTAAAATGAAAGACCTACCTGAACACCAGAAGGAATTAGGAAAAGAACAACAAACTCCAAAGAAAATGTAAAGAAGAAAATAACAAAGATTAGAGCAGCTCTAAAAAAAAATCAAAATTTAAAAAGCAGTAGATAAAAACAAACCAAAACAAAATCTGGTTCTTCAAGAAGACCAAGCCCTTAAATAGACTAGGAGAAATAAAAGGGAAGATGCAAATATGCAAAACAAGAAATAAGGAAGGGGATATCACCACTGACCCCACAGACATAGAGTACTATAAAAGGAAAATTTGAAAAATTATATGCCAACAAGGTGGATAATTTGAGGAAATGGACAAATTCTTAGAAACACACAAGCAGCCTACATTGATAAATAAAGAAATTGATAAACTCAACAGACAAATCACAAGCAATGATAAAGCATCACTCATCAAAATCTTAACAAGTAAGAAGAGCCCAGGAATAGATGGCTTCATAGGTGGATTCTACCAAACATGCTGGAAAGAACACTAATCCTACCTCCAAAAAATAAAAATAGAAGTGAAAGGAATACAGCCTAACTTATTCAGTAATGCCAACATCACCCGAATACCAAAGCCAAACAAAGATGCCACAAGAAAGGAAAACTACACACCAATCACTCTAATGAACCTACATGCTAAAATCCTTAACAAAATACATGCTTATCATATTCAACAACACAAATGAATTAGACACCATGACCAGGTGAGCTTCATCCCTGGTATGCAAGGTTGGCTCAACATAAGAAAATCAACCAATGTTTTACACCATATAAACAGATCAAAAGGAAAAAATAACATCATCATCTCTATAGATGCATAAAAACATTTGACAAGATACAGCACCCTTCCCTGATAAAAACACTATAAAAGATAGAAATAGAAAGAAACTATCTCAATATGATAACGGGTATATATGAAAAACCTACAACTAACCTTACATAAAATGGTGAAATTCTAAAAGTTTTTCCTCTAAGATCAGGAACAAGACTAGGATGCCCACAATCACTGCTCCTATTTAAGACTGCTTTACAAGTACCTGCTCAAGCACTTGGGCAAGAAAAACCTATAAAAGGCATCCAAATTTGAAAGGAAGAAGTAAAAATTTCACTATTTGCAGATGACATGATCCTACATAGAGAAGACCCTGAGAAATTGACAACAAAGCCCCTAAGCTTATAAATGAGTTCCGTAATGCCACAGGTTAGAAGATCCATGTGCAAAAATCAGTAACATTTCTGCACACCAAAATGAGCAATCTGAGGAGAAAATCTAGAAAAAAATATCATTTAAAATAGCAACTAAAAGAATCACCTAGGGATAAATTTAACTAAAGATGTAAATGACCTTTATGCAGAAAACTACACAACACTGTTAAGGAAATCAAAGAATGCTTAAATTAATGGAAGACTATTCCCTGTTCATGGATAGGAAGAGTAAACATCATTAAGATGTCTATCCTACCCACACTGATCTCCAGAATTACCAGAATCCCAATAAACATCACCACAGCATTTTTTTTGCTGAATTGGAAAAACTTCAAAAATTTATTTCAAAGTGCAAGAGGCCCTGAATAACCAACGATGCATGGAAAAGAGAAATGAAATATGAAGACTCATACTACCTGGCTTTAAAACATACTACAAATCTACAGTGGCCAAAACTGCATGGTATTAGCACAAAGACACAATGAACAATGTAACTGTATTGAGAGTTCTAATATAGATCCTTCCATACACACTCATCTGATATTCAACAAGGTCAACAAGCCCACTCAACTGGGAGAGAATGGCCTCTTCCACAAATGGTACTTGGAGAACTGGGTTTCCATATTCAAAAGAATGAGACAGGAACACCATCTCACATATTATACAAAAATCAAGACAAGATCGATCAGATTCAAATATAAGAGCCATCACCATAAAGACCTTGGAAGATAATGTAGGGAAGCCTCTAAAGGATCTTGTAGTAGGAAATGATTTTATGACCTTCACACCCAAAGGCAAGCAAGGAAGAAAAAATAGATAAATGGGACCTCTTCCAAATTAAAAACTTTTACACCTCAAAGGAGTTTGTCAAGAAAGTGAAAAGGCAACCTACCTATTGGGAGAATAAAATTCAGAAACCATATATCTGATAGGAGCCTAATATCCAGCATAGATCAAGAAATCCTACACTTCGAAAATGAAAAGGCAAAAAACCCACTCCAAAAATGGGCAAGTGCTTTGGATAGATACTTCTCCAAAAAACAAATACAAATGACTGAAAAGCACATGAAAAGATGCTCAACATCACTCGTTATTAGGGAAATCAATATCAAAACTACCACAAGATATCATCTTACACCGATTAGACTTGCAACCATATAAAAAAGCAGAAGACTACAAGTACTGGGGATGATGTGGGGGAATGGGAACCCTCATCCACTCCTGGTGGGAATGTAGAATGGTGCAGTCATTTGGATGATAGTTCAACAGTTTCTCAAAAAACTAACTAGAGGTCTGTCCCATGATACAGCAAATCCACTGCTGAATACATACCCAGAAGAATTGAAAGCAAGGACACATCAGATAAATACACACCAATGTTCATTGTGGCATTATTTACTATTACCAAAGGTTAAAATCAACCCAAATGCCCATCAAGAGATAAATGGATAAAAACAATGTGGTGTATACATACATTGGAATATTGCTCAGCTGGAAAAAACAATATAGCATTAACACAACGGATGATACAACATGGATGAATCTTGAGGATCTTATGTTGAGTGAAGCAAGTCAGGCTTTGAAGGACAAATATTTCATGACCTTACTGATATAAATTAAGCAATTTGAGCTGACTCACAGAGCAAGCATCTGGAAGATAGGTGTACAGGAAATAGAAATGGATAAGAAGATTGTCAACCAAAACCTATATGGGTGAAATCTATGATGAGGTGGAAATGTGTAGCTGTGCAGTGAAACGACATGGCAAGGGTGTAGTGATATTATTGAGTTTGGTGCAGATCTGACAGGGGGTAGGATGGGGAGGGAGAGGTAGACAGGCCTTGGAACTGGGGCATGGCTGAAGAAGGGAGCAGGTAAACACTGGGGACTGGCAGTGATGTGATTAAAAGTACAAAGTTAGGAATGCTCTTTTGTCAATTTTACAAGGAAGAGTTACTAATTTAGTGTGTTGGATGGAAGGGCATTTGGGGCAAGGCATACCTGGGACAGGCTTTTCAGGAGTGTTCAAGAGGTCATTTTGCCATAGTGTGTTCTATCAATGGGAAAAGATCCACAGGATGTTGTTGGATTTCCATCCTGGGGAGGCCTGCTATGTTCTCAAACAGAAGGGTAGGAGTCCCTTGAGAGTATGGGTGGTGCCTTATAGGGAAGGACAGACCAGTGTGTCAAACCCTCAGTGTTATTGCAAGTAACTCTGAATCTTGTCCTCCATGAAATAAAGCCTGGTGTTCACCATGGGACCCAAGGGGAGGGGGAGGGAAGAATGGAAGAAACTGGGGTCATTTTGGGAGCAACAGAAGTGTTCTACATGATAATGCAATGATGGATACAGGCCATGTTTAATTTCATCAAATATTTATAAAATGTATGGTCCAAAATGTAAACCATAATGTAAACCATGGACCACCCTTAGCAGCTATACTTCAATATGGGTACATCAGGTGTAAAAAATGTACCATCCACATATGTTATTGATATGGGAAGGGGTAAAGGGGGAAAGATGATAGTTATATAGGAGTCCCCTGTTGCAGTAGTTTGATATAATTGATGGATTCCAAAAAGAAAATATTGGATTATGCTTGGAATCTGATCTGTACATGGGCATGATTGAATTATGATTAGGGCATTGAGTCCCTACCCCTTGGTGGGTGGGGACTCACAGATAAAAGGCATGGTGAAGAACAGAGTTCGGAATTTCTGATGTTAGAGTTTGATGCTTAAGACCTGGGAAGTCAGCACCCAGAGGAAAGGGAAGCCAGCACCAGGAGGGAATCTTGAACCCAGAGAAAAGCAAGCCCCAGGAACATAGGAAACCTGGAAGCCAAAACCCTCGCAGACATTGTGAGACATCTTGCTCCAGTAGACTTTAGTGAGGGAAGTAACTTATGCTTTATGGTCTGGTATCTGTAAGCTCCTACCCCAAATAAATACCCATTATAATTCCCAGCAGATTTCCGGTTTTGTGCATCAGCACCCCTTTCACTGACTAATACACCTGTATTCTGAATGTGACTTTACTGTGACCTAAAACTTCTTGGAAGACAAAATAAAAAAAAGAAAGACACTGGAGGAATGGAAGAAAATAAGATCACTGTACATGCAGGACGATATATATTACAGTGATGAAAGGAAAAACGTACAAAAGTTTTTAAAAAAATATTTTTCATTGCATTTTTAATATCCATATATTAAAATTTTAATTTTAGTTTCTCTAAATTATTATGTATTTTATTTCTTACATTTAAACCTATCATTATTTCATTTTCCTGTTAATTATATTTGGTGATATCCTTGGTTTCATTTTTAAGGAAGTTTTGGGTCAGAGAAGTGTTTCAAGTATGGTAGGGGAGGAGCATTGGTGTGGGGTGTCAGTGTGGGGGGATATATGGGAGGAAGCTCACCTGGGCATACACATAAGGCATAAAATGTATTTTAGTGTTCATGGAGCATTTTTACAGTGAGTGGAGATTTACACAATAAATAAGAATATCAAATTCCTATTGTGGGGAGCTCTGCCACTTTCTCTAATGGAACAGCAAGAATCCCCCAAGTACAGAGGCAATGACTAGTGAAGGAGGATGGTCCATTGATGTGCCCTTGATATTGATGACTGTGCTTGTGACCGACCCTTCATTCTTGAAATTGAAACTTAGCCTACTATTGTAGGGTGCCTAAGAGTTAGCTAGTGGGAACCACCCTGTGCTCAAAGGTGGCCTCTCTCCAAGCCAAATTCAGCATATAAATGCAATAACTTCCCCACAGCATGCTTTACATCTCCCGGGGATGAGTAAACTCATGGAAATAAACTCTGGAGTATGGGTTACTAAGAAATGGAATGAGGGTTGAGAATGGGAGCTGATGACTGATGTATGTAGTGATATCATTTGGTAAATTGTAATAGAGTGGAAATGAATGGGGTTGAGTGTAACACGTGTAACACATTATAGGAATGCTCAGAGTGAACATTATTGCTTAAATGCTCAAGTCAGAAAATAAGCACCACAAATTGGTAAGTTAAATTTCATCTTAAGATAGTAGAAAAAGCAAACTAAGTCCAAAGCAAAGAGAAGGAAATAATAAACATCAGAAAGGAAACCAATGAAATACCAGAAAACCAATAAAAATCAATATTATGTTGAAAAGATCAATAAAATATTCAAATCTTGAGCTCAACAGAAGTAAAAGAGGACTAAATTACCAAAACCAGGAGTAAGGATGGGAACATCACTACTAAGACTATGGAAGCAAAAATATTAGAAGCAAAAATTGTCCTAGTGGGTCACTAGGGGTAAGAGCGAGTGGTGCCACTCCCATTTCCACCCCTTGACTCCTGGACCCATGGATTCTGGTTGTGGGAGAAAGAGCAGCATAAAGTGGATGCTGATTTAAAGCATACACAGCCTCCTGGAGAACATTGCCCCAGCCGTGCAAGGTATTGCCAGCTAGTTGGCACTCTTAATGAGTCTTTGACAGGCCATTCCACCATTCTATCAATCCAGTTGCTTCGGCTGTTTGGAACATGGTAAGACCAGGGAATTCCATAGGCATGTGCCCATTCCCACACATCATTTGCTGGGAAATTAGTTCCTTGAGCAGAAGCAATGCTGTGTGGAATGCCATGGCGGTAGATAAGACATTCGGTAAGTCCACAGATGCTAGTTTGGGAAGAGCCATTGCATGTAGGAAATGCAAACTCATATACAGAGTATGTGTCTTTTCCAGTTAAAACAAATTGCTGCCCCTTGCATGGTGGAAGTAGTCTAATAGAGTCAACCTGCCACCAGGTGTCAGGCTGGTCACCTCAAGGAATGTTGCCCTATTGGGGGCTGAGTGTGGGTCTCTGCTGCTGGCAGATTGGGCACTCAGCAGTGGATGTAGCCAAGTCAGCCTTGGTCAGAAGAAGTGTGTGTTGCTGAGCCCGTGCATAACCTCCATCCCTAACTCCATGGCCACCTTTTTCATGGTTCATTTTTTCCACTTGATTATTAAAATCTTCCTCTGCTGAAGTTACCCTCTGGTGAGCATTTACATGGGACAAAAAATTTTCATGTGCTTTGCCCACTGAAAAAGGTCAATTCACATAACTCTTCCCCAGACCTCCATCTCATCAATTTTCCAATCATGTTTCTTCCAAGTCCCTCACCATCTAGCCAAGCCATTGGCAACAGTTCATGAATCAGTGTACAAATGCACCTCTGGCCATTTCTGCTTCCAAGCAAAATGAACAACCAGGTGCACTGCTCAAAGTTCTGCCCACTGAGAGGATCTGTCTCACCTCTGTCCTTCAGCGATGTCCCAGAAAGGGGCTGCAATGCTAGAGCTGTCCACTTTTGGGTGGTACCTGCATATCATGCAGGACCATCTGTAAACCTGGCCTGAGTTTTCTCTTCCTCAGTCAAATGATGGTAAGGGACTCCCCAAGAGCCCAAAGCTGTGGGCTGGGAAGGAGAAAGTCATGTGGCAGTGGTGGTGATCATGGCCATTTGGGCTACTTCTCCATGTAACTTTCTCATGCCTTCATGATGCACTCAAGCCCTTCTCATATATACCACTTCCACTTTATTATGGAGGGCTACTATGCCCTCCCGAATTTATGGCTTGGTGGGTCAGACAATACCCAGCTCATGATAGGCAAGTCAGGCCTCATGGTAACTAGTTAAGCCCATAGTTAAGCATTCGGTCTCTACTAAGGCCCAGCAGCAGGACAAAAGCTGTTTCTCAAAAGGGAGTCATTATCTACAGAGGATGGCAGGGTTTTGCTCCAAAATCCTAAGGTCAGTGTTGTGATTCACCTATAGGGGTCTGCCAAAGACACTGGACAAAATGATGATGACGGACAACTGTCATCTGAAACAGAGTATTTACAACTGCAAGCAAAACAGCCCTTTCCATCTGCCCCATAAGATCTAAACCGCCTCTGAATCTGAGACAGAGTGGGCATCAAAACCCAAAAAAATGTATGGTTTAGGAAAGAACCAACTTAAGGTGGTCAGCAACCATGGACAAAGTAAATGTTAATATTGTAACAATGGAAGAACATGTAACATTTATGCAAAGATAGTGCTTAGCAGAGGTTCTGAGGGGAGGGGCTGGGAATACTAGGTAGAAAATAGGGCATTTTTAAGGCATTGGAATTAAGTGTAAACTGCAGTGTAAACTATTGACCTTAGTTAGTAGTAATGCTTTAATGTTTTATTTATCAATTGTAATAAATGTACCACACAATTGTAAGATGCTACTTAGAGGGAAACTAGTGGGAGGGGGAGGGGGAGGTTATATGCAAATCCCTTATACTTTTGATGAAGTTTAAAAATATTATCCCTACAGAACACTTATCAAACACAAAATGTTTATGAAAACATAAACAGATGAAAATAGCCTGTGGTAACAGTTTCCACTTATTATCAATAGACCTTCCACAACCTAAAAGAAATACATCCAACAGAAATTACAGCAAACATTACAAGTACCAGCGGCATGCTAGCACCATATCCCTAACATTAGGAAAAGACAAAGAAGAGCAGTCATTACCATTTCTATTCGACAGTGCAATACAGGTCTTTACAAGTGCAATTAAAAAGTTAAAACAAGAAATGTGTTTTAAAGCTTGGAAATCACGTGCACAATCATTACATAGCCAAAGAAACCCTCTGGAATCTCCCACTGAATTATGACAATCAATGAGGGGGTAAGTCTGTCTCTAAAAACATCAATCAACCAAAATCCTTTGCATGCACAAAAAGTAATTTAGTATGAGGATATTTCAGTGTATGGGATATTTCTGTGATTTAGCCTCTGGGTTTTGGCATATTTTGACCAAAATGTACTCAAATTCATTCAAAGTTCTTCATATCATGAATCAAAATTCAAAGCACAATAATAAATTTTTTTTTTGTTTTCTAATATCTTCTACTATGTAGTACCCTAAATTTCCAGAGTTTCCCCTTACAAAAGATCAGGCAGAGCAATTCTAATGCCCTAAAACTGTCCTGTGTTCCCCCACCCCCAGCACCTATGGTACCCACTGTTTCACTCTCTGAAGAGTGTGACTCATAATTACTTGCAATAATATTGAGTACTTGGCATAATTGTCTCTTTTCTTTCATTAGGCACTGCCTATGCTCTCAAAAGACTCTTGCCCCTCTATTTGAGAAGATAGCATGACTCCCGCGGATTGGGATTTAATATTTTCTTGCTTATTGTGTGGGTCTCCACCCACTGAGATAACACATAATGACAAGATGAGCACTTACATATTCTAGAGAAACCAGCTCCAGGTACAATCTCTCCTGTATGCCACTCCCATTCAATACCTACACCAATAATCTTCCCCTGCCATATTTACTAAAAGAATATTCACAACCTTGTAGTTTTAAGCACAGATCTGCAAATCCCCAGAGTTCATCTGTTCCTTCCCTCGACCCTCCTTCCAACCCATGGATAGTCCAAACCCCCACTCTACCCGATCACAGACCAGCACTGCTGATCTCAATATCATCACCACACCACTGTCATCCTCATGAACTGCACAATGACACCCTTCCACCTTATCCTAGTTACTGCCCATATGGGCATAGGCTCACAACCCCTGTTCCCTCTGTGTCCCCTGGAGACACTAGCTCCATGAGACTGCTCAAACTGCTTAATTCATATCAGTGAGGTGATGCAATATTTGCCTTTCAGTGCCTGGCCCACTTCACTTCACATGAGGTCTTCAAGATTCATCCAGGTTATCCTGTGTGTTAATACTGATTTGCTTCTTATACCTCAGTAATGTTCCATGGTATGTATACACCACTGTTTGCTTACCCATCCTTCTATTCATGTGCACTTGGGTTGCTTCCATCTTTTGACAATAGCGAATAACGCTGCTATGAACATTGGTGTTCATAGATCCGTTCATGTCCCTGCTTTCAATTCTTCCTGTTATATACCCAGAAGTGGGATTGCTGGATCAAATGGCAGTTCTGTCATTAGCTTGCTGAGGAAATGCCAAACTGTCCTCCACAAGGGCTCCACCATTCTCCACTCACACCATCAGCTAATGAGGGATCCCTTTCCTCCACATGCACTCTAACTCATATTAAAGCAGTTTTCAGAAAAATGTATTTCACTTCTATTTATATAGCAGGGAATCATACATGGATAATACTTATTTTTAAAATGAGTCAATTGTATTAATACATATTAACAAATCATTAAATTAATCCAAAACTTACAATCAGTGGTATTTGGTATTGTACATTCATCACTTAGATCATTATTAGAGCATTTCCATTATTTCCATAGTAAAAATATTAAACAAAAAAGACACCCTGAGCCAACAAGTACATAGCAACAGTCTACCCACAATCTGCTGACACACAAACTGCAGTCCCACAACAACCAGACACATGCAAGACATTCCCTTGGCTAATGGATATACATGGTAACAATCACACAAATGCACGGAAGCCTGAAGAACCTCTGACACTAATTATATATTTGCCAGACTTTCCACTGTACACTCAGAGTCCCTTGTACAAAAAATATGAATTTATATGGTTATGAGTCTCCAAAACAGAGTCAGGAGACCATCAGAGGGGTCACTCTTATGCATGCCTCAGCAGGGTCCCAGAGACAGCCAAAGTAGATCCAACCCCAGGTATTGGTTCTTCTGAGGGCTCCAGAGACCTTGAGGTTCTAGGGTCGTGGCAGATGGAGTTCAGTGCCAGGTCTCTTGGCCCTACTTTGGAGTTGGTGTTCCTGAGTGGGAAGGAGTCGAACTCAGATGTGATCTTTTTACAGAAGCCAATCCTGTTACTTTTACCAGACCTGTGGTTGGCACTGGGGTTTGGAGTATGCTCAGGGGCCCTGAATCTCTGGACTGTCCATGTGATAGCCAGGCCCTGAGCCTCAACAGACTGGCAGCTCCCACCCTCTATTTTAATGAACTTGCTCCAGCCAGTAAACAGGGACATGAAGAAGGTCAAGCACCACACCAGGGAGCCAAGAGGGCCTACAACTGCAAGCAGGAGAATTGCATCCACCATCCATGTGGAATCTAAGCCCCCTCTCAATATAGAGGTGGAGTGGGCATAACCATCCCAGGGTCCACAGGATGGAGGAATAGAGTATACACTAGACTGGACTTACTGATATTCTATTCTGGAACTGTTGTGATTAGTAATGGAGGAAAATGTAGCATTAATGTGGAGGATGTGACCCTGGTAGCTGCTGAGTGTAGGGAGAGGGAAGAAGAGGTATGATGTGTGGACAGGTTCACAACTTGGAGTTGTGCTGGGTGGTACTGCAGGGACAGTTGCTGGACATTGTAGGTCCTGCCATGGCCCACTGGGTGGACTGGGTTAGAGTGTAAACTACTATGTAAACCACTGTCCATGTGGTGCAGCAGTGCTCCACAATGTATTCACCAAGTGCAGTGAATGTGCCATGATGATGAAAGAGGTTGTTGATGTGGGAGGAGTGGGGTGAGGGGGTGGGCACTATATGGGGACCCCATATTTTTTTAATGTAACTTTAAAAATATATTTTTGTAAATCCCACAATTCCCAGTAAAAATTAACCTTTAGTACAAAAACACAATCTCTAAACATCCATGGACAAACAAGCACTTAGTAGTAAACATACCCTCGTATTCCATAAAAAATACACCAAAATTCACAAAACCCCCAAATCAATCCCATAGAGTCTGACAATAACCAAAGGCATTCAAGATAAACTCAGATATTACCAAGTACTTAAGGAACAGTCAATCCCCCAACCCCTGTGAACACACACCTAGGTATGATGCCACAGAACCTGAAGACGAAGAGCAACTTTTCCACATTCTCCTAAATCTCACACACGACACCCCCTCTTTCACCCAAATGGACATGATCACCTCACACCCCAAATGCAAACTCACACGAGCCTCCATCTTGAGAAACTATGAACAGAATGTGTCCACACGCCCCGATATGTTCACCTTCACAAACCCAGCCCCCCACAAAATCCAGTCACTCCTTTCCAAATTTGGTCCACACCAAAAACAAATGCCCTGAACTCCCACCCAGGCAGTGTGAGCACGTAATAAATGCCTATGCTTTGAGTAGACACACACCCAATTCACACTTCACAAAGAGACACATATGATATATCACTTTACCCCCTCAAAACAAACAGAGGCACCCCAAAACACACATATGCAAAAGTTTCCAAAGTGGTCCACTGTGTTGCTAGGCAGAATATTTGCTGTTCCTTTCTGCAGTGTTTTTGATGAGAAAATATTACAATCTCCTCCCTGTTGAACCCAGAGGTGGCCATTTGACTTGCTTTGTTCCATGAATACCCACAAATTACTAATGGCCCATCCTCCAATGCATGCATTAGAAGAGTAAACATAACCTTGTGAATTAACACACACTCCAGAGTTCGCCTGAGCTCCCTACACTCTCCAAACCTGTAGAATCTACCTACAAACTCCCTGAGTTTTCACATAAATTGTCCACAGCCCTAGGACACCCAGCCCACAAGTCTTCATGTATATACAGAAACCTCCAACACCACCCCACACATGTATTTACGATCTAAACTTCACTCTGACACACCCGTGGTCCCCACCTTTTGAATTCACATATACTACTGCAGTTATATACACAGAAACTCCCATCTCCATAAACACACCGACATCTCACACAACCTGGAGAACACACACACATTCAGAATGCATGGAGGCGTGGGCTGGTGTAAATGAGAACCTCTTATATTTTTAAATGTAATATTATTCATAATATATGTATCTTTAAGAAAATACAATAAAAAAATAATGCCTATAAAGCAATGGCTCCGAGCCTAAAATGGGATGAGTTTTGTGGAGAGTTTCAAGGGCCACAGATCTCTCTGCATCTGCACGAAGGCCTCCAGTCTCTAGTAGATGGGAATGTAGGTGGGAGACAGCCTAGATGGCAGCACCTGCAGAGATTGTCAGGACAGGGAGCCCCTTTCTGCAGGCCTTGCCCTCTCCCAGGAGGCTCATAATCCATTGCCTGATGGAAGCATGTGAGAAACGTCTGGATAACTCAGTTCAATTGAGGAAATGACAGACTTTCTAGAGCCACCATCCACCTGGCCAGCTGAGACAGTTTTGGGGTCTATGTGACAATTCGACTGCTCCCTCTGCCCATACCCCTTTACCTATCTTTTTATAGAGATTCTTTACTAACCATCTTGCTCAATAACCTCTGAATCCCAGATTGCATTTTAGAGATTCAAACAGATATAACCCATTTCTTCATTCGACAATTATTTATGGAGCATCAATGTCATGGTAAAGATGCCTCATGCAGGTCTTACATTATAGTTAAGGAACCCAGCTATAAACAAATATCTCTAGCCTGGACTCACATGCAAACTGAATTTCTGAAATGTACACTCAGCAATGAGATTTAGTGCTGTAATCCTAGTGGACTCTGCAGATAGAAACTGGGGAATGAAAATAAGGTTGACTGTTAACAAAAAACCTTGATTGAAAACATAAGAGAAGAATTGAATGCTCAAGGGGAGAGTCAATTTCCTCACATAAAAATAGTTACCCTACACTGGAATCCTCTTCCTGGGATATCTGCATCTGGGCAATGAGATTCAAGATATTTTCCAGGTATACCACTAATCCATTGCCAAAATAGTGCAGATAAACAATCTACTGCAAAGCTCAACTGATTACAGCCATAGGTGTAGATTTCCCTCAGGTGTCTGAGGGTGGGGGTTTGCAGCTTGGCTCTTCTGGAAGTTCTCCTCTGATCTAGTCTCCTTCACATGTCAGGGTAGACTAACGAAAAGCAGTCTGGCCCACATCTCACCCTCAGAAGGAGAGCATGAGCACATGCACCTGTCACTGGCTGATGTGCAAGGGGAAGGCCCAGAACCAGGTCCCAGAGGCAGAGCAGGAGGCACTGTGGTGTGATAAGGGGAAGGGCAAGGAGGCCTGGAGGGAAGCACTCTGTCATTTTGCCTTCTGCCACAGGTAGCTGTGACTTCTAACTCACCAAGTTTAGAAGAGGCTGTTACTGCATGTTACTGCACTCTGACCCTGGGAAGCAGCTAAAAACACATTCTCAGGTCATCTAATCCTTATTCAGCAAACATTTCTTTGTGGCGCCCTTTGTGCAAACACTGTGAAGACTGCTGTGCAGAATTCAGAGCTGAATGGATCAGGTCCCAGTGCTAGAGGATCGAAATCACATAGAGAGTTTTGTAATTGATTTTGTTTGGAATCAGAGTGGAGTGCATTAGGGGACTTGGCAGATGTGTTCTACCTAGTAAAAGTAAGAAGGAACATTTTTATGAGAACTCAGAATATGCCAATCACAGCTCCTATAAATTGAATGTACTAACTACAATATTTACAGCTCTACAGAGCTAGCAGTGTTATCCTCATTTCACAAATAAGTGAGACCTGGCTCAGAGGGGGAAGACTATTGAAACAGTCACAAAGGGCATGGAATCAACATGGGGGAACCAAATTTGAGCCAGGCTTTCTAAAAGCAGAGGCTCTGCTCTAGCCCTGACCCCAGGCTCCCTCTTGATTGTGTTCCCTGAAGCTGGGGAAGAGCAGAATGCAGGGAAGGCACCCACTACAGGAAGGACAGCTCAGGTACCTCCCTGGGATGGAGTTACCTCCAACAATGCTGGCCCTCCAAGGTCAGGACCTCTCCATCAAGGTCTTTTCCAGGTGACCCCTCTCAACAGGGGCAGCAGTTTCCTCACCCAGAGGATACTCTCTTCTCCCACTGCTGCTTCCCCTGCTGCCATGGCTAGCTCATGCTAGGGCTGCCTCCAGCCACATCTGTCCCAATGTTTCAGCAGGTTTCTCAACTTTATGGTTTCTAGATGCCCAATGATGAGATACTGGGTTTGCTTTAATACCCATTTCTCATCTGGGGCCATCCTATTAAGACATATTTACTGATGGAAGGATGGGTAAGCAGGGAACTTGGCCCACAGCCAGAAACTAGACTGGTAAGCTCTGGGCTGATGATACCACAGGGCTTCCTGCTTGAGGAAGCAGCAGCCAGAAGGTGAGTCTGGGAAAGGGGGAGGTGTGGGTGTTAAGGTTAGGGTTGGGGTTGGGGGTCTTCTCATCCCTCACATGCTCTCTCCACCTGCTGCTGCAGAGCCAAACCTTGTTCTGACCTCACCCCTGATGCCTGGCCTCTGTCAGGCCTTGTCTGGGCTCCATGTAGTGTGCTCTGCTTTCCACATCTGCAGGTCCTCGGCCTCCTTCTTTGACTCTTGAAACACACCCTCCACCTTCAGTCCCACATTCCTGCAGCAGAAATCAGAAAGACTTCCTTTTAGGAGCAGTTTCCCAGTGGTGGCAGAATAACCTTCAGAGTCTCCTCAAACCTTACCAGTGTGTTACGGCAGGGCCTGTGTGACCCCATGCCCTGGTGTAGAATTTGAAGGGAAAAGGGCCTGTCACCAGCCTTTGGAGAGTAGAAGAGTCTGGGGCATCAGGGAGCCTGGCCATAAAGGCCACTCAGTGAAGACCTGAGATGGGAAGAGGAGGGTAAGACATGTCCTGCCCCCAGGTTGAGGGCTGTTGCCTTCAGGCCTCAATCTTCACATCCGACATGGGGGCAGCAATGCCAGGCTGGGGTCTGCAGCCCTCAGACCACGCTCCATCCTCCCAGGTCAAGGCACACCCTCTGTCTCTCCCCACATTGTGTCTTTGTGTTTTTTATGTGGGGGTTTTAGATACCCCCACTCCCACAGCTCAAAATTGTAGACGTACTTCCAATACAATCATCCCACTGTGGTAGACTGAATTAGGTCCTGCAATTTAGACCTGTGTTTAACCTTAATCCACTTTCCTGTGGCTGTCAACCCAGTGTTAACAGGATTTCCTCTGGCTTTCATTTTCAGGTCATGCGTGGCCCATCTAAAATTGTGGGTGGGTCCTGCTCCACATGGCTGTAGGCCTGAGGAAGAGAAGCAAGAAGTCACAGAAGCTAGGAAGGAAAGGATATCACCAACTGACAAGAGGCTGAGAAACAATCCAAGGAACTACAAAGATTCCCAGAAGATTCACCAGAATGTTACAGGCTTTCAGAGGAAGCAAGTTTTCCCCACACTTTGACCTGGACTTCCAGTCTCAAATGAGACACCAACATATGCTGTTTAAGCAAAACCATGGTGTGGGATTTGTGAGATCAGCTCAAGCACACTAAGATGTTCACTTCCATGTATAAACACACAACCCCACCATTCAATGAGATATATACACACATACTAAGTGCCCACAAGACATACTAATAACTCTCTACTGAAAGCTTCAATAACATACTACTGGGAAATGTACATCCAAATCACTGTGACCCAGAGTACACACTCATTACACATAAAATGTACCACATGCCTCAATTTTACACACAATTCCCCTATACAATACAAATATGAAAAAATACCACCCTGTATCACCAAATACAAATACAGCTCCCACATTTACTTAGTCCCTACACTTGCTAATGATCATCAACATATCTCCAGCATTTTCCAGAATAGGCACATGAAACACAACAATCCTTCCATCTGAACATATACATCTGCCAGCTTCATACATTATTATACAGTTTCCCTTCAACACCAAAATACCTATGCACAACTCCTGAACACCACCCAAACATACATCACCACCCAATGTACCCTGAGTACATTTCAATGATCCCACACATCCAACCAATATACAGAAGATACACAGTCCCTACCGACTAATATACTGACATGTTCCCTAGCATTGCCCATATGCATATGCAGAGGCTTTTCCAAACTTAAACACACAAAATTCCCAAAGAATCATGGGGAAAGCACACACAACATATAATGTTTCCATAGCCTCAAACTGCAAATACATAACACCAATTCCTTGATATACATGCACTGCATCTCACAGGATCTGAGAATCCAAAGCCTCAAGCTCACTGAAAAAATAGTCAGGTCCTCCACTTAACCCCAAATATCCACACAGACACCACTGATTCACAGATTTCAAGGTATCCATCATATTCCAACCAACCTATGAAATGCAAATACGAGTGTCAAACTTTCAATTCATGTGAACACAGTTCCAAAAGACATGCACAATAGAGCTCACACACCCTGAATTTCTACAGTCCATAAGAGGCCCACCAATACATGTATAGAATATCACATTTTCAGATACACAATCAACCTCTTCTCTGCATACCCACAATCAGGTACAAAACATCCGTCTATCCTCAGATACACTAACTGACCTGCTAACAACCCCACGAAACACACTTCCACCCAGAGGAACTCAGCTCCTGGATACAATCATAAAAGTAGTTAAAGCCCCAGTTATGAATGTAGTGGTATGTAGCCAGGTTTAACACTGTGAACCAACTCTTTCTAAAATAATTCTGTGTGTGTATATATATAAACAGAGAGAATACATTTCAGTCATTGCATAGCATATGGCATGTGCAGCACAAATTTTACAAATAGTTAGAAAATATACATTATCTTTTGTAAATTGCATTTAGTCAATTGACTCGGACATACTTTTGTCCATTTTTGCCCAAATCTTATATCTATTATATATAACCTGTGCTTGAAAATCCATCTCAATTGACACCAGGCCTTGAAAAACTGTTTATTATTCCATGAAGCAAAGACTCTCCCATTCGTGATAAAATAATGGTTTCATCATGAACACTGGTTAATATCTCTTCCTTAAAAAGTAATATAGCAAAATATCCAAGATATGCTGAATTTGCACTTAATGTTTAGTGTTCCCTCTTTCCCCAATAGAAGGTATTTTATATACTGAAATATTTTCTCTCATTTTTTGTATTATCACAATGTAACAGATATAGACTTAGATCACATTATTAACAATTTAAAGTTAATTTAACTCTTTACCATCTAGTTCAACAAATGCAACCAGTCTGGCCTGCAGTGCTCCTCCCTCTCACAGTACAGATGCTCCCCCCACAGGGGAAGGGACAAGTGAGGGCAGAGCCACAGCCTTAGGGAGCAGCTCCTGATTCACAGGAGAACACAGTCCTGAGCCCAGAGACACCACTAGGAAGTCATGAGTTGGCGCACTCTTCACCTTAATTTTTTTTACAACTGACATAGAAAAGCAGGTGGAAGTGGTGGGACTAGGGTGATGGGACAACCCCTCCCCCCCAGACCCTGGGGTTCACAGTTATGGACCTGCCCTCCTCCCTGTGCACATGCATTTCCCTTCTGGAACCGGTTCCCAACTGACATCAGAAGTGGTTGGAGGACCAGATAACACGTGACAGAGCCCCAACCCCACAGCCAATTGTGCAAGCGCCAAGCTTCCAGGTCCTGCAGGGACCAGGTCCTGGGAGGGGCATGGAGGAGAGGCAGGAGGTGGAGCCACATAAGGCTCTGTGAGGCGTGTTCAGGCCATGCCTCCTCTCCAGGAACCCGAGCAGCCATCCCTAGTTCTAGGAGAAAGCATGTGGGAAAGGATCACTCATGATTTTTAGACTCACAGATGTGGAGGACAGTCCTGTGCACTGAGATAGGGTCCTCCGTGAAGTGTTTTAGAAGAGGTCTAGCCTAGGGTAGCATCCTCAGATTGGAAGGATTTTTTATGCACGCCTTGTCTGCATTTGTTTTCTTCTAGCTCATGGCCTTTCAAAGAATATGCCTTATTTCCTATTCAGAGGCAGGGTTCCTTATAGAACCATCCTGGCAAAGTATTTGGGATCTGGAAATGCCTTCAAGGTATGCTTTCTCTGAACTCCATTGCTGGTTGAATCCTAGGACTTTTCTCGTATTAGAATATTTTTTAGTGAGTTTATTTATCATGTACAGTAAATGTGGACTCAGTAAGATTTTGTTTGAAGGTTATTTTTTTGATAACTTTCATCAGACATTTGATGATCTGAGTCCAGAAACTAGTTCATGACTTTCTTGTGTCCTTAAACTTGAGGCAAAATTCTTAGCAGGCTTCTTAGCAATGCAGTAGAACAAAACTCCAGACTTTGTAATACTTCCTGTGACTGTTTTCTGATTCAGTAGAAATGTAAAAATCACGTGTTTGGGTGGAGCATAGATACAAATTCAGTTGTCTTTACTGTAGGTTCAGTGCTTTCTTTTTCTTTATAGGGTTACCATTAAAAACATAATGGGTTACACTTCTTATGTAGCATTGCCAGATGAAATAGAGGACACCTAACTTAAACTTAAATCTCATGAAAATAATGTGTATGAACATATATGTCATATACAATTTGAGACATACTTATGCTAGAATATAATTCATTGTTTACTGAACTTCAATATTTTGGGGATTATTTTTTTTATTTGCTAAAACTGGGAATATTATTCTTAGGGATATTTTAAAGGTTTTATTAATTGAAGAAATTCTCCTTGTAGTGTATGCTAAGGAAAGAAGAGTTGAAAACAAGCTACCAGCTGAAAGACAGTAATTGCAGTAAAACTGACACTAGATAACAAATATATACTCTTGTATAAACTGTTTATAATCAGAAATAAACATAAAATATTTATAATGAATTTATATTGTGTTTGCTTTTAGTTGCATGATATTTTCCTGGAAAGATGCAAAAGAAGCAAAAACATTAGTGTCCTCTGCTGACGTGGACTGGGATGCCAGGGGAAGTGGGTGGGTGGAAGGCTTCTCACTACATTTTCCATTGTGCAAAATTTGACTTTCACACCATGCAAAGTTTACCTGTTCAAAGCAATCAAAATCATTGAAATGTAAATTTTAAATACTTAACAACCAATTAATGAGAAAAAAGCATCGATTTTTCCTGTAAGCCTATAAGCCTGGAGTTCTTTGATGTGGAGGGGCTTTCCAGCACAAACCAATGTTTATTTATAAATAATTTAAGTATAGAACCTAGGAAGAAGTCTTTGTGCTATGAATTAGGAAGAATCAATAAATTGCTCTAACAAAGTCCCTAATAATTGTGCTGTCCCATTATACTTTGAAGGGACCACCTGCAACTTCCCCTGTCAGAGTCCTGGATGAAGTTCTACCCTCCCCCACTTCAAGCCCACCTGCCCTCTGCCCCTCCCCCCTGTAGAATGTCTGAGTGCTCCGTTCTAGTCCTGTTGAGATTCAAACTTCTCCACCCTTTCCGTGGATTCCTGGGAATCTGTTGGCAGCAGTTCACTCTCAGGGCATAGAATTGAATCTTTGCTAGAGGTTGTCAGGAAGCGGTGGTCAGTGTCCAAGTGTACCGAGGTGACTTCAAAAGGTAAGCACTTAGGACAAGGTGTTGTGTTATCAGGGTCCCTGATATCCTTCAAATCCATAGAAATTCACAGTTGACCCATCTTCTTGGAACAAGATCTGAGATGAATCTCAAGGAAGGAGAAATCACTGGACTCCACCAAGAACCTCTCCCCTGGAAATTGGTGGGGTAGGTTGGAAAGCCAAGACTTAGAGTTGAGGAAGGGGTCTCCTTAGATATGTGAGAGGGCTACAATAGGTATGAGAAAGTTTGGACGCATGAAGAGTTTCTCTCTAGAAAAAAGCCACATAGCAAGTGTATTAAATGGTAGAGGGTTTATGTTGTGTGGTAGTGTAGAAAGGCTTGTCTCCACCCTTTGTCATTACTTCAGGCACCTGGGAACTTATGGTTTTACTGGAAGAATATGACCTGGAGTAAATGAGATCCTATGGGGACAGTCAGAATCAATGGTCTCATGTAAAAACACTTTTTGGTAGAGTTCATCATGGCCACGTCAGCACTGAAATATCCTGTTTGTGAGGTAGCCTGGAAGTTACTCTAACGGTCCCAGCCCAGAACCTCTAAGCTCCTTCGAGCCCAGAGGCCTTTCACTTTCACTCCTGGCAAATGTTTTCTTTGATTCAATGTTTCCAGGGCACTTGTGGTAACTTCAGCTAGTTTTAGAGATTGGGTTTACCTGGATTTTATGACTTTTTCTTAAACTGTGTAAACACAGATGTTCAACCAATTCATCTTCTCTAATTCCTCATGGTGAACCCTCAGCTCTTCATTTTAAAGTTGAGGTGAAGATGCTGCTCATAGTCCATGAATACTTTATGGTCATGGAATAGATAGTGGCTGCTATTTGTTTTCAGTAAAACACTCAATGAAGGGTAGCTTCTTTCTGAAGAGGGGAAGGAGAAGATATACAATTAGGTATATGTTACTCTATCACTAATAGTACTAGCATTAATAGTAGTATTGGTAACAGTCTGAAGAGATGATGCAGAACAT
This sequence comes from Dasypus novemcinctus, assembly GCF_030445035.2. Taxonomy (NCBI): domain Eukaryota; kingdom Metazoa; phylum Chordata; class Mammalia; order Cingulata; family Dasypodidae; genus Dasypus; species Dasypus novemcinctus. The sequence goes on from NW_026688153.1 coordinate 240,360, forward strand.
AATCTTAAGAATTTACCACCTTCATGACGCCCTTGTGCTGCCTAGAACTTACCCAAAAGGGTGCTTCACGGACAATTACGGGACATTGTAGATCCCGCCAGGGCCCACTGGATGGAACGTGGGAGAGTGTGGGCTATGATGTGGACCATTGACTATGGGGTGCAGTGATGCTCAGAGATGTATTTACCAGGTGCAATGGATGTGTCACGATGATGGGAGAGAGTGTTGCTGCGGGGGGAGTGGGGGGTGGGGGCGGTGGGGTTGAATGGGACCTCATATTTTTTGAATGTAATTAAAAAAAAAAAAAGAACTTACCCAAAAGAACATCCCTTGTCTGTTTGTGAGCATGCTGAGGGGTATTTTTTCCAAAGAATTCCTTGACACCAGCTCTTTGGTCAAGAGGCTGACTGAAAGCCTTCACCAAATATTGAGTCTGGCTGAATTTCTGGTAGCGATTTCCTCAGAGAGGGGCTGTCCTGATAGCACGTGCTTTTTTCTCCTTAGCACTCAGAGGTCTGGGAGCCTCACTGAGTGGGAGCAAGTTCTCTTATGGGAAAATCCTGAATTGGAGTTCTAGAACCTAAAATCACTAGAGGGACAGGTGCTATTCTGAATTTTCTCCACCTAGGTGCCTGCTCACTTTTTGAAATTCATAGCTCTGATTCTCTTGACGTATGGATGGCCATTCCAACAGAATGGCATGCCTGTTCCAGCACCACAAAGGAGAAACACATCTCTCAGTGAGAAGGTGATTTATTGCAAATGCACAAGCAAGGAACTGGGAGAATCTTCCCAAAATCAGTTCAAAATGAGAATGGGAACTTGAATTTCTACAGGGAAAAACCCAGGGGAGAGATGAAAAGAAAAGCAAGTCCAAAACAAGAAACAAGTGATGACTTTAGACCTTCCAGGGGTCTTATGAGGAGGATACCTGCAATTTTCCAGTCTTGTGTTGTCTCAAGCACGTTAAACTCATAACTATTGTTCCAGTTTCAGTGATTTATCAGTGACAGTTTAGATTCTGATATTGGTGCTTCTGATGCTATTCTCTGGTTTTGCCTTCAGTTGATATTTTATTCTTCTTATTCCTGTAAGCAGAACTGGGAAGGTCTGGTTGATGTCCTTTTGGGAGCTAAGAACAAAGAGTAACTATTAAGATTGGATTAAGAGAAAACTATCTTAGTTATGCCTGGGTAGATCCAGAGCTGCGTAGGTGAAGAAATTTTTAATAATCACTTTTTCCAGCTCTCAATTTCCTAATGAGTAAAGGACAGCTCCTGATAGCCTCAAGAGTGTTGCCTTTGTGGACTCTAAATCCACCCATTTCCTTGTCTCTACAGCATCTCCAGTGCTGGGACCAGACAAAACCATGAACTCTGGAGTCTCCCTGTATCCTGGCACTGCCCTGCCAATCCCTTCATCCATTCCTGGCCCACCGCCCCCACTTCCCTGGGGGCAGCACCTACCCTAATCTTTTCTTACTGGCAGCTCTCTGCTGCTGCCTGCATTCCTCAGGCCACAGTTGGTGACAGGAAAGGGGGGCCTTGTCCCCAGTGGGATTGGAGGTGAGAAGATCGTTCTTCAAATCGGAAAACTAGGGGGACTAGCAGAGCCCCCTCCTACTCAGCCTTTTGTCCTTCCTCAGATGCCCCACATTTCAAGTGACCCAAGGATCCTCTGTGGGGCTGCTCAGCATGCCCCTCCTGGGATCTTGAGGGCCTCTGCTCTGGAGCCCTTGATCCCAGCCTCAGCTGTGGGGTGCACCCAGTCCGCTGAGGGAGGTTGGACCCCAGGCCTTCCTCCTCAGGCTCCACCACCAGCTGCCCAGTTGGCCCCCAGGATTCCTCCAGGGAATGCTTTCTTCAGGCCACAGGGGGCCTCCATGGAGAGAGGTCCTCCCTCCACCCAGTCCAAGGATGACTCCTGTAAGCCCAAGAGTGTTTACCAGAACTTCCGATGCTGGCAGTGCTTCAAGTCCCTGGCCCGGAGGCACATTTGCCTAAGTCCTGATGCTGAAGCTCTTTCCTGCTTTCTCATGTGAGTGGCTTCCTCTTGGAGACACATTTGACTGTTTTGCACCATTCAGATACGGAGGGCTAGGGGATGGATACGCCAGGTTAATGTCTCCAGAATTTCTTGACAGTAGGTCATGAGGGGAGATGATATATTTCTGGTTTATGACTTATTTTCAGGTGTCTTATCTCAATTAGTATATCCCTAACTTGTATATATAAAGAATTCCTATATCTTGAAAAGAAAAAGATAAACAACACATTTAAAAAATGTGAAAAAGATTTAAACAGATACTTTTCCAAAGAAGAAATATAAATGGCTAAAAAGCACATGAAAAAATGCTCCAAATGTCTAGCTATCAGGGAAATGCAAATCAAAAGTACAACGAGATACCATCTTACTCCCATAAGATTGGCAGCTATGAATAAAACAGAAGACTACAAATGCTGGAGAGGATGTGGAGGAATGGGAACACTCATCCATTGCTGGTGGGAATGCAGAAAGATCCAACCATTCTGGAGGACAGTTTGGTGGTTTCTCAAAAAACTAACCATAGATTTGTCATATAACCCAGCAATTCCACTGCTGGGTATATATCCAGTAGAACTGAAAACAAGGACACAAACTGATATATGCACACCAATGTTCATAGTAGCATTGTTCACCATTGCCACAGTTGGAATCAACCCAAGTGTATATCAAGAGATGAATGGATAAATAAAATGTGGTATATACAGACAATGGAATACTACTCGGCTTTACGAACAAATACACTACAAACACACGTGATAACATGGATGGCTCTTGAGAACCTTATGTTGAGTGAAGCAACCCAGGCATTGAAGGACAAATACTACATGACCTCAATGATATGAAATAAGTAAAGCAAGCTGCCTCAGAGAACTAGAGACTGGATGATAGGCTTACAGGAAATCGGGGGGTAGAGGAAGGATGTAAGCTGACACCTATATGGGTGAACTCTATGATAAACTGGAGGTAAGTATTTGTACTAGGAAGGGATAAAATGGGGGCATAGGGTTACCTTTGGGTGGGGCTTTGCAGGTTTAAGGGGGGCTAGGGATTGGAGGATGGGTAATATTGTCCAAGGAATTGGGGGGAGGGTCTAGCAACATACGAACATAGGAGATTGTCAGGTATTTGGTTGAGAGTATAATGCTGAGAAAAACTTTTCAAAAATATAATAAGGAAAGTTACCTGTTTAAGTTGCTTAAAGGGGATAATCTGATGCAGGACAGGCTCCTAGGGAATATGTGAATGCTCATTTTGCTATAGTGGGTTATATCATTGGATAGAGTCCCATATAATGAGAGTGAAGGTATACCCACATCCTGGAGAGGACTGATGCCATCAAACAGAGGGAACTGTATCTCTCAAGAGAAATGGTGGCTCCCAGGGCTTAGGAGAGTTAAGCATGTCAAGCCCTCAACAGTGTTGCAAGTATCTCTGAACATGGCCCTTCAAGCAATGAAGATTGTCTGTCACCGTCGGCCTTAAGGGGAGGGGGAAAGATGTATTGAATAGATGGAACCAATGTAATGGTGAGGGCAATAGAAGTGTTTCACAAGAGTACCCAAGGACGGATATAAGACATGTAAAATAACACCAAAAATGTATAGGGGCTGATAGGCTAAAATGTAAATAATAATGTAAAACATAAGATAACTAAAAATTTAGAGAATTGTATAGAATAAAATATAAACCACAAAATCAACACAAATGTTACCTTCTTTGAAAGCTATTGTCTCAATATCTGTACATCAGTTTAAGTATATATAGTATGAATATGTAAAAAGATTATTGCTGTGGAAGGGAAAAGGTTTTATGTTGGATATGTGGGAATACTGTATATGGTATATATGAATTACTGTGATCTAAAACTCTTGTGATGATAAGCTTAATAATTAGAAAACAGAAAAGAAAAAGATAGGACATAGACACTGAGGAAAAGACAGAAGTATTTGCCTTGCCAAGTTGCATACAGGGCAACACTTATTACAGTGATGGAAGGCAAAACATCAAAAACAAATCTTTTGCATTTTTTAATTTTTTGATACCCCAATTTATTTTTACCTTAATTTTTCTAAATTAATATGTATTCTATATCTAACCTTTAAACTCATTGCTATATTCCATTTTACTTATAAGGGAACCTGGCAATATATTGGGCTTCACTTTTCAGGAATTTTTGGATCACAGAGAGGTTCAACATTGGCAGTGGAGGAATACTGGTGTGCGATGTTATTGACAAGGGACACATAGCTGGCAGGGAGTTCTGGAGGGCATATATCCAGGGTACACAAAAATGTCTGGATATTTTCATAGTGGATACAATGAAAAACAACTGAGAGAGTGCTGAGTTCCCAGCCAGGGGAACTCTATCACAGTCCCTAAAGGAACAGCAACATTCCCCAAGTGAACGGCAAAGACCAAAAAAGAAGGAAGGTCCAACAATTAGCCCCTGATACTAATGAATACGCTCATGAGCATGTGCACCTGAAATAAGAACAAGGCCTAGAGCTGCAGGGTGCCTAAGGGCTACCTCCTGAGAGCCTCTGTGTTGTTCAAAGGTGGCCAGTCTCGAAGCCAAACTCAGCATGTAAATACATTGCCTTCCCCTCAGTGTGGGACATGACTCCCGGGATGAGCCTTCCTGGTACTGAGGGATTACTACCAACTACCAGCTGATGGTGTAATTAGAAAATGACCCTGAATACAAGGGTCAACTTGGACCAGCAGAATATCTCAGTCTACATATAATAGCAGGAGTTAAAAATGCTTTTTGACCTAAATCAAGGGGGAAATGGAAAGGATAAATGAGTTTATATGGCTATGAGTCTCCAAAAAAGAGCCAGGAGGTTATCAGAGGAGTCACTCTTATGCACACCTCAGCAGAGTCCCAGAGACAGATAAAGTGGATACAACCCCAGGTATTGGTTCTTCTGAGGGCTACAGAGACCCACACGTTCTGTGGTCATGGCAGATGGAGTTCAGAGCCATGTCAGTTGGCCCTTCTTTGGAGTTTGTGTTTCTGTGTGATGGAGATGGACTCAGACATGATCTTTTTTCACAAGTCTTTCCTGTTACATTTACCAGAACTATAGCTGGTGCTGCGGTTTAATGTATACCCAGAGGATCTCAATCTCTGGACTGACCATAGGATAGCCAGGGCCTGAGCCTCAACAGACTTCAGCTTCTACACTGTGGTTTATTGAACTTACCCCACTCAGCCAAAATGGAGTTGAAGAAGGTCAACCACCAAACCATGGAGCCAAGAGTGCCTACAACTGAAAGCAGGAGGATTGTATCCAGCATCCATGTGGAATCTAAGACCCCTCTTGATATAGATGTGGAGTGGACAAAACCAATCCAAGGACCACAGGATGGAGGAATAGAATATGGATTAAAGTGGACTTACTGATATTCTATTCATGAACTATTGTGATTAGTAATTGAAGAAAATGTCACATTGGTGTGGAGAAAGTGGCCATGATGGCTGCTGGGTGTGGGTAATGGAGGAAGAGATGAGATATGGAGGCATTTTCAGGACTTGAAGTTGTCCTTGGTGGTGCTGCAGGGAAAATTATCAGACACTGTATGTCCTCCAATGGCCCACTGGATGAAACATGGGAGAGTGTGGGCTATGATGTGAACCATTGACCATGTGGTGCAGCTATGCTCAGAGATGTACTCATCAAATGCAATGAGTGTCTCATGATGATGGAGAAGATTGTTATGGGGGGAGGATTGGGGTGAGGGGGTGGGGGGTATATGGGGACCTCATATTTTCTGAATGTAATTAAAAAATAAAAACAATAATTAGGGGAAAAAAGAAAAAGAAAGGACATAGACAGTGAGGAAAAGATGGAAGAAGTTGCCTTGCCAATTTGCATACAGGGCAACACTGCAGTGATGGAAGGGAAAACATCAAAAACAAAGCTTTTGCATTTTTTAATTTTTTGATACTCCAATTTATTTTTACCTTAATATTTCTAAATTAATATGTATTCTATATCTAAACTTTAAACTCATCCCTATATTCTGTTTTACTATTGATGGAATGTGGCAATATATTAGGCTTCATTTTTGAAGAAGTTTTGGATCACAGAGAGGTTCAACCATGGCAGGGCAGGAATACTGGTGTGGGATGTTATTGACAGGGGACACATGGTTGGCAGGGAGTTCTCCAGGGCATATATCCAGGGTACATAAAAATGTTTGGATATTTTCATAGTGGTTACATTTAAAAATGACAACTGAGGGAGTGCTGAGTTCCTAGCTAGGGGAGCTCTATCATATTCCCCAATGGAACAGCAACAATCCCCCAAGTGCAAGCACAAAGACCAAAAAAGAAGGATGGTCCAACAATGCATCCTTAATACTAATGACTATGCTTGTGAGCCTGTGCACCTGAAATAAGAACTAGACCTAGAGCTGCAGAGTGCCTTAGAGTTACCTCCTGAGAGCCTCTGTGTTGCTCAAATGTGGCCAGTTTCAAAGCCAAACTCAGCATGTAAATGCATTTCCTTCCCCCCAGCATGGGACATGCCTCCCAGGGATGAGCCTCCCTGGCACTGAAGGGTTACTACCAAGTACTGGCTGATGATTTAACTAGAAAATGACCTTGAATAAATGGGTCAACTCAGACCAGCAGAATATCTCAGCCTACATATAATACCAGGAGTTAAAAAATGCTTTTTGACCTTGAATAAAAGGGGAAATGGAAAAGACAAATGAGCTCATATGGCTATGGGTCTCCAAAAAAGAGCCAGGATGTTATCAGTGGGGTCACACTATGCACACCTCAGCATAGTCCCAGAGACAGATAAAGTAGATACAACCCCAGGTATTGGTTCTTCAGAGGGCAACAGAGACCCACAGGTTCTATGGTCATGGCAGATGGAGCTCAGTGCCATGTCAGTTGGCCCTACTTTGGAATTTGTGTTCCTGTGTGATGGAGCTGGACTGAGATGTGATCTTGGTTCACAAGCCTCTCCTATTACTTTTACTGGACCTGTGGTTGGCATTGGGGTTCAGTTGTACTCAGGGTACCTGAATCTCTGGACTGCTCATGTGACAGCCAGGCCCTGAGCCACAAAAGACTTGCAATTTCTACACTCTGGTTTATTGAACTTACCCCACTCAGCTAACAAGGAGGTGAAGAAGGTCAACAACCACACCAGGGAGCCAAGAGTGCATACAACTACATCCAGGAGAATTGCACCCATCATTCATGTGGAATTTAAGCCCTTTCTCATTATAGAGGGGGAGAGGACATAACCATTCCAGGGCCCACAGGATGGAGGAATAGAGTATGGATTAGAGTGGATTTACTGATATTCTACTCATGAACTATTGTGATTAATAATCGAAGAAAATGTGGCATTGGTGTGGAGAAAGTGGCCATGGTGCCTGCTGGGGGTAGGGAGTGTGAGGAAGAGATGTGATATGGGGCATTTTGGGGACTTGGAGTTGTCCTGGGTGGTGCTGCTGGGACAGTTACTGGACATTGTATGTCCTCCTGTGGCCCACTGGGTGGACTGTGGGAGAGCGTGGGCTATGGTGTGGACCAATGACCATGAGGTGCAGTGGGGCAGTTACTGGACATTGTATGTCCTCCTGTGGCCCCCTGGGTGGACTGTGGGAGAGTGTGGGCTATGGGGTGGACCACTGACCATGAGTGCAGTGTTGCTCAGAGATGTATTCACCAAGTGCAATGAATGTCTCATGATGATAGAGGAGGTTGTTGTTATGGGGCGAGGAGTGGGGTGAGGGGGATGAGGGTATATGCGGACCTCATATTTTTTGAACATAACATTAAAAAAAGAGACAAAATTAAGTTAATATTAAAAAAATAAACTAAAGTCAGCCATATGCTTCACCAAAAGAAAAATAAAAAAGAAATAGCAATTTTCCAAAGAGTACCCTCACATCCAATGACTCTTGTGTCTAATAATCCCTCTCCAATATCAATAATAACTAGGTTGACTTAAAATAATTAAAATATACAGCACTGTGTAATGTAGTTTTGTCTATTTTGGAAATTTAAATCTGAGTTGTTGCTAGGGCTGTATTTTGTTTATTTTGCTTTCATACATTCTGCTGTACAATTATAGCATACTTTGTGTATCAAGTCTTCTGTTGATGGACATTTGCCTTGTTTCTGTTTCTGATCACTGCCAATAAGTCTGCAATAAACATTGTGATCCATGTCACACACACAAAAAAACTTACGAGATACAGCAAAGGCAGTCTTGAGAGGGAAAATTATAACCCTAAACACTTATATTAAAAGAGAAAAAAGAGCTAAATGCAAAGATTTAACTGAGCAACAAGAGAAACGAGAAAAAGAACAACAAACCAATCCTCAAAGCAAGCAGAAGAAATAACAAAGATTGAAATAGAAATAAATGAAATTGAAAAGAAAAAAGAACTTTAGAGAAAATCAAAATCAAAAGCTGGTTCTTTGAGAAGATAGGTAAAATTTACAAACCCCTACTGAGATTAACAGAGGAAAAAAAGAGGCAAATAAATACAATCTGAAAAAAAGGGAAGAACTATGACTGACCCCACAGAAATAAAAAGGATCCTGAGAGGATATTATGAGAAACTGTATGTCAACAAACTAGACAACCTAGATGAAATGGGCAAATTCCTAGAAATGCACAAACAACTTACACTGACACTATAAGAAACGCAAGAACTTAACAAACCACTCACACTTAAAGACATTGAATCCATCATCAAAAACTTCCCATCAAAAAAAAAGTCTAGAGCCAAATGGCTTTACAGGTGAATTCTACCAAACATTTAAAAAAGAATTAACACCCATCCTGTTCATTCTTTCTAAAAATTGAAGAGGGAAAATTACCCAACACTTTTTATGAAACCAATATCACTGTAAAATCAAAGCCAAATAAAGACACCACCAGGAAAGAAAATTATAGACCAATTTCTCTATTAAACATAGATGCAAGAATTCTCAACAAAGTATTTGTAAATTAATGCAGGAGCATCTCAATAGACTTGTACATTATAACCAAGTGGGATTTATTCCTGGTAGGCAAGGCTCATTCAAGAAAATCAACCACATTACCACACTGAAAAACAAAACAAAACAAAACACATCACCTCAATAAAAAAAAATCAGAAAAAACATCTGACAAAATCCAGCATCCTTTCTTGATAAAAACATTTCAAAAGATATGAATAGGAGGAAAATTCCTCAATATGATAAAAAGTATATATGAAAACCACACAACTATCTTAGTTAGTGGGGAAGGGTTGAAAGCTTTCCCTCTAAGATCAGGAACAAGACAAGGATGCTCACTAGCAATCTTTTTATTTAACATTGTACTAGCTCTATTTAGAGCAAGAAAAAGAAAACAGCAAAGGCATCCAAATAGGATAAATAGGAAGGAAAACTCTATTTGTGGATAACATGATGCTATTTTTAGAAAATTCAGAAATGTCTACAAAACAAAGCTACTTGAGCTAATAAATGATTCAGCAAAGTGGCAGGATACAAGATCAATATGCAGAAATCCATAATGTTTTTGTACATTAGTACTGCATAATCTGAAGAGGAAATCGGGAGGAAATTCCACTAACAATAGCAACAAAATGACTGAAACACCTAGGAATCAATTTAACCAAAGAAGTACAGGACCTATAAGCAGAAAACTACAAAACAACACTAAAAGAAATGTTAGAAAGATTTAAACAAATGGAAAGATATTCCATGTTCATGGACTAGAAGACTATTTTGAAGATGTCAATCCTAACCCAACTGATTTAAAGATCCAACACAATACCAATCAAAATTCAACAGCTTAGGGTTCTACCATTGGGTGGGGTGGACCCATATCCTGGGGAAGACTAATGCCGTTGAATAGAGAGAACTGTATCTCTCGTGAGAAAGGACGGCTCCCAGGGCATTAGATTGGCAGGCGTTGTGGGCCCTAAGGGGAGGGGAAAATGGACGTGCAATGGATGGAACAAAGGTAAATAAGGGGGCAAAAGAGGAGTTATGTGAGAGTACACGAGGATGAATATAAAACAGCTAATATTACACCAAAAACATATAGGGGACGACAGACTAATAATGAAAACCATAAGACAAAACATAGGATAACTAAAAAATTTAGAAAACTGTACAACCTAAAGTATGGACCACATAGTAAGCACAAATGTTACCTTGTTTGAAAACTATAGTTTCAGAATCTGTACATCAGTTTCAGGAAATATGATATGAATAAGTTAAAAGATTATTGCTGTGGAAGGGAAAAGGTTTTATGGTGGATCTGGGGAAATACTGTATATTGTATATATGAATTTCGGTGATCTAAGACTCTTCTGAAGCTGACATTATGTTGGGATTCACTTTACGGGAAGTTTTGGATCACAGAGTGGTTCAACAATGGCAGCGGAGGAATACTGATATGGGATGTTATTGACAGGATATATATGGTTGACAGGGAGTTATACAGGGCATATGCCCAGGGTATATGGTAATGTCTATATATACTCATAGTGGAAACAATTAAAAACAACAGCTGGGGGGGTACTGGGCTCCTGGCTGGGGGGTCACTGTTGTGGGCCCTGGGAGAGCAGCGGCAATCCTCCAGGTGCAACGGCAAGAACCAGGAAGGAAGGAGGGCCCAACAGTGGGCTCTTGATACTAATGGCTACACTTTTGAGCCTATGCACCTGCAATAAGAACAAGGCCTAGAGTAGCATTGTGCCTGGGGGTTTCCTCCTGACAGCCTTCATGTTACTCAAATGTGGCCACTCTCACAGCCAAACTCAGCATGTAGATGTGATGCATCCCCCCCAGCGTGGGACACGACACCCGGGGTTGAGCCTCCCTGGCACCGAGGGATCACTACCATATACCAGCTGAAGAAGCAACTAGAAAATGACCTTGAATTAAAGATTCAATGCGGAACAGCAGAATATACCTGTCTACATATAATAACATGACTTCGGGAAGCAGTTTGACCTAATGTAAGGGGGAAATGGAAAGGAGAAATGAGATTATAAGGCTGTGAGTCTCTAAAAAAGAGTCTGGAGGTTGTCAGAAGGAATAGCCCTATGTACAACTGAACAGAGTCTAAGAGACAGATAAGGTAGATACAACCCCAGGTATTGGTTCTTTTGAGGGATAAAGAGACCCACGGGTTCTATGGTCATGGCAGAAGGGGTTCACTGCCATGACAGATGGCCCTTCTTTGGAGCTGGTGTTTCTGCGTGATGGAAATGGACTCAGAGGGGATCTCTTTTCACAAGACTTGCATGCTACTTTATTGGAATTGTAGTTGGTGCTGGGTTTAAGATATATGTAGGGGATTTGAATCTCTGGACTGATAATATGACACCCAGGCCCAGAGCCTCAACAGACTTCAGCTCCTACACTTTGACTTATTGGACTTACTCCACTCAGCTAACATGGAGTTGAAGAAGGTCAACCACCACAACATGGAGCCTAGAGTGTCTACAACTAGAAGCGGGAAGAGTGCATCCAGTACCCATGTGGAATCTAAGCCCTCACTCGACATAGGTGTGCAATGGACACAACCAATCCAATGTCCACAGAGAAAATCTGGAATGGGTGTGGGAACGGTAGCCATGGGGGCTGCTGGGTGTGGGGAACGGGAGGAAGAGATGAGATGTGGAGGTGTTTTCGGGACGTGGAGTTGTCCTGGATAGTGCTTCACGGACAATTAAAGGACACTGTAGATCCCCCCAGGGCCCACTGGATGGAACGTGAGAGAGTCTGGGCTATGATGTGGACCATTGATTATGGGGTGCAGTGATGCTCAGAGATGAACTTACCAGGTGCAATGGATGTATCACGATGATGGGAGAAAGTGTTGCTGTGGGGGGAGTGGGGGGCAGGGGCGGTGGGGTTGAATGTAATTTAAAAAAATAATAATAAATAAATATTTAAAAAAATTCAACAGCTTAATTCACATTAATAGAAAAGGCAATTACCAAATTCACTTGGAAGGGAAAGTACCCCTGAATAGCCAAAAGTATTCTAAAAAAGCATAGTATACTATAGTATAGCATAATATAGGAGGAATTTCACTGTCTGATCTTCAAACATATTACAAATCGTCAGGGGTCAAAACAACATGGTACTGGCATAAAGAGAGACACATTGAACAGTGGAATAGAATTGAAAGCCTAGAAATAAACCCTTACCTCTATGGTCAACTAGTTTTTGACATATCTACCAAGTCCATTTTAACAGGAAAAAACAGTTTCTTCAACAAATTGTACAGGGAGAGCTGCATATTATAACCAAAAGAATGAAAGGGGACCCCTATCTCATTCCCTATACAAGAATCAACTCAAAATAGATCAAAGACCTAAATATAAAAGGCAGGACCATAAAACTACCAGAAGAAAATGTAGGGAAATATCTTAAAGACTTCATGGTACATGTGATTTCTTGGACCTTACACCCAAAGAACACACAACAAAAGAAAAAACAGATAATTTGGAACTCCTCAAAATTAAATACTTTTGCTTCTCACAAGACTTTGTCAAAAGGCAGCCAACTCAATGGGAGAAAATAATCAGAAATCACATATCTGATAAGGGTTTAATATCTATGATATATAAAGAGATGTTACAATTCAACAATATAAAGACAAAAGACCCAATTAAAAATGGGCCAAAGACATAAATAAACATTTGCCCAAAGAAGAAATACAAATGGCAAAAAACATATGAAAAAGTATTCAATGTTAGAGAACTAAATGTTGGAAAGAATGTGGATAGGAACACTTATTCACTGTGGTTGGTAATGCAGAATGTAGAGCCACTGTGGAGTTCAGCAGTTCCTAAAGAAGTTGAATATAGATTTCCCACATGACATTGCAATACCACTATGGGGTATATATCCAGAAGAACTGAGAGCTGTGAGAGCAGTGACATGAAGAGACATCTGCACATCTATGTTCATAGTGGCATTATTCACAATTGCCAAAAGCTGGAAACAACCAAGGTGTCCATCAACTGAAAAATGGATAATAGAACTGTGGTATATTCACACAATGGAACATTATGCATCTGTAAGAAGAAATGAAGTCATAACATTGACAACATTGATGAACCTGGAGGACAGTACGTTGAGTGAAGCAAGCCAGACAGAAAAGGACAAATACAGGAAAATTGCATTACAATGAACCAAATGTATTGTGTAATATAATGTATGATTCCATTTATATAAAATGTAAATAGAAATCAATTTATAGATGAAAGAAAAAAGTATTGTGCAAAATAAGTCAGAAAGGGGAGCTGTGGACAATAAAGAAAGCACAGAAAGACTGAGGGGTGGTGGAATTTTTTGTTTGTTTTTTATTATTATCACTGAGATAATGAAAATGCTCTAGTGATGTCTATAGTGTCTGGATATCTCCAGAACGCTCAGGAGCCCTGATATTTGGGATAGTACCTACTTTGGCAGTCAGTAAGATCCTGCTGAGAATGTGCAGAAACTCACTTTGAAGTTTCTTAGCTTTATAAACTCATTTGTCTTGACTTTTCCCCCTTTTGGTCAAGGGCTTTTTCCAGCTGCATTGCTAGTTGGTGCTTGGTTATAATCCTTTGGTGCCAGACAGACTCATCCCCAGGATTCATGTCCTACACTGGGGGAAAATAATGTATTTATACACTGAGTTTGGCTTAGAGAGAGGCCACATTTGAGCAAAAAGGAACCTCCGAGAAGGCAACTCTTAGCGCCCTATAATACTAGGCTAGGTTTCAATTTCAAGAGTAAAGGTTCTGGGAAACAGACTTGGCCCAGTGGTTAGGGCATCCATCTACCACATGGGAGGTCCACGGTTCAAACCCCAGGCCTCCTTAACCCGCGTGGAGCTGGCCCATGAGCAGTGCTGATGTGAGCAAGGAGTGCTGTGCCACGCAAGGGTATCCCCCCGCATAGTAAGGAGAGCCACCCAGCACGAAAGAAAGTGCAGTCTGCCTAAGAATGGCACCATCTACACAGAGAGCTGACACAACAAGATGACACAACAAAAAGAGACACAGATTCCCGTGCCACTGACAACAACAGAAGTGGACAAAGAAACAAGACGCAGTAAACAGACACAGAAAAGAGACAACTGGGGTGAGGGGGAGGGGAGAAAAATAAATAAATAAATCTTTATAAAAAAGAAAAAGAATAAAGTTCTTATAGTCATCAATATCAAAGACCCATAAGTAGACCATCCTTCACTAGTCATTGCCCCTGTATTTGGGGGATTCTTGCTGTCCTACTAGAGAATGTGGCAGTGCTCCCCAGGATGGGAACTGGGTATTCCTTCAGTTATGAGTCTCCACCCACCATGGCAATGCCCCATGAACATCTGAACACATTTATATGCCTTTTACATATGCCCACATGAGTTTCCTCCTATTTATTCCCCATCACTGACACCCCATACAAATGATCACCCCCTGCCACAGATAGAAAACCACAACTGCTGGACAGGATGTGGACAGGATGTAGAGAGAAATGAACAGTTAGTTATTCACTGTTGGTGGGAATGCAGAATGGTACAGCCCCTATGGAGAACCATTTGGCAGTTCCTAAAGAAGTTGAATATAAACTTTCTACATGACCCTGCAATATCACTACTAGGTATATATCCAGAAAAACTAAGAGCACTAACACCAACAGACATCTGCACACCAAAGTTCACTACAGCAGTATTCACGATTCCAAAAGTTAGAAAATACCCAAGCGTCCATCAACTGATGAATGGGTAAATAAATTGTGGTGTATTCACATAATGGAATACTACATAGCTGTAAGAAGTGAAATCATAAAGCATATGACAAGCAAGAATCTAGAGGACATTATGTTGAGTGAAGCAAGCCAGACACAAAAGGACAAATACTGTATGATTGTGTGACTATGAATCAAATATATTGTGTTACATATTGTTTGATTAAAAAAAATTTATATGTATCCAGTACATTTATTTGAGAAATGGTATCTTTATCCAACAGTGTTTTCTTTTTAAATTATTGTTTACATATTCAATTATTAAGTGTACAAAATGTTTTAAAAAAAAGTGAGGTTACACTGAAGAGTTGAAAATCAGAGACTTTAAAATGTGATCCTTTACTCAAGAAAAATAAGTACCAAAAAATGAGATAAAGAAACCAAGCTTTTTTTAGCATAATAAAACCATGTGTGAAATATATGAATATGGACAAAGTTGCATATATGCCTGTTTTCTTTGAAATTGAACAAATGTATGTTAACAAAAGATGGTAACATAATATCACTTATGCTAAGTGAAGAAGCCTGACACAAAGTACTATATATTGTGTGATCCCATTTATATAAAAGGTAAATGCAAGTCAATTTATAAAGTTGAAGTTCAATTAGTAGTTATATAGGGCTAGGGAGGACTGCTAAGGGGTGTGCGTTTTTTCTAGAGTACTGAAAATGTTCTAAAATTTTTGATGGTGAGGAATGCATAATACTGTGATAATATTAAAAGTCACTGATTATATACTTCAGATAGATTGTATGGTATATGAATATATCTCAGTAAAACTTAATAAGTAGATAATTGTGTAAGAACAGCACAAAAGAAGAGCAGCGGTTCAGCAGGGGAAACAAAGATCAAGGGGTGATGAATTTCCTTATTAATTTATTTTTATTTATTATTATTCAAATAATGAAAATGTTCTAATGCTGGTTGAGGTAATGAATACACAACTATGTAATTATACCAAATACCACTGGTTGTGCACTTTTTTTTGGTTGTACACTTTAAATGAATTGTTGTTTTATTAATGTATACCAATAAAGTTGATTTGTTAAAAACATATAAGCATGTATCAATAAAATTATTATTATTTTTTTAAAAAGAAAAACACTTCTAATCCTCATCCAAAGATTTCATTGTTAAGGTTTTGGTATAAACCTCCCCAGATTTTTCCACTGAGCAACATTGTATTCCTCCTTGTCACACTTAGGATCTGCTGAGTGATAGTGTATTAGGAGAATGGCACAGTCATCTGTGTGGAAGTGACAGGGCCCCCAGCAGCTCTGCCTAGCTTTCCCCCTTCCAGGGTGGCAATCGTGTGAAAACCACCTTCAGAAGCTCAGGGGGAAGCACAGGGGTCAAAAGAAGGGGGTGGGGGTGAGGAGGTCCAGCACATCTGTCTTAACTAGAGCAGCTGCTCCATAGCTCTGAACTGCTTCCCTGGAATGGGACCAACTCTTCTAAGAGGCTGAGAACAGTAAGCGCAGAGGCTTCCTCTGCAGCCGGCTCCTTTAAGGTCAGCTGGGTGACGACTCTTGGCAGACACAGCAGGGCTAGAATGGTGTCCCCAAGGCACCTGGGTCACCCCCTCTGCCAAGCAGAGGTGCCCTGGAGCTCCTGAAATGCTCAGCACAGCCCTGGGCTCCCTCAGCAGCCCCTAGTAGGTGCCCTTTCCCACTCTGTGCAGTGCACCCTAGCAGGCACCCAAATCTGGTGGCCCCTGTTGGCCAGCCAACCTCCTTCGGCCCTCACAAGCTAGCATCTTAGCAAGACACACAAACCATTCCCACCCAGCATTACTCCAACAAATCAAAGTTTTAAGAAAAGCTTTAACCACTACCAAAAGCAAAAGCCTCCCTGGGGCCATGGGGAGCTCTGAGGAAGGCCCTGGCTCAGGCTGTCCCAGGGCGTCCAGGGCAGCACAGCCAGGAGGGGTGCGATGGGAGTGGACTCCTAGACCACAGACCCCACCTGCCGTGTGTACTCCCGGAAAGCAGAAAGGAGTAAAACGGGAGGAAGAGAGAAAATGAAAGTCTCAAGTGGCTCACCAGGGCTTGGATCCAAAGAATGCAAATGCCCACGATGAGGAAGAGCGCCACCCGCAGACCTCTGGGTTGGATACACACTTTTAGTTGTAAACTGTTGAGGTTCCTGCAAAACTCCTGGGCTGGGCAGAAACCTGCCCCCAGGCCCCTCCCAGGAGAGGGCCCCATTCCTTGTGCTCCCTGAGGGCACACACCGGGTGTCAGCCCTGCTCCCCCCCCCCTCCCCCGGGGCCTTCCCAGGGCCCCTCCCCAGGGAGCAGAACAGTTCCCCTGTAAAAGCCACGCTGTGGGCAGGCACAAATTGGCCCTATCCATGGGAAAAGAAAGAGAAGCAGCCTGGGCCTGGAGGCAAATGTGAAGTGGAGGGCCTGGGAAGGGAGCGCTGAAAGGGGAGGCCCCCAGGAACCTGGGAGGGTAGGCAGGGAGGGCAGGGGGCAGGGCTGCAGGTTGGACCATGGGCAAACAGGGGGCATGTGGGGAGGGGGGGGGTTGTGGGCAGAGGAGGGGCCATGGGGGGAAGAGGGATAGGGAGGAAAGGGATAGGGTGGGGAAGGAAGGGCCAGGAGGAGGAGGAGGGGCTGAGGGGGAGGGGCCATGGGGGAGGGACCATGGAGGGAAGGAGGGACTTTGGGGGGAGGGACCCTGGGGCGAAGGATGGGGGAGGAGGGACAGTGGGGGGGGGTATATTGTGAAGGGGAGGAGGAACGTGTTGGGGGAAAGGGGGGTGGGAAGGGACCAAGACTGGGGACAGGTCCGTTTGGGGGGAGGAGGGATCGTGGGCAGAGGGCCCCTGGGGAGAGGAATAGTGTGTGTGGGGAGAGACCATGGTGGGCAGAGGGTCCCTGGGGGAAGGAATAGTGGGGGGGGGGGACCGTGGGGGTAGGGAAAGTGGGGGAGGAGGGTCCGTGGGGAAAGTGTGGGCCGCGGGACTCTTATTCTGACTTGGGCCCCCCCCCAGTCCCGCCGCGGTGGACCCCCGAAAGGCGCCCGCCCCGCGCCGCCCGCTGAAGCAGCCCCCACACGGCCCGCCCTGCCTGGTCCCCACCCGCCCGACGCCACGTGGGGCCCAGACTTACCGCAGCGCGGGCGGGACACGGGGTTCCCAAGGGCGGGCGAGCGCTCCCCGCAGCGCCCCGTGCGCCCCGACACCGCGTCCCTCCTGCCCTCGGGCTCCCCGACACCGCCTCCCTCCTGCCCTCGGGCTCGCAGGGGTGCCGCGGGAGCGCGCAGCAGGTCCGCGGGGCGCGCGCCCAACCGCCGCCAGCTCTTAAAGGGGCCGCCGCGCGGGGGCCGGGCGGGACTTGAGGGCCTGAGAGCCCCAGGGCCAATCAGATCTGGACCGGTTCCCCGACTCCGCCCCCAAGGGGGCGTGGCCCTTCCCGTGACAGACAGCGCCCAGCAACCCAAGGACGCGCGGTCCGGCTGGCGCTGAGGGCGCTGTCGTCCTACGCCGTGAGGGCGGCTCCTGACTGGTGGGCAGGGGTTCCCCGCAAGTGGGGGTGTCCCCACCCACAGTGCACCAGAGGCGGCCTGGGCCCGGGCGTGGGTCACCGAGGCCCGCTGCTTGGAGCTGCTGGAAGCGCGTTGTGAGGGAACTCTGGCCCGGCGCAGCCGAGCCTGGCCCCGAGCGAGGCTGTCGTCCTTGCTCCTTTCTCCCGGAGCTGGGGGCTGGCTCCTCTGAGGAGCCTGAGGAGTGCTGGCCCCTGGCCTGCGTTCTGGGGAGAATTTATTTCCCAAATTTATTTTATTCGTACATGTTAATAAATCATACAATACATCCAAAGAATACAAGCAACGGTATTTGGTATATCAGAGTTGTGCAGGCATCATTTCATCATTGGGAGTGCATTATCATTATATCAATAATAAGAATAAGCAAAAAAGAAACAGACTTCTTCACCCCTCACTCTCTCTGTTCCCCTGCCTTACAGAGCTGCTATTTCTGGCCATTCTAGCACAATTACTTATTTATTTAGTCGTTTTATTCAGACATACTCACATACCATAACATCTACCTTAAGTGTAGAGTCAGTGGCTTTTAGTATAATCCCAATGTTGTGCATTCATCATCACAAAAACTTTTAGAATTATTTCATTACTCCACACCCCTTAGCATGCCTTCCCTAGCCGTCCATAACCACTAATCAAAGGTTATCTTTCTACCTTTATTTTGTACATTTAATAATTGAAAATATAAACAATAATTAAAGAAAATACAGTTGAATAAAAGCATACATTTCTCAAATGTACTGAGTACATATAAATTTTTTTCGAATCATATAATATGTTACACAATGTATTTGGTTCATAGTAATGCAGTCATTCAGTATTTGTCCTTTTGTGTCTGGCATGCTACACTAAACATGTCCTCCAGGTTCCTCCATGTTGTCAAATATTTTATAACTTCATTTCTCCTTGCAGTTGCATAATATTCCATTGTGTGTATATACCACAGTTTCTTTATCCATTCATAGGTAGATAGATACTGGGTTTGTTTCCAACTTCTGGCAAGTTTGGATAATGCCTCTATGAATATAGGTGTGCAGATGTCTGTTCACACCACTGCCCACGGTCCTTCTTGGTACTTTCTTTAAGCATGCACATACCCACTGTATTAGGCAGCCAAAGAAGTGAATATCTGGGGCTTCTCATGGCTTCCAGAGGAAATCTCATTCTGAATGGGAGTTTCTAGCCAGAGTCTTCCAGCAATCATTTTGGGGGCACCGGAGGACATGTGTTTAATGGTGACGGCTTTCTTCCAGGTTCCAGATCCACTATCAATTCCCTGTTTTACTAGACTGCCTCAGATTGTCACATGTGCAGCCTTAAAACCAAGGAGCCATAAGCCATACTGAAGCCCTGACTCAGAGGGAACCAACTGTGTTTCAGAAGCAGTGCTGATTAGCATAGATTTTGGATAAAGAGTGTTACATGGTAAAATGACTATGTGAACAGAGAAGAAAGGAGAAAAAGTTTTGACCTACTTCCCCATATTCATTGTCACATGACAAAACACAGCTGTGTTCAGTATATTGTAGCAGTGTTTTCAGACTCAGTTCAGGTCATTGTCAACATTATTCAATTATTCTGTTAGTGAGATGTCCCTAATTCCACAGAAATCTGAAACATTTTTTATGCACAGGGACTATTTTTTTATAATTTTTAAAAAAATTTTTAAAGAAGCTTTAGATTACATAAATGTTACATAAAAATATAAGGAATTCCAATATGCCCCACTCTGTTCACCTCCCATATTTTCCCACATTAACAGCATCCTTCACTAGTGTGGTACATTTGTTAAAGTTGATGAACTCATACTGAAGAATTGCTGCTAACCATGTACTAAAGTTTACAATATAGTTTACACTTTGTCCTGCATAATTTTGTAGGTTATGACAAAATATACAATGGCCTGTATTCATCACTGCAATGCTATGTAGGACAATATCAATGTCCCAAAAATGCCCCCAAATTCCACCTATTCTTCCCTCTCCCATCTCCAGAACCTTTGATGGCCACTGCCTTTACATCAATGAAAAGAGCTCTTCAATTGTGAGAATAATAAGTCTTAGTAGAATAATAATGAGTCTATTTTAGTCCATTGTTCATTCAATACCAATCAAAATTCCAACAGCCTACTTTACAGACCTAGAAAAGGCAATTACCTAATTCAATTGGAAGGGAAAGTATATGTGAGAAACCAAAAGCATTCTAAAAAAGAAGAGAGACAGGAAGGAATTACTCTGCCTGACCTTGAAACATTACAAAGCTACAGTTGTCAAACAGCATGATACTGGCATACAGGTAGACACATCAATCAGTGGAAGAGAATTGAAAGTCCAGAAATAAACCATCGTCTCTATGGCCAAATGGTTTTTGACAAACCTACCAAATCCATGTTAATGAAACAAAACAGTCTCAGCAATAAATGGTGTTGGGAGAACTGGAAATCTATAATCAAAAGAATGAAAGAGGACCCCTATCTCACTCCCTATACATGAATCAACTCAAAATGGATTAAAGACCTAAATATAAAAGACAGGCAATAAAACTACTAGAAGAAAATGTAAGTAAATATCTTCAAGACCTAGTGATCAGTGGTAGTTTCTTGGACCTTACATCCAAAGTACACACAACAAAAGAAATCATAGATAAGTAGGACCTCCTCAACATTAAACACTTTTGCACCTCAAAGAACTTTGTCAAAAGGGTGAAAAGGCATCTGACTTAATGGGAGAAAATATTTGGAAATCTTATGTCTGATAAGCATTTAATCTCCAGGATATATAAAGAGAGGTTACAACTCAACAATTAAAAGACAAATGACCCAATTAAAAAATGGGCAAAAGATTTGAATTGACATGTGTCCAAAGAAGAAATACAAATGGCAAAAAAAAAAACCCACATGAAAAAATGCTCAACACCACTAATAATTAGGAAAATGAAACTCAAACCTACAATAAGGTATCATTTCACACCTATCAGAATGACCAGTATTAAAAAGACAGAGAACTAATGTCATGGAGAGGATGTGGAGATAGGAACACTTATTCATCAGTGGGAATACAGAGTGGTACAGTCACTGTGGAGGACTGCTTGGCAGTTCCTAAAGAAGTTGAATATAGGGAAGCAGACTTGGCCCAATGGATAGGGTGTCCAACTACCACATGGGAGGTCAGCAGTTCAAACCCTGGGCCTCCTTGACCCATGTGGAGCTGGCCCACATGCAGTGCTCTGCCATTCAGGGGTGCCCCCCCATGTAGGGGAGCCCCATGCACAAGGAGTGCACCCCATGTGCAAGGAGTGTGCCCTGTAAGGAGAGCTGCCCAGCATGAAAGAAAGTGCAGCCTGCTCAGAAATGGCACTGCACACACATGGAGAACTGATGCAGCAAGATGACACAACAAAAAGAGACACAGATTCCCATGCCACTGACAACAACAGAAGCAGACGAAGAACATGCAGCAAATAGACACAGAGAACAGACAACTGGGGGTGGGGGGAGGAGAGAGAAACAAATTAAAAAAAAAAGAAAACATCAAATGGACTATTATTCCATCATAAAAAGAAAAAGAAGTCCTGATTCATGTGACAGCAGAGAGAAACTTGAAGACAGCATGTTGAGAGAATTAAGCCAGAAACAGGTGGACAAATCTTATATGATCTCACTAATATGAAATAATTAGAATAAGGGAACACAGAATGGGGAATCCTTTCTTTTATTCATGATGGTTCTATAAACCCACGACTTGTGAAAAATTCAGGATCTATCAATTACTGAATTCCTAAATAACTTCCACAGTTTTAGGTATCTGTAACAAAGGCACAGCACTTTCTGGTATCAAATACGCCAAGGCTGATACTATAAATACTTCAAAATTGGTTATTTTAAGGATTGGAAACTTATTGCCTCAGGTTTGGAAGCTAGAATTCCAAAATAAAGATCTCAACAGAACACACCTTCTCCCTGACATTGCAATATTCTGCTGCTGCTTGCTGCAGTACATGGGGTTCCTTATCTGGAATCTCTGCCTCTATCACATGGTTCCACCTTTCTCTTTTGTGACTTCTGGCTTCCCTGATTTGGGGCTTCTACTGATTTTCTGTGTCTGAGTTTCCTTTGCTTGTAAGGACTCCAGTCTTGTGGCTTAAGGGCCAGCCTGATTCCCTTTTGCCACATCTAAAGAGGAATCTTCAAATGAATTGTGAATACCTACCTTAACCTTTAAAAAAAAAGTGCCCCTATGTTCCAACTCACAGGTAGGCCATCAACAGCTTATGTGAGTGCACAAATGAACAATCCTTGGGAATAATGTAATGCACCAACACCTTTTAAATAAAGGTCTCAGAATTTGTAGCTTGCAGAATCAGAGACTGTTTTATCTCTTTCCTGGGTGAAAGGCTTGTTCTGCTGGTGACTGGAGAGTAGCTTTGAAAGACTCTGAGGAAAGACAAAAGGGCAGGTGTAAATTTTTAACTGACCCTTTACAATAAGTTGGAATGCTCTCAACTATGCATTCATTTGGTAGTTAGGTGTTGCTGTTAGCAAAAAGAATGGGGGCGAGGGGCCCAGGTGGACCACAGGTCCTTCAGTAAACTTGCTTTGTTTAGCCAGTGATCTTTTAAAGTAAATTGAACCTGGCACTGGCAAAGTTGAACCAAACTATCATGCAAAATATTGCACAAACAAATGTTATCATCTTATTGCTGGGAATGCATCACCTAAGGTCAGGGATGGAAGCCAGTGGTTTTATTCTTGCCTTTTGGTAAGGTACTGTTTTGTTGTAGAGCTTGCCTTTCATCTGGGAGAACTTCTAGGCCCAGCTCCTTAGATACAGCCTGACTCTGCCAGTTGTCTAATCTCTAGAACTTTAAAAGTGAGCTGTTATGCATGCGTGAGAGAAGAGAAGGGACCTGTATGAGGGTATGGCAGCATGTACTTGGCCTTTCAGCCTTGATAAAAATCAGGGGCTTTAGGGGACACACCCCACCCCCAGGAAAACAGCAAGAAATTGGATTCTAAATTTGAACTGATAAAGAAAACAAGAGGGTGCTATAAAATAGTTCTATGGTGTTATATATTTCAGAATCCCAACAAGAAATATGAATATTTCTAATTCTAATCCTGTGATTTTTTGAGAAACTCTTAATATTTAAAATTTGAATTTTTAAAAAGATTTTTTGCACATATAACTTGTGGCCTATTACAACCAGTTGATCCTTGTTCAAAATGTGTTCCATAGACCAGAAGCCTCACCAAATTCTGAGAGATTGTAGAAACACCTCACCCCAGACTTTTGAATCATAATAGGAATGTTCCCCAGGTGGTTTGCTGCAACCTGTGCAGGTGAACTGAGAACCTGAGGGGAGGTGACAGGAGCTGAAGAAAGATACATAGAGACAAAGACAAGATTAGAGGGGACCAGGTGCACCAGGGCTAGCTGATGGCAAAGCCAAGGCCCCGAGCTGGCACCACAAGCTTTATTTAAAGCAGTTAAGGGAAGCAGACTTGGTCCAGTGGTTAGGGCATCCATTTACCACATGGGAGGTCCGCGGTTCTAACCCTGGGCCTCCTTGACCCATATGGAGCTGGCCCACGTGCAGTGGTGATGTGTGCAAGGAGTGCCGTGGCACACAGGGTTGTCCCCGCATAAGGGAGCCCCACATGCAAGGAGTGCACCCTGTAAGGAGAGCTGCCCAGTGCAAAAGAAAGTTCAGCCTGCCCAGGAATTGCACTGCACACACAGAGAGCTGACACAAGATGACAGAACAAAAAGAAACATAGATTCCCATGCTGCTGACAACAATGGAAGTGGACAAAGAAGAACAGGAAGCAAATAGACTTAGAGAACAGACAACTGGGGTGGGGGGAAAGGGAGAGAAATAAAATAAAATAAATAAATCTTTTAAAAAATAATAAAGCAGTTAACTAGGTCATTGTTCTCAGAGCAGGGGCTATCAGGCACAAAGTTCTTTGAAGAGGATGTTCTTAGAGTTCCTTCTTATCAGAATATCAGTTCCTTTCTGCTTACTTGCAGGTACAGACATGTTTGACCATACCCCCACCTCTCTGCACACATTGATGCTCCCTCACAACGTGGCTCGAGCCCCGCACATTACTTCAGGGACCCCTACATGATTCACATGCATATTAAAGTTTGAGAAGTACAGTCCTCTATGTTTTTGTGCTAAAAACCTCACATGGGTGCTATCCATCAGCACTCAGAAGCATTTAATAATCTACCTCAAGGCTGAGATTTTTGTATAAAAGGGGCCTGAACCTGTTAGAAGTTTCTCCCTTTCAAGGTGTTTAATAATGAACTGATCACACTGTTTACAATGGTTAACAGTGACTTGAATTGGCCTAGGTCCTTTGACCTAGAACAGCCCCCATCCAGAGCCTACGTGTTCAGATACAGTTCACTTACCCATCAGAATTAAGACAAAGGAGCCACGTGACACCACCAACCCCTCCCACACTCCTAGAATTCACTACCACTAGCAGACCACCCCCCTGGCCATCCCTATTGGCCCTCGGTCTTACCCAAGCCCCATCCCCTCCCATTGGCTAAACATGTTCCTGCCTATAGATGTACTGCATAGATTCATTACACCCTCTGCCAAATGCAGGCTGAAGTCTCTCTCCAGTCCCCTCCATTGGGAGAGTTTCCCAATCAACTTCCTGCCTGCAATCCTGTCAGTCTCCATGTCTCAGTGAGCACCATTTTTTCTCTAAGAACCTCCATCAAAGGATGAAAAGGATGAGCTAGCATATAAAAATAGCATCTAGCTTCTTAAATACTTAATTGGTGTATAATAAATATTAGCTATCCCTTTTGCTAATTAATATTCTCTGTCTCTAAAGAAATTTGGTGAAAATCCCCAATCATGAATGTATATTTAAATCAATGATACTTTGCTCCCTAATGATTTAAAAGTTGAATTGATATTTTAAATGGGATGTTTTTTGACAGTAAAACTAATCTGAAATATTATGAAACTAATCAGTGGAATTGCATAAATTATATCTTTAAAAAGTGAAACCCATGCCTATCTCGTAGTTGGGAGAACGTTTACCATGCTTATGTCAAACAATAAGAATACATTTTTTTTTTTTTTGTGGAAATGAGTTCATTTAAACTTCTTATTTAAACTAGCTTCCTCCTATTCATAAGTGTGAATTCTGTGAGAGCTTATTGGTTTTTTGCTTCCATCATCATGGTAGGAAATAGTTAATGTAAGTACTTTGGTTTGAGAAGTCTAGTTTCTTATTTTTATTTTTATGAGCTTGGTTGAAAGCATAGTTTTATAATTGGAGTGAAGGAGGAGAATACTCTCATATACACTGCAATGTAAGGACATTGTGAGAAGGAGAGTTGCCTTGGATTGGACAAAACTTTCTGAACAACAGCAACAACAATAGTAGCTATCCCTCATTTAGTGTGTGCTTACTCTACTCTTGTCACTTTGTGGTTGAGGAAATTGAGGCACAGGAGTTGCAAGTCATTCAAGGTCACATGGCTAGTGGGTGTAGGAGCTGGAACTTGAATCCAGGCAGTCAGGTTTCAGTTTGCTCCTCAGTGCCTCCTGAATGCATCATTTTGAGTTGATCCTCATAGTGGTACAGGAGACCCTGAGCCCAAGGATGTCTCTGTGCTCTCTGGGCAGGCAGCCAGGTGCACATATGGGTGAGTTTTCACATGCTGAAGTGGCGGGATTACAAGGGCTTCCATTTCTTCATGGGTGTGTGGTGCTCCTCGGCATGCAGCTACTCAGCCCCATGGAGAAGGAGAGGGCAGGCTTCCTCAAAAGTCCAGGAGGCTCTCTTCCTAGAGGAGCCCACACCAAAGCTTGATGTGTTTCCGTCCTTCTCTCCCATTTCTCAGCAAGTTCTGTTCTTTCCCCCAATCTCCCAATAAATTCTTTTTACTGGCCTAAAAATAAATGCCAGGAGAAGAATCAGTATTTCAGATTGGAAAGGGCCCTTCAGGGAGCCCTGGTGCTTAAGATCCCGTCCTTGCATGCCTTCCTGGACCATCTGACATTTCATTTGTTCAGGAATTTCTACAACATTAAAACAAGTAATAGGAGATAATTTTAGGATTCAGGTGTTAGTTCCACTGATTTTGAAACCTCTTCATCCTGTTATGTCAGCTTCCTCAATGGGAGAATATAGGTGGTACTGACTGAGCATTTTAGGAATTGCCAGCATAAGTTACTTCCCCCACCAAAGTCTATTCCCACATGTTGGAGCAAGAAGGCTGCTGACATCTACCAGGGTTCAGGCTTCCTGGGTTCCTCTCTTCCTGGGCTCAGCTGCTCTACTCTTCTGTGTGCTTACTTCCCAGGCTCCAGCTCAAAACTCCAACTTTCTCTTCTGCCATGTCATTTTCTCTGTGAGTCCCTACCCACCAAGAGGGTGGGACTCAATGTTGTACTGACAATCAAAGCCTTAATTATTACTTAATCAAGTAACAGTAAAACCTCTGAATCCAATCCAACCTAATATGCCCAGAGAAACAGACCAGTTCACAAACATAATCCAATATCTATTTTTGGAATTCATAAACAATATCAAACTGCTATACTACCTAAGATTACATGGACACTGTAATTGTTACCTAAATGGATAAATGGACACTGTAATTGTTACCTAGACATGCCATTTACAAATGACCTACAATTTACATCCTTTAAAACAGAGTTCACCAATCAATAGAATACTTACTGAGATTGCTCACAAAAAGCAACTACTTTCACTGAGTCCAGTGGAGCGTGTCGGGGGGGGACAGATGAATCTCTTAGTGTCTGGTCCTTATCAATTTTTAAGTATGGAATTACAATATGACCCAGCAATCCCTCCAATAGGCATATATGCAACAGTATTGAAAGCAGGGACTCAAACCGATATCTTCACACTAGTGTGTTCACAATTACCAGAAGATGCTATCAACCAACTCTCCATCAACCAATGTGTGGATAAACAAAATGTGGCATATACATATACACCCAAATGCAAGGTGTTAATAAGAGGGTGATATACTGGAAAAAAATACACTCTAATATAAAATATGAACTATTGTTAATACTACAGTTATAATACTCTTCTATCAATTGTAACAAAGTACCACACTAATGCAATGTGCTAATAATAGAGGGGGTATAAGGGAAGACTGTATTTGTTACATGATTTTTCTGACAACCTACTTATCTAAACAAAAATTTAAATTAACAAAAAGCCAAAAAATGCATATTTCCAATCATGTTTCACCTAGTTTTTTCATATATTTTCTTGTGTTTTATGTTTTTCTTTCATGTTTAGCACAATGATCCTTTGAGTTAAATTTTGTGCAGAATTTAAGTATATATTGCATTAATCTGTTATGATTAAATTGGGTAATCTGTGGTTCTTTCTCCATTATTTTGGTCACTCAAGAGTTCATAACACATATACATTTTATTATTACTATCAGTTTTCACTCTAAAACTGCTATATTTTTCATCTACCTCTATTTCAAATTGTGCTCTTTCTCACTTCTCTGTTTGGTGCAAATGACCTTTCAGTGTACTTGCCCTGATTACATTAAATTTGTCTCCCTTAGTCAATATCTCATTAATAGGAATTCTATAGGCAGTTTTCTGAAATCAGAGAATATTGACCAAATTGTCTGCTTTCAAATGCTGTAAATAAAAACAGACATTTTCAGGTCAGAATTAACTCATTCTGCTTGCAATGACATATATTTCTCTCTTTTTTTTTCTCCAATTTTATTCATTTTGTAAAAATATTACATTAAAAAAATATGAGGTCCCATTCAACCCCACCCCCCCCCCACTCCCCCACTCCCCCCCCCCCAGCAACACTAACTCCCTTCATCATGACACATCCATTGCATTTGGTAAGTACCATATCTGGGCATCTCTGCACCTCATGGTCAATGGTCCACATCATAGCCCATACTCTCCCACGTTCCATCCAGTGGGCCCTGGGAGGATTTACAATGTCCGGTGATTGCCCCTGAAGCACCATCCAGGGCCACTCCAAGTCCCCAAAACGCCTCCACATCTCATCTATTCCTGCCATTCCCCATACCCATCAGCCACCATGGCCACTTTTCCCACTCCAATGCCACCCTTTCTCTGTGGACCTTGGATCGGTTGTGTCCGTTGTACCTCTATGTCAAGAGGAGGCTCAGATTCCACATGGATAGTGGATGCATTCCTCCTGCTTTCAGTTGTAGGCACTCTAGGCTCCATGGTGTGGTGGTTGTCCTTCTTCATCTCCATCTTAGCTGAGTGGGGTGAGTCCAATAAATCTGAGTGTAGGAGCTGATGTCTGTTAAGGCTCAGGGACTGGCTTATCATACTGTCAGTCCAGAGATTCAAATCCCCTAAATATATCTTAAACCCCAACATCAACTACAATTCCAATAAAGTGGCATGGAAGTCTTGTGAAAAGAGATCCCATCTGAGTCCAGTTTCATCATGCAGAAACACCAGCTCCAAAGAAGGGCCATCAGACATGGCAGTGAACCCCATCTGCCATCACCATAGAACCTGTGGGTCTCTTTAGTCTTCAAAGGAACCAATACCTGGAGTTGTATCTACTTTATCTGTCTTTTAGACTCTGCTCAGTTGTGCATAAGGGCAATCCTTCTGACAACCTCCAGACTCTTTTATAGAGACTCATAGCCATATAAACTCATTTGCCCTTTCCATTTCCCCCTTACATTAGGTCAACCAGCATTTTAAAGTCATGTTCTTATATGTAGACAGGGATATTCTGCTGATCCGCATTGAACCTTTAATTTAAGATCATTTTCTAGTTGCATCATCAGTTGGTACTTGGTAGTGATCCCTCAGTGCCAGGGAGGCTCATCCCTGGGTGTCATGTCCCACACTGGGGAGAAGGCATTGCATTTACATGCTGAGTTTGGCTTCGAGACTGGCCACATTTGAGTAACATGAAGGCTGTCAGGAGGAAATTCCTAGGCACAGTGCTGCTCTAGGCCTTGTTCTTATTTCAGGCATATAGGCTCACAAGCATAGTCATTAGTATCATGGTCTCACTGTTGGACCCTCATTCCTTCCTGGTCCTTACCGTTGCATCTGGGGGACTGCTGCTGCTCCCCTAGGGACCACGACAGAGCACTCCCAGCCAGGAACCCAGTACCCCCCAAGTTGTAGTTTTTAATTGTTTCCACTATGAGTATATCCAAACATTACCATGCACTCTGGACATACGCACTGTATAGCTCCCTGTCAGCCATATATCACCTGTCAATGGTATCCTATACCAGTATTCCTCTGCTGCCAGTTTTGAACCACTCTGTGATCCAAAACTTCCTGAAAAAAGAAGCCCAACATAATGTCAGGATCCCTTACTAGTAAAATGGAATATAGCGATGGGTTTAAAGGTTATATATAGAATACGTGTTGATTTGGAAAAATTCTACATCCTATCTTTTTCTTCTCTTTCTTCCTAATTATTGAGCTTCTCTTCACAAGAGTCTCAGATCACAGTAATTCATATATACAATATACAGTACTCCCACACATCTACCATAAAACCTTTTCCCTTCCACAGCGATATTCTTATAACTTATTCATATCATATTTACTTACACTGATGTACAGACTGAGGCAATAGCTTTCAAACAAGTTGACATCTGTGCTTACATTGTGGTCCATACTTTAGGATATACAGTTTTCTAAATTTTTAGTTATCCTATGTTTTACATTATGGTTTACATTATTAGTCTGTCGTCCCCTATATGTTTATGGTGTAATATTACATGTTTTATATCCATCCTTGTGTACTCTCGTGAAACTCCTCTCTTACCCCACATTTACCTTGGTACCACACATTTAATATGCATTTTCCCCCTCCCCTTGGGGCCCACAGTGACAGCCAACCTTTATTTCCCGAGGAGCCATGTCCAGTTCAGGGCCTAACTTGCTAAACTGCCTTAATGCCCTGGGAGCCACCTTTCTCTCGAGAGATACAGTTCCCTCTATTTGATGGCATTAGTCCTCCCCAGGATGTGGGTCCACCCCCACTCTCACTACTTGGGTCTCTACCCAATGGTACAACCCACTCTGGCAAAATGAGCATTTAGATATTCCCCAGGAGCCCGTCCTGCATCAGACCATCCACTGAGAGCATCCTAAACAGGTAACCCTCCTAATTATATCTTTTTTTTTTTTTTTTTTAAAGGGTTATTCATACTTTATTTATTTTTAGGAGGTACCAGGGATTGGGATGGGGCCTCATACTTGAGAAGTGGGTACTCAACCACTGAGCTACACCCACTCCCCCTAATTATATCTTGATACGATTTTCTCAGCATTTTACTCTCAACCAATACCTGGCAATCTCCTATGTTCGTATGTTGCCCCTCCCTCCCAACATATATTTCTCTTGATGTAATGTTCTGACCAGTTCTTTTCTTTATTTGGAAACCCGCTTGTACTTGGCCTATAACTGTAGTCTGACCTCTGCCAGGCTCTTGGCCCAGACTTTTTGATAATGAAGGAGTGATAGCAATCTGTAGATCAGAACCACATGAGCTTAGTATCCTGATATTCCTTTATTCTCAATTCCTTTGTTCCTCACTTCCTGGGTTTTGCTCTGTCTTTCTCATTCTCCCAATGACTGCAGTCTTAATGTAGTGTTTCCCAACACTGTTCACATCATGGCATAGATTGGAGTCCTCTGGATTTGTGATGCATCAACAGCAAAATATGCTTTATCTTCAACTGCTCCTTTGAAAGTTCCATCACCATAGTGTTCTAAGGTAGTGGTTCTCAACAATTTTTGCCCCCCCCAGGGGCCATTTAGCCATTTGTGGAGGCACTTTCAGTTGACATAATGCTGGGCTGGTGGGAGGAGATACTACTGGCATCTAGTGGGTAGACAGAGGTCAGGGATGCCAGTAAATACCCTAAAGCACTCTGCACATGCCCCACAACCAGGAATTTTCTAGTCCAGGGTGCCAACAGTGCTGAGAGTGAATAAGCCTGCTGTATGGGAAACCCAACTCTCCCTATGGTCCAAGCATCCACCACAAGGATGGCTGCTATTTCTGCATACACCCCTTACCTCTGGCCTAGAGTGGGGGGTTATCCACCTTGCTCTTTTCAGATAATTATTCTTTCCTATTTCCTAAACAGAGGCACAGACCAATGTTTGAATCTCATGTCACCAGATGATATCACCCACTGCCCTCACTTGCTGTTGACTGTAGACCCCTCATTTTTTATTTCTTTCCCCTTTACCATCTATCCCCCCATTGTCTGCTCTCTGTGTCCATTCACTGTGTGTTCTTCTTTGTCTGCTTACATTCTTGTCAGTGGCACCGGGAATCTATGTCACTTTTTATTGCATCATCTTGCTGCATCAGCCCTTGGTGTGTGTGGCACCACTCCTGGGCAGGCTGCACCCTTTTTGCATGGGGCAGCTCTCCTTGAGGGGTACACTCTTTGTGCATGGAGCTCCCCTATGTGAGGGACACCCCTGCTTGGTACAGCACTCTTTGCATGCATCAGCACTGCACATGGGCCAGCTCATCACACAGTCCAGGAGGCCCTGGGTTTGAACCCTGGGCCTCCCAAGTGGTAGGCAGATGCTCTATCAGTTGAGCTAAATCTGCTTTCCCCTCATTTCTGAATTTCCAGTACTGACACTCTGTTACTGACTCCAATACTCCTCACATCTCAACTGGCCAATACACTGTCCTCTCAATTCTTTACTCTTCTCCTCCTCCTGTGATCTTGTCTCCACACTCTGCAGCCATGCATTGCATGATCCTCTCTCGAATCCTCTCATTGGTAGCTACATTCTCTCCCCAATACCGATTTCATGCATCCTACTACAGACTACCACCTCACATGACATGTCACCTTAAAGTTTGGAACATGAACTTAAAATGGCTTCATGGATGTTTACTTTCCTAGAAGTTCTCCTGCATCTCATAGTAACCAAAAGACAGCTGGAGTTGTCAAACTAATTGCCTGTAAAATGGAGTTAAAATGAACAACTGTTAAGAGGGACAGTATATAAGAGTCATTATATACTGACAAAGGGGGCAATTAACAAGGAGGCATAACCAACAAAGAGACATAATCATACATATATGCATCTAATGGCAGAGCCCCATAATATATACAGCAAACACTGACAGATTTGAAGGGATAAATAGACATTTGTACCTTAACAGAATTGGATTCAAGGAATAAATGCAAATTTAAGAGGGAGCTACTGCTTTTTAAACCATTCATTTCCACTGGTCTTAAGACATTATAGATCATTCTCTTTGAGACTTTCTCATGAAAGAATTCTCTTCAGCCTACAGAATTATTTCCAAGATACAACATCCTATAGAATCAAAGCAAAGCAATTCTAAATTCATAGTCAATAGTGAAAAATAATTGATTTGGAATATGTTTGTAAAAAAGACAAAGGGACAGTGACCTGCCAGAAAAGCAATCCATCTTTGGAATTAAAAACTGCCAAAAGCAAATGATCTGCCATGAAAAGGAGTTCCTTTCCCCAAAACATTTACAAATGAACCTTCAAGCATAATATACTTTGCAACCTAAACATTATAACAATATGATTGTGGTAGAAAAGAACATTGTTTTAGGTTCCTAAGCTACTTAAAGCTTACACCATGAAATGATTAGACTTTATCAATGGGAATTTATTAGCTTACAGTTTTGAACCTAAGACAATATCCAAATCCAAGTATCCCAAAGTGATGCTTTCCTCTGAAGACCTGCTGCCAGCAATCTTTGGCTCCTCTGCCACTTGGCAAGGCCCATGGTGCATCTGCCAGTCTCTCCCTTCTTTTCTAGGTTTCATTGATTACAGCTTCTTGTTTCCATGGCTTTCCTTTTAGTCTGAATTTCATTCTCTTATAAGAGACTCCAATAATAGGATTAAACCTGATCCAGAATGAATGTCTTAATTAAAGCAGTCTCCTCAAAAGATCCTACTTACAATGGGTTTACCTCCATATCAATGATGCAGATTAAAGAACATGTTTTTCTGGGGTACATACAGCTTCAAAACACCACACCACACCCTTAGGGCCCCCAAAGATTTACTTTCCATATGCAAAATACATCCATTCCATCAAAATATCCCCAAAGCCTTAAGTTATTTCAGTGTCAGCATTAAGTACAAAGTCTCATCAAAATTGGTTATAGCTGCTTAATAAATAATTAATTGTGCAATAGCCAGAAATAGCAGCTATGTACATAACAGGGGAAGCATAGAGAGATAAAGGGGTGAAGAATTTGTTAGTTTGTCTTTTGTTTACTATCATTATCAAAAGAATGAAAATGCTCTAATGATGATTGAGGTGATGAATGCACACCTGTTATTATATCAAATAACATTGCTTGTACACTGGATGAATTGTTGCTTTATTAATATGTATCATAAAATTGCCTTGTTTAAAAAAAATCAGTTATAGATGTGTTCTGTCCTGGGGAATAATTCTCTGTCTGTGGACCTGTGAAACTGAGAACAAGGTATCTGCTTCCAGTACACAATGGAAGGACAGGCATAGGATATGCATTCCTATTCCCACAGGGAGAAACTGGAAGGAAAACACAGGGTTCATGGGTCCCAAACAATTCTGAGACACAGCAGGGACTCCTTCATCAGATGTCGAGGTCTGAGGGTCTTCTATGGAATGATGTTTGGCCTCTGGTTCTAATGGAGCAGCAGTCCCACCCTTTCCCATACTCTCCCCAAACACTGGGGAGGAGGCTACACACTTAAAGCATCATGGTCGTGGCCAGACACTGCAATCCCAGAGCACAGGATCAGTGCTGTCAGAACACTGGCTGATGGCCACACTCTCCCCAAATGCCATACCTATGGAAACATCTTCCTAAAACATTGAACATATTCTCTTTAAAATGAGGGACAAGGATGAGAATAGAATATTCACTAACACTTCTAGTCAACATTATACTGGCAGTCCTTGGGTAGAGCAAAAAAGATTAGAAAAAGAATTTAAGGGCATATGATTTAGAAAGGAAGAAATAAAATTGCTTGTATATTATTTGTCAATTTACATAGAACCATGACAAAATCTGCAGGAAAAGTATGAGAATACAAGGTAGTTGAATGAAAGAATAATATAGAAAATTATGTTTTTCTGTATCCTAATGACATAAACAGATCAATCTAACCAAAGGTGTGCAAAATCAAAGGTAAAAAAATGTAATACTTTATTAAGGGAAATTAAAAGAGGTCCACAATAAAGAGATACATGATTTCATGATTCAGAAGAATTCAGATCTGTTGCTGGAGAAACTACACCCAGGCCCTGGTGTCTGAAGGGAATTTTGTTCAAGATCTGCAGCTTCAGCCTGGCCAAGAGATCACTTCAGAGGGAGCACCTAGACCTGGGTCTCCCGTGGAACCTTAGGCCTGAGGTAACTGTCTGCTGTCCTCTCCACAGGTCTCTACTGTCATCTGCTTCTCCCACCCTAACCATCACCCTGCCTGGGGTTCTACCTGGGTCCCTTCTCATTTGTCCCTCTGTGGGGCACCTGGTCACACCCCATGCCTTAAAATTCAGCTGCTCACATTCACATACACTGTCTTTACTACCCATCTGTTTTCCACACACAGGTATTCCCCCATCATTTCATTATAGAAAATAATTTCAAACACAGAAAAATTGAAAAGATCATGGAGAAAACAACCGTAGATCCACCTCTTAGACTTCTGTGTCCTTGTCATGTAACCCATCTACCCCTTGATGTGTGGTGCCTTCCAAAGCCACCAGTGGCCAGCACACTGTGCTGAGGGGTATCTGTGACCTGTGACTCCATCCATTACACCCACTTCTGTCACTGTTTCTCACACACATACATGGCCACAGCGACAAATCATGTGCCTTCCACTTTATTTTTCCTCTCTTCTCCATAACACATGGTTGAGTTTATGTAACACCCTTGCACCCCCAAACATGCTTAATCTCAGTAGTCCAGCCATTCAGAGCATTGCTAGAAGCTTGTCCTTGAGGCCATGAGGCTGCATCTGCCCACCCCTATATTTATGGGGTGGCAGTCCTCTGCTCACCTGTAGTGAGGAGTAGCTCTGGGGGTGCACAGTGTTGGTGGAGCTCAACACTGAGGTCCAAAGAGAGGGTGAAAACTCCTTGGACTTCTCCCTGGTAGGAGGAGAAAGAGTGCACATATATCTGTAAAGAACTCTTGCTTTGGGGAAAGCTGAAAGATAGTCTCTGAAGCCTGCAAATCATGCCACAAAGCATCACTATCGTGTTTTGCCTTTTATGTGCAGAACTTCCAAAACCGTCAGTCCTGGGAGTCTGTTTGGGCCCTAGTGAGTTTACTGCACCACATAAAAGACCTACATAAAAGCTTCATGGGGCTGCTTGTGTCATGGGATGCAGCAAAAAGAGGTCCCCCACACCCTTACCACCCCTACCCCCACCCCCCCCACCCCATTATCCCTTAGGCTGGCTTATTTACAAGTGGGTGCAGTGACTGTTCTGGATCCCATGACATCATCAAGGGAGGAAGACAGAGAAGAGCATACAAGGTAGTTCCAGCTTGGGTCTGCAAACATTTTGGAGACAGGGGCCAAGGCAGGAAGTGGGAGAGGGACTATCCTGAAGGAGGAAGCCAGGAACCCATGGGCCATAACCCACTGAAGGTACTGGGGGAGAGTATAAACTACAATGTAAACCACTATTCATGTGGTGCAGCAGTGCTCCAAAATGTATTCACCAAATTCAATGACTGTGCCACGATGATGGAAGAGGTTGGTGTGGGAGGAGTCTGTGTGTGTGGGGTTATGGGAAGCTCTTACATTTTTTAATGTAACATTTTCTGTGATCTGTGTAACTTTAAAAAAAGAAATTTAATTAAAAATTATATAAAAAAGACATGATCATCCTACTGGGGCTACTTTTAAAATTAATTAATATTTTTATTACAAATTTTTCTTTTATCAGATGTCAATACCATTTTTTTTCTTTCTGAGAGAAGTTGTGGGTTTATAGAGCAATCATACATGATATATAAGATTCCCATATACCAAGCATTGGTGTGGAAAATATATTAACAATTGATGAGAGCACATTTTTATAATTATACTATGAACTATAGTCTATGGTTTAATGTCGGGTTTGTTGTTTAAGTAGTGCAGTTCCCTGGAGTTTTGTAAAAGTTTTATTTTTTTACCATATAGAACTTTACATTTCTTTTAAGCACATTCAGATGGCTATTTCAGGGTTCTTAATTACCTTCACAATGTTGTGCCACCATCACCACCATCCACCACCAAAACAGTTACATCATTTCCAAAAAAGAGCCGTGTACATTTTAAGCCATAATTTCCCATTCCCTCTCCACACCTCATCCTCTGGTACCCTATATTCTAGATTCTGACCCTGTAAGTTTGCTTATTCTAGTTTCATATCCATGAAATCATACAATATTTGCCCTTTTCTGTCTGGTTTATTTCATTTAACATGTCTTCAAGCTTCATCCACACTGTCTCCTGTTTTAGTTCCCTAGACTGCTCAAAACAAATACCATGAAATGAGTTTGCTTAAACAATGGAAACTTATTCACTCATGGTTAGAGTTCAGAAAAATGTTTGAATCAAGGCATCATCAAGGTGATACTTTCTTCCTGAAGAGCAGCTTCTGGCAATCATTGACTCCTCTACCACATGGCACATGGTGCCATCTGCTGGTCTCTCCCTTCTCTTCCAGTTTTTGTAGATTTCAGTTTTTTGCTTCCATGGCTTTCTCTCTCTCTCTCTCTCTATCTGTATTCATTCTGTTTATTAATACCCATCCTGATTGATGTTGGTGACACCCTAAATGAAGTAACCTTAACAAAAATCCCTAATTACAGTGGGCTCACACCCACAGGAGTGAATTAGATTTAAGAATGTGTTTTTCAGGGGCACATACAGCATTGCACTACCACAGCCCATCCTCTGGATCTGCTAAAGACATGTTCTCCCCATATGCAAAATACATTTATTCCATCCCAGTATCCCAAAGACTTTAAATCATTTCAGAAACAATGCTTATTACAAAGTCTCATCAGAATTGGTTATGGGTGTGGTCTGTCCAGTGGCACAGTTTCCCTCCTTCAGTTGACCTGGGAATCCAGGTTAAAAAGTTATCTGCTTCCAATGTACAATTGAGAGATAGGCATAGGATAAACATTCCCATTCCCACAGGGAGAAGCTGGAAGGAAAATAGGGATTAGAGTTTCCAAGCAATTATGAAACCCTGAAGGGCATACTCTGAGAGTCCTCTATTGAAAGATGTCTTGTTCTATGGGCCTGATGGAGTGGAGAACAACCCTTCCAAGTGTGTGTGCAGTGAAAATGCTCTACCCAAATACTAGTGGTGAAGGCACCACCCTCTCCACCACTGAGATGACATCTAGGTTGTCAGCAATCTTGGGACATAGGTTCCAACTTCGTAGAACACTGGGATGATAGCACTTTCCCTGAACAATTGGCTGGATGGCCTGCCCTCTCCAATGCTATGGCAGATGCACATTTTCTGCACACATGGTGTGTCCACACTGTTGGCCTGAATTGTGTTTGGTCCAGAACTCAGCTTCCATGGTTCTGCCCTTGAAGTGATTTTAGTCTTCAATGTCTCCCTTTTAATCCAGGCTGGCAGTGGCTCCACTTATACAGATCTTGCAAAAAATCTTGTTGGTCTGCATGTAGTAAACAGGGTTGAATCCATCAAACAAGACTTTTCAGTTTTTTCCTGAGTAACTACACTGCAAGTCCTGACTTGTCCTGGAATGTCTGTCTAATTGGATTCATGTTCAGTTAAACTCTCACATGGACACTGTTCTCTAGGGACTTGCTTTATGGAAGCCCAGGCTTTTCCAAGCCATCAATTTCTGGTTTCTTTATTCTCAAGAATTCAGTTATCAGCTTTTCCCTTTCCTCTTATATTTTACTATAATCTGCAATGAAGGGTAAACTGTCCTTTCTATAGTTACCTTGGAAAACTCTTCAGCTAAATATCCCAGCTCAGTACTTTCAAGTTCTGCCTTCCACCAACATCAGAACTTAATTTTGCCAAGTTCTTTGCCATTTTGAACAAGGATCACTTTAACTCCAGTTTCTAATAACATTTCCAAATTTCCATCTAAGGCCTCAGTGGAAGTATATTTAGTGTCCATATTTCTAGGAACAGACACTAGAAAGTAATCTTTAAACTTTTTCTAGCAAGTGCTGCACAGTTGTACAAGCCTCTAACCATTACTCAATTCCAATGCCATTTCCACATTTTTAGAGCTTCCAATAGCAGCGCTCCACTATCCTGGTACAAAAATCTGTTTTATTTTCCTCTTCTACTTAGAGCAAATATCATGAAATGGGTTTGGCTTAAACAATGGGAATTTATTTGTTCATGGTTATAGTACAGGAATATGTTCAACTCATGTAATCCATCAAGGCTATGATTTCTTCTTTAATGCTACTACAATGATTCTTGGCTCCTCTGCCCATGGCAAGGCATATGGTGGCCTCTCCTGGTCTCTTCTTTTTCTTCTGGGTTTCATGACTCCAGCTTCTTCCTACCATGGCTTTTTTTCTCTCCATAATGTGTTCTGTTTAGAAAGGACTGCAGAAATAGGAGTAAGTTCCACCCTGATTGAGATGGGTCACTCCGTAACTGATTGAACCTCATCAAAAGGCCTTACTTACTGTGGATATGCATCCATAAGAATGGATTACTTTTAAGAGCTTCTTTTTCTGAGGTATGTACAGCTTCAAATCTTCACAATGCATGTATCAAATCCACATTTCTTTTTATGACTGAATAATATTCCATTGTATGAATATATCACATTTTTTCCATTCACCAGTTGATGGACACTTGGGTTACTTCCAACTTTTTGCAATTTTGCATAATGCTGCTATGAATATCATTGTGCAATTCCATTATTTTAGATTTATATCTAATAGTTGGACAATGGGGCATGGTAGTTTGAGAATTTTTAGACCCTAGAAAATCATGTTCTTAGAGCTAATTAATTCCCTGTGTGGAAACCAATTGGTGGGATCTTTTGATTAAATTACTCCATTAAGGGCCTTTGATTAGATTGTGTGACCCAGGGTGTGTCTGAATCCTCCTACTGGAGTCCTTTATATATGGAGGAATAAAAGATCACTGATGGAGGAAAAACTGCAGAGACAGGGAAATAACTCCAGAAGCTAAAACCAATGCCCAGCAGGGAGAACAGCCAAAGATGGAGTAGTCAGAAGCTGAAAGAAAGGTGTGCCTGTTTTATTAACCTTCTCAAAGACCCAAGTTTTAGTTTCACTGATTCTATTGTTTTATTGTATTCTATTTCATTAATCTCTGCTCTAAACCTTGTTATTTACTTCCTTTGACTTGCTTTGGTTTAGCTTGATCTTCTTTTTCTCTGGTTCTTCCAGGTTTGAGGTTAAGTCTCTAATATAAAATCTTTCCTCATTTTTAATATAAGCATTTACAGCTTCATGCCAATTTTAAATGTAAGCATTTAGAGTTTTTTGGTTAGATTTAGTCAATTTTATTTCAGCATTTTTGTTCTTACACCTTTCAGAGCATTACACAATTACATTTTTTTCATTTTCTGACCTGCAAACAGATACCTTATGTGGAAATATTTTTTTTAATATTACAAATTAGGTATTTCCAAAATGCAACAACTACACATAAGACAATTCAAAAAGTGTAATTTACTAGGACATGTACTAAGAATTTAGAGCAGCCAATCAGTAGAAATCTGACTAAATTTGGCAATCAGGAAAAATCTGACCAAATTTAGCAATCAGCTATTTATATATTAAAAAAACAAACCTAATTAATCTTCCAAACAAGAAGCTTGAAACTTTTTGTTAAATCCACATTGGAAGATAGGAAGTGATCATTTAAACCTATATCCAGCCTTAACAGTGTTAATCCCAAATACTAGGCTATTTCCAGTCTGCCACTGAATAACGAGCATCTCAGTTTGTCTGACCCCATGTATCAAACTCTTATGCTATT
This sequence comes from Dasypus novemcinctus, assembly GCF_030445035.2. Taxonomy (NCBI): domain Eukaryota; kingdom Metazoa; phylum Chordata; class Mammalia; order Cingulata; family Dasypodidae; genus Dasypus; species Dasypus novemcinctus. Next base: position 280,800 of record NW_026688153.1, read on the forward strand.
GTGTGCATAGAAAGGTTAAGTGATCATTAATTAAAAAGCAAAACAAAAACTCATTAAATATCTGTACTATTCTTCCAGCTCATCTGCAATTCCAAGTCTGCAACTTGTGTCACTTAGTGACAAGCTACATTTTCTATTACATATATTTATGTTACCTGTGAGAATGTATTTGCACACACACACAAAAATGCTATGTACAAACTGGCTATTAAAAGTCTGCAATTGGAAAGCATCTAAGGACCTTGTAATAGGAAAGTGCTTTATGAACTTCACATCAAAAGCACGAGCAGCCTGTCGTGGTCCCTAGGGGAGCAGCGACAGTCTCCCAGGTACAGTGGTGGGGACCGGGAGGGAGTGAGGGTTCAACAGTGAGCCCCCGATACTAATGACTATGCTTGTGAGCTGATAAACCCAAAATAATAACAAGGCCTAGAGCAACTTTGTGCCTGGGAATTTCCTTCTGTCAGCCTTCATGTTACTCAAATGTGGCCAGTCTCGAAGCCAAACTCAGCATGTAAATGCAATGCCTTCCCCCCAGCGTGGGACATGACACCCGGGGATGAGCCTCCCTGGCAACGAGGGACCACTATCAACTACCAACTGATGATGCAACTGGAAAATGACCTTATACGGAAGGTTCAATGCGGATCAGCAGAATATCCATGTCTACATAAAATACCATGACTTTAAAATGCTGTTTGACCTAAAGTAAGGGGGAAATGGAAAGGAGAAATGAGTTTATATGGCTACGAGTTTCTAAAAAAGAGTCTGGAGGCTGGCAGAAGGTTTGCCCTCATGCACAACTGAGCAGAGTCAGAGAGACAGATAAAGCAGATACAACCCCCAGATATTGGTTCCTTTGAGGGCTAAAGAGACCCATGGGAGTTATGGTCATGGCCGATGGGGTTAACTACCAGGGCAGATGGCCCCTCTTTGGAAATGGAGTTTATGTGTGATGAATCTGGACTCAGATGGGATCTCCCTTCATAAGACTTTCATGCTAATGTGCTGGAGGTGCAGTTAATGTTGGGGTTTAAGATATATTTAGGGGATTTGAATCTCTGGACTGACAATGTGATAGCCAGATCCTGAGCCTCAACAGACTCCAGCACCTACAATCTGATTTATTGGACTTACCACACTCAGCTAAGATGGAGGTGAAGGACAACCACCACACCATGGAGCCTAGAGTGATTACAACTGATAATGGGAGGATTGCATCCAGCATCCAGGTGGAATCTGAGCCTCCTCTTGACATAAAGGTGCAATGGACACAACCAATCCAGTGTCCACATAGAAGAGGTGGCATTGGATTGGGAAAAGTGGACATAATGGACAAAGGGTATGGGGAAAGGCAGGAAGAGATGAGAGGTGGAGGCGTCTTCGGGACATGGAGCTGCCCTGGATGGTGCTTCAGAGGTAATCACCGGACATTGTAAATCCTCACAGAGCCTACATGATGGAATAGAGGAGAGTATGGGCCATGATGTGAACCAATGTATATGAGGTGCAGAGGTGCCCAAAGATGTACTTACCAAATCCAATGGATGTGTCATGATGATGGGAACGAGTGTTGTTGGGGGAGGGGGGAGAGGGGGGGGTGGGGGGGTGGGGTTGAATGGGACCTCACATATATATTTTTAATGTAATATTATTACAAAGTCAATAAAAAATAAAAAAATTAAAAAAAAAAAAAAAAAAAAAAAAAAAAAAAAAAGCACGAGCAGCAAGAGAACAAATAGATAAATGGGACTTCCTCAAAATTAAAGCCTTCTGCATCTCAAAGGAGTTTTTCAGGAAAGTGAAAAGAGAGCCTACACAATGGGAGAAAATATTTGGTAACCATATATCTGATAGGAGACTTATATCTTGCATATATAAAGAACTCCTATATCTTGAAAGTGAAAAGACAACCAGCCCATTTAAAAAATGGGAAAAAGATTTGAACACTTTTCCAAAGATGATATACAAATGGCTAAAAAACACATGAAAAAATGCTCAAAATCCCTAGCTATTAGGAAAATGCAAATCAAAACAACAATGAGATACCATCTTACCCCCATAAGACTGGCAGCTATCAAAAAATCAGAAGAGAGAGGGGGCAAGATGGCGGCTGAGTGAACATCCCTGTTAGGGTCCTCTGCAGGGAATCAGCTGGGCGGCGTTGGAGACTCTTTGGGACCAGATTGTTTCGGGATTTTTGCTGGTCCGGAGGTGTCTGGACATTGATTTGGAGGGAAGGTAACAGAGAGGATCCGTCTGTGAAATATACACGGAGATCCCAGCTACCTGTAGAGGATTCCCTCCTTGGGTAGGCGGAGACGAGGCATCTAGCCCTGCTCGGTGGGGCTGAGCCAGGCCTGGCCGCAGCGGCGGACGCCGGAGCGGGGCCGGGCGGGGCCGAGCCAGGCCGAGCCAGGCCGCCGCGGCGTGAGGAGCCGGGCGGGGCCGGTTCAGGCCACCGCGGTGGGCGGCGGACGCTGGAGCCGGACGCTGGAGCCGGGCCTGGGCCGCTGTAGCGAGCGGAGCCGGGCGTAGCCGGGCCGGGCTGCGGCGGCGTACGGAGCCGGGCGGGGACAGTGCAGGCCGCGACGGCGAGAGGCGGACGCCGGAGCTGGGCCGGGCCGCTGTAGCGAGCGGAGCCAGGCGGAGCCAGGCCAGGCCGTGGCGGCGTAAGGAGCCGGGCAGAGCCGGTCCAGGCCGTGGTGGCGGGAGGTGGACGCGGGAGCCGGCTGGGCCGCTGTAGCGAGCAGAGCCGGGCGAAGCCAGGCCAGGCCGCGGCGGCGTAAGGAGCCGGGCAGAGCTGGTCCAGGCCTCGGCGGCGGGCGGAGCCGGGCCTGTGGAGGGGTTTCTGTTCTTTGTGTTTTTTGTTTTTTTTTAAATTTATTTTCCTTAATTTTTTTTTTTTTTGGAGCATCTGCAGTACTGGGGAGTTCGTGGGCCCTGGGCGGCCTATTGGGGGTTTGTGGGAAGGGAGGTGCTTGCAGACCCATTTGGGCAGACAGACAGGGGTTTTAGGGCAAAGCGGGGGGAAGTTGTTGTTTTAGATAGTGTTGCAATAGTGACACGTGTATACCTGTATCTCTCTTCCCCGTATCCGTTCCCCACCGTTTGCCCATCCGCTTTTTCTTTCTTCCTTTCTTCTTGTCTTTCTTTTTTTTCTTTATTATAATTAGTTTTTTTTGTTTTCTCTTTCCCTCTTGTCCCTCATCTTCCACTTATTTTATTTTAATTCAAGCATACAATAGGTGATACAGGGAACACCTCACATTTGCTGGGTTTTCCCATCCTCCACTGCCTCATTTCTGTGTGAACTGATTTAGGCTACCTACACTATCCCCCTTTCCCTGCATCTTGTTATCCACTATCATCTACTGTCTCTCCTATATTCCACCCCCCACCTCCCATTCTTTGATCCACAAAGTGTCTAACTCTTAATCTCTAATACCTTTGTTCTGTTTTCTGTCTGTTATCCACTCTTGAAACTATTACCTTTCTTTTCTTTTTCCCTCTCTCATGAAAACAATAGCTTTGTAGTTCATACCATATTCCTCCCATATTCAGTCATCTACTTCATAAAAGGTACTCTACCTACAGCTATAGCTCCATACAATCTACATGAATCTAACCTCCATCCTCCCAGATCTCATATTCTTGCTTTGTTAACATACATCACCAATACTACTTTACACTTTTCCCTTGCTTACACAATTGCCTTTCCCCAACACTAATACTTTCCTCTAAAGTGAACTTAACCAACAACAAGTAACTTGAATAAGAAGAAAAAAGTGACAAAGAGAAGATATAACACCTACGCAAAAATAACAACTAATTAACCTCCAAGAGCAGACAAAGAAGCTAAGGAACTGATTAAATTCGTCAAAATAAAGAGATGACCAGAAAGCAACAAAAATCTACAAACCAAACCAATAATCAGGAAAACATGGCTGAATCCAATCAACAAACCAATAATCACGAAGGGGAGCAAAACTTGGCACAAGCAATGAAAGATCTCAGAACATTTATCACTGACAAATTTGATGCAGTAATGAAAGAGGTTAACAACATGAAGACATCACTTGGAGGGGAAATTGCAGACATATGCAAAAACATAACAGATATGATGGGAATGAACACCACAGTTCAAGAAATCAAAAATACACTTGCAGCAAATATCAGCAGACTAGAAGAGACAGAGCAGAGAATTAGTGATGTGGAAGACACTACATCAGAAATCAAACAGATAGTAGAAGGGGTCAATAAGAAGATAGAAAAAATTCAATTAGGATTTAGGGACCTGAATGACAATGCAAAACGCTCAAACATACGTATTATAGGCATTCCAGAAGGTGAAGAGAAGGGAAAGGGGTCAGAAGGAGTGTTGCAGGAAATAATGGCTGAAAATTTCCGAAATCTACTGAAAGAGACAGATGTACATATCCAAGAAGCACAGCGCACTCCACAAGTCATAAACCCCAACAGGCCCACCCCAAGACATATACTTGTCAAATTATCCAATGCTCAAGACAAAGAGAAAATCCTAAAAGCAGCAAGAGAAAAGAAAACCATCACATACAAGGGAAGCTCAATTAGATTAAGTGCTGATTTCTCTTCTGAAACCATGGAGGCAAGAAGACAGTGGTATGATATAGTCAAGGTATTAAAGGAAAAAAATTTCCAACCAAGAATACTCTATCCAGCTAAACTAGCATTCAAACATGATGGAGAGTTCAAAATATTCGCAGACAAACAGAAACTGAAAGAGTATACCAACAAGAAACCTCCCCTTCAAGAAATTCTAAAGGGAGTTCTGCAGGAAGAAAGGAAAAAACAGGAAAGGCAAAGTTGGAGGAGAGTATAAGACCAACAACAACAACAAAAAAGACCAAAAAAAATATACAAACAAAATATGACAAACACAAATCCAATCAAAATATGGCTAACACAAATAATTCCTTGATAGTAATAACACTGAATGTCAACGGATTAAACTCACCTATCAAAAGATTCAGACTGGGACATTGGATAAGGAAATATGACCCATCCATATGCTGTCTACAAGAGACACATCTTAGACCCAAAGACGCATGGAGATTGAAAGTGAATGGCTGGAAAACAATCATACAAGCTAACAATAACCAAAAAAAGGCAGGAGTAGCTATATTAATATCAGACAAAATAGACTTTAAATGTGAAACAATTGTGAGAGACAAAGAAGGATACTACATTTGAGTGAAAGGGAAAATCTGTCAAGAAGATCGAACAATCATAAATATCTATGCCCCTAACAAGGGTGCCTCTAAATACGTCAGGCAAACGCTGGAAAAACTAAGTGAAAGAATAGATACATCTACAATTATAGTGGGGGATTTTAATACATCACTATCAACTCTGGACAGAACATCTCAAAAGAGAATCACCAAAGAAACAAAACATCTGAATAGTATATTAGAGGAGCTGGATCTAATAGACATATATAGATCGCTACACCCAAACACAGCAGGATATACATTTTTCTCAAGCACACATGGATCATTCTCCAATATAGATCATATGCTAGGCCACAAAGAAAGGCTGAACGAATTCAGAAAGATTGAAATCATACAAAACATTATCTCTGACCACAGTGGAGTCAAGCTGGAGATTTGCAAGGGACAGAAGCCCAGATTTCACACCACGATTTGGAAATTAAACAGCACACTCTTAGAAAAACAGTGGGTCAAAGAGGAAATCTCAAAAGAAATCAATGACTACCTTGAAACAAATGATAATGATAACACAACATACCAAAATTTATGGGATGCAGCAAAAGCAGTACTGAGAGGGAAGTTTATAGCCATAAATTCATATATCAAAAAAGAAGAAAGAGCAAAAATTGAAGAACTAACTGCACATTTGAAGGAATTAGAAAAACAACAACAAAGTAACCCAACAGGAAGAAGAAGGAAGGAAATAACAAAGATAAGAGCAGAACTAAATGAAATAGAAAATAAGAAAGCACTTGAACAGATAAACAAGACCAAGAGCTGGTTTTTTGAGAAGATTAACAAAATTGACAAACCTTTAGCAACACTAACAAAGAAAAAAAGAGAGAAGATGCAAATACACAAAATAAGAAATGAGAAAGGCAATATCACTACTGACCCCACAGAAATAAAGACTATCATAAGAGGATATTTTGAAAAACTATATTCCAACAAAAATGACAATCTAGAGGAAATGGACAAATTCCTAGAAACACATAAGCAGCCCATATTGACAAAAGAAGAAATTGATGATCTTAACAAACCAATCACAAGCAGAGAGATAGAATCAGTTATTAAAAATCTCCCAACTAAGAAGAGCCCAGGGCCAGATGGCTTCACAGGTGAATTCTACAAAACATTCTGGAAAGAACTGACACCAATCCTGCTGAAACTATTCCAAAACATCGAAACAGATAGAACATTACCCAACTCCTTCTATGATGCCAACATTACCCTAGTACCAAAGCCAAACAAAGACATCACAAGAAAGGAAAATTACAGACCAATTTCTCTAATGAACCTAGACGCAAAAATACTTAACAAAATACTTGCTAATCGTATTCAACAACACATTAAATGTATTATACACCACGACCAAGTGGGATTCATCCCAGGTATGCAAGGATGGTTCAACATAAGAAAATCAATCAACGTAATACACCATATAAACAGATTGAAGGAAAAAAATCACATGATTATATCTATTGATGCAGAAAAAGCATTTGACAAAATACAGCACCCTTTCTTGATAAAAACACTCCAAAAGATTGGAATACAAGGGAATTTTTTGAACATGATAAAGAGTATATATGAAAAACCTAAAGCCAATATTGTTTACAATGGAGAAATCCTAGACTCCTTCCCTCTAAACTCAGGAACAAGACAAGGATGCCCACTGTCTCCGCTCCTATTTAACATTGTCTTAGAAGTACTTGCTCGAGCACTGAGGCAAGAACCAGAAATAAAAGGCATTCAAATTGGAAAGGAAGAAGTCAAAATTTCATTATTTGCAGATGACATGATCCTATACATAGAAAACCCTGAGAGATCTACAACGAAGATTCTAGAACTCATAAATGAGTTTAGTAAAGTCGCAGGTTATAAGATCAATGTGCAAAAATCAGTAGCATTTCTGTACACCAATAATGAGCAAGATCAGGAGGAAATCAAGAAACAAATACCATTCACAATAGTAAATAAAAAAATCAAATACTTAGGAATAAATTTAACTAAAGAGGTAAAGAACTTATACACTGAGAACTATACAAGATTGTTCAAGGAAATCAAAGAAGACCTAAATAAATGGAAGACTATTCCTTGTTCATGGATAGGAAGACTGAACATTATTTTTTATTTTTTTTTAAATATTTATTTATTATTATTATTATTTTTAATTACATTAAAAAATATATATGAGGTCCCATTCAACCCCAAGATGTCTATCCTACCAAAACTGATCTACACATTCAATGCAATCCCAATAAAAATCAACGCAGCCTTCTTTAAGGAACATGAAAAACTAACTATGAAATTTATTTGGAAAGGAAAGAGACCCCGAATAGCCAAAGACATACTGAAAAAGAAAAACGAAGTTGGAGGAATCACACTACCTGACTTCAAAACATACTATAAAGCTACGGTGGTGAAAACAGCATGGTATTGGCATAAGGAGAGACACATAGACCAATGGAATCGAATTGAAAGCTCTGATATAGAACCTCACATATACAACCACGTAATATTCGATAAAGCCACCAAACCCTCTCAACTGGGAGAGAGTGGCCTATTCAACAAATGGTGTCTGGAGAACTGGATAGCCATATGTAGAAGAATGAAAGAGGATTACCATCTCACACCTTATACAAAGATCAACTCAAGATGGATCAAAGACCTAAATATAAGAGCCAAGACCATAAAAACCTTAGAAAGCAGTGTAGGGAAACATCTACAGGACCTTGTAATAGGAAATGGATTTATGAATATCTCACCAAAAGCACGAGCAGCAAAAGAACTAATAGATAAATGGGACTTCCTCAAAATTAAAGCCTTCTGCACCTCAAAGGAGTTTGTCAAGAAAGTAAAAAGGGAGCCCACACAGTGGGAGAAAATATTTGGCAATCATATATCTGATAAGAAACTTATAACTTGCATATACAAAGAACTCCTATATCTTGAAAATAAAAAGATAAACAACCCATTTAAAAAATGGGAAAAAGACTTAAACAGACACTTCTCCGAAGAAGAAATACAAATGGCAAGAAAGCACATGAAAAAATGTTCCAAATCTCTAGCTATCAGGGAAATGCAAATCAAAACTACAATGAGATACCATCTTACACCCATAAGATTGGCAGCTATGAAAAAAACAGAATACAAGTGCTGGAGAGGATGTGAAGGAAGGGGAACACTCATCCACTGCTGGTGGGAATGCAGAAGGATCCAACCATTCTGGAGAACAGTATGGCGGTTTCTCAAAAAACTAGCCATAGATTTGCCATATGACCCAGCAATACCACTGCTGGGTATATACCCAGCAGAACTGAAAACAAGGACACAAACCGATATATGTACACCAATGTTCATAGCAGCATTGTTCACTATTGCCAAAAGTTGGAATCAACCCAAATGCCCATCAACAGACGAGTGGATCAATAAAATGTGGTATATACACACAATGGAATACTACTCGGCTGTAAGAACAAACACACTACAAACACATGTGATAACATGGATGAATCTTGAGACCCTTATGTTGAGTTAAGCAACCCAGACATTGAAGGACAAATACTACATGACCTCAATGATATGAAATAAACAAGCTGCCCTAGATAGCAAGAGACTGAACGATAGGCTTACAGGAAATCAGAGGGTGGAGGAAGGATATGAGCCGATGTCTGCAGGGGTGGAATTTAAGACGAGATGGTGGTAAGTATGAACACAAAGAAGAGATAAAAGGGGGCAAGGGGTTGCCTTTGGTTGGGGCTTTGCGGGTTTGAGGGTGGCTGGGGAGGGACGGATGGGTAATGTTGCCCAAAAGTAGCATACGAACACAGGAGAGGGTCAGGTGTTGGTGGAGAGTAAAATGCCGAGAAAATCATATCAAAATATAATAAAGAGGGTTACCTGTTTAGAATGCTCGGAGGGGAGGGTCTGATGCAGGACGGGCTCCTGGGGAGTGTCTAAATGCTCATTCTGCCAGAGTGGGTGACACCATGGGGTAGAAACCCAAGTAGTGAGAGTGGGGGTGGACCCACATCCTGGGGAGGACTAATGCCATCAAATAGAGGGAACTGTATCCCTCAAGAGAAAGGGTGGCTCCCAGGGCATTGGGGCAGTTGAGCAAGTTAGGCCCTGAACACTATTCCATCTATCTCTGGAAGTGGCTCCTCAAGAAACGGAGGTTGGCTGTCACTGTGGGCACCAAGGTGGAAGGGAAAATGGACGTTAAATGTGTGGAACCAAAGTAAATAGGGGGTAAGAGAGGAGTTTCTTGAGAGTACACAAGGATGGATATAAAACATATAATATTACACCATAACATATAGGAGATGACACACTGATAATGTAAACCATAATGTAAAACATAGGATAACTAAAAATGTAAAGAACTGTGTATCCTAAAGTATGCACCACAATGTAAGCACAGATGTCACCTTGTTAGAAAGCTAATGTCTCAGACTCTGTACATCACTTTAATTAAATATGATATGAATAGGGTGTAAGAGTATCACTGTGAAAGGGAAAAGGTTTTCTGGTGGATGTGTGGGAGTGCTGTATATTATATATATACATTGCTGTGGTCTAGGACTCCTGTGAAGAAAAGCTGAATAATTGGGGGGGGGGGGAAGAAAAAGATAGGATGTGGAATTTTTTCAAGTCAACATTCTTTATCTAAGTTCTTTATCTAACTTTATCCAAGTTCTTTATCTATCCTTTAAACCCATCGCTATATGCCATTCCTTAGTAAGGGACCATGACATTATATTGGGCTTCAAATTTCGGGGAGTTCTGGATCACAGAGTGTTTCAACAATGGCAATGGAGGGATACTGGTATGGGATACCAATGACAGGTGATATATGGCTGACAGGGAGCTGTACAGAACATATGTCCAGGGTGCATGGTAATGTATGGATATACTCATAGTGGCAACAATTTAAAACCACAGTAGGGGGGGTACTGGGTTCCTGGCCAGTGGTGCTCTGTTGTGGTCCCTAGGGGAGCAGTGACAGTCTCCCAGGTACAGTGGCAGGGACCGGGAGGGAGTGAGGGTTCAACAGTGAGCCCCTGATGCTAATGACTATACTTGTGAGCTGATAAACCTAAAATAAGAACAAGGCCTAGAGCAACATTGTGCCTGGGAATTCCCTCCTGTCAGCCTTCATGTTACTCAAATGTGGCCAGTCTCGAAGCCAAACTCAGCATGTAAATGCAATGCCTTCCCCCCAGCGTGGGACATGACACCCGGGGATGAGCCTCCCTGGCACCGAGGGACCACTATCAACTACCAACTGATGATGCAACTGGAAAATGACCTTATACGGAAGGTTCAATGTGGATCGGCAGAATATCCATGTCTACATAAAATACCATGACTTTAAAATGCTGTTTGACCTAAAGTAAGGGCGAAATGGAAAGGAGAAATGAGTTTATATGGCTACGATTCTAAAAAAGAGTCTGGAGGCTGGCAGAAGGATTGCCCTCATGCACAACTGAGCAGAGTCAGAGAGACAGATAAAGCAGATACAACCCCCAGATATTGGTTCCTCTGAGGGCTAAAGAGACCCATGGGAGTTATGGTCATGGCCAATGGGGTCAACTACCAGGGCAGATGGCCCCTCTTTGGAAATGGTGTTTATGTGTGATGAATCTGGACTCAGATGGGATGTCCCTTCATAAGACTTTCATGCTAATGTGCTGGAGGTGCAGTTAATGTTGGGGTTTAAGATATATTTAGGGGATTTGAATCTCTGGACTGACAATGTGATAGCCAGGTCCTGAGCCTCAACAGACTCCAGCACCTACAATCTGATCTATTGGACTTACCACACTCAGCTAAGATAGAGTTGAAGAAGGACAACCACCACACCATGGAGCCTAGAGTGATTACAACTGAAAATGGGAGGATTGCATCCAGCATCCATGTGGAATCTGAGCCTCCTCTTGACATAGAGGTGCAATGGACACAACCAATCCAATGTCCACATAGAAGAGGTGGCATTGGATTGGGAAAAGTGGACATGGTGGACGATGGGTATGGGGAAAGGCAGGAAGAGATGAGAGGTGGAGGCGTCTTTGGGACATGGAGCTGTCCTGGATGGTGCTTCAGAGGTAATCACTGGACACTGTAAATCCTCACAGGGCCCACTGGATGGAATGGAGGAGAGTATGGGCCATGATGTGGACCATTGACTATGAGGTGCAGAGGTACCCAAAGATGTACTTACCAAATCCAATGAATGTGTCATGATGATGGGAACGAGTGTTGTTGGAGGGGGGAGAGGGGGGGTGGGGGGGCTGAATGGGACCTCACATATATATTTTTAATGTAATATTATTACAAAGTCAATAAAAAAAATGATATCCAAAAAAAAAAAAATCAGAAGACTACAATTGTTGGAGAGGATGTGGAGGAATGGGAACACTCATCCAGTGCTGGTGGTAATGCAGAAGGATACAGCCATTCTGGAGGACAGTTTGGTGGTTTCTCAAAAAACCAGCTATGGATTTGCCATATGACCCAGAAATTCCACTGCTGGGTATATACCCAGAAGATCTGAAAACAAGGACACAAACCGATATATGCACATCAATGTTCATAGCAGCATTGTTCACTACTGCCAAAAGTTGGAATCAACCCAAATGCCCATCAACAGATGAATGGATAAATAAAATGTGGTATATACATACCATGGAATACTACTCAGCTATAAGAACAAATAGAGTACAAACACGTGATAACATGGATGAATCTTGAGAACCTTATGTTGAGTGAAGCAACCCAGGCATTGAAGGACAAATACTACATGACCTCTCTGATATGACATAAGTAAACCAAGCTGTCTCAGAGAGCTAGAGACTGGATGATAAACTTTAAGGTAGTTGGAGAGTAGAGGAAGGTTTTGAGCTGACAGCCACTTGGGTGAAATCTATGATAAGCTGGAGGTAAGTATTTGTACAGGGAAGGGATAAAATGGGGGCATAGGGGTAACTTAGGGTGGTGCTGCATGGGTTTTAGGGGCACTAGGGATGGGAGGATGGGTCAGATTGCCCAAGAAATTGGGCAGAGGGTGAGGGGAACATTTGATCATGGGAGATTGTCAGGTATGTGGTTGAAATTGTGGTGCAGAGAAAACTCTTTAGAGAATGTAATATGGAAGGTTGCCTGTTTTGGATGCTTAAGGACAGGGGGCATCTGACACAGGGCAAGCTTCTGGGGAGTGTATGAGTGCTCATTTTGTCATAGTAGATTATATCATTGGGTGGAGACTCATACAATGAGAGTGAAGGTATACCCACATCCTGGGGAGGACTGATGTTCTCAAACAAAGGGAATTGTAACTTTTTTTTTTTTTTACATTATCAATATATTATAATGATACATCACTGTGTTAAATGAAACATTTCTCAACAATAGAAAAGAGGGAAACGGACTTTGGCCCAGTGGTTAGGGCGTCCGTCTACCATATGGGAGGTCCACGGTTCAAACCCCGGACCTCCTTGACCCGTGTGGAGCTGGCCATGCGCAGTGCTGATGCACGCAAGGAGTGCCGTGCCACGCAAGGGTGTCCCCCGCATGGGGGAGCCCCACACGCAAGGAGTGCGCCCGTGAGGAAAGCCACCCAGTGTGAAAAGAAAGAGCAGCCTGCCCAGGAATGGCACCGCCCACACTTCCCGTGCCGCTGACGACAACAGAAGCGGACAAAGAAACAAGACGCAGCAAACAGACACCAAGAACAGACAACCAGGGGAGGGGGGGAAATTAAATAAATAAATAAATCTTTAAAAAAATATATAAAAGAGAACTCTAAGGTGGAAATCTTAAAAAAATGGAAATTACAAATACATGGAATGTGGAAGAATATCATATACAAAATATGTCATATTAGCCAGAGTCAAATGATGACATATTCATAAACACGAATGGATGAATTAGGATAGTGGTCACTCTTGGTGACACAATGATTTGAAACATTCAGGAAGGCCACCTCGGATGCTGATCACGTTCTTTTTTTATTAGAATAAATGTAGGTATACAAAAGAATCATGCAGCAAAAGAGAGTTCCAATATACCGCCCCCACATTTTTCCTTACTATTCACATTTTGCATTAGTGTGTTACCTTTGTTACAAGTAATGAAACAATATTAATATAATTATATTATGAATATAGTCCATAGTTTACATTAGGGTTCATAAATTGCATCCTACATTGTTACATTTTGTTTTGTTTTAATTTTTATTTTAGTAACCTATATACAATCTAAAATTTTCCTTTTAACATTCAAATATATACCACAGTGGTATTAATTGCACTCACACTGTTGTGCTAGCATCACTAACATCAATTACCAAACTTTACCATCATCCCAAACAAAATCTCGATACCAATTAAGCATTAATGTCCCTTTTCTCACTCTAACATTCTAATCTTTATTTTTATGAATTTGTGTATTCTAATTATTTCATATATGAGTTAGATCACATTGTTGGACCTAGTGTCTTGGTTATTGTCTTTGTCACAAGAAAGAATTCGAGGATGAGCCAGAAATTAATTAGACAAGCAGAAATTTTATTGGGTAGGTAAAGCAAAAGAATAGAAATATGTCTTTAGAGTGTAAGGCGGGCATTCTCAATAGCATGAAATGAAAAGTCCTGCCCTGGGGTCCCCTATTTTACTGAAGAGTACAGGAGTTCAGGGTCTGTGCTGTTTGGCATACTTGAGACAAAAACAGGGAAGCTCCATTAGATGATTTGATTCTCTTAGGGGCTTAGGGGTTGCTGTCCAGTGGTGATTGGTTCCTGGCTACTGCTCCCATGATTGGCTATGAAAATAGGGAGGTAGGGTGGGAATATCCTGTTTTTCTCCTACTTTCTGTTGGGTGGGTGCCTCCTTGTTTGTGCAGTCTGTGAGCTCTTGAGAGACTGGTGGCTCCAATAGGTTAGGGCAGTCAAGTAGATCAAGCCCTCAACATTTTTGCAAGTATCTCTGAATATGGTCCCTCAAGTAATGAAGATTGATTGTCATGGTGGGCCCTGAGAGGAGGGGGAAAGAGGTGTTGAATACATGGAATCAGGGTAACTGTGGGGTAATGGAAGTGTTCCACAAGATCATGCCATGATGGATATAGGTCATGTTAAATTATACCAAAAATGTATAAAAGTCTATAGGCTAAAATGTAAACTATAATGTAAAACATAAGATAACTAAAAATTTAGAAAATTTAGTCTAAAATATAAACCATTATGTAAACCCAAATGAAACCATGTTTGAAAGCTCTCATTTCAATATCTGTACATTAGCTGCAGCAAATATAATATGAACATGTAAAAAGATCACTGTTGAGGAAGGACAAAGGGTTTGACGTTGGATGTGTGGGTGTACCATATATTGTATATGTGAATTACTGTGACCTAAAACTTACATCAAGAGAAAATTAATAATCAGGAAAAAAAAAGGAGGTAGATACTGAGGAAGAAGTGGAGGAAATTGCCTTGCTTCTGTACATACAAGGCAACAGCTATAGCAGTGATGAAAGGCAAAATGTCAAAAACAAAGCTTTTTCATTTTTTTGATGCCCCAATTTATTTTTCCTTTATTTAATTTTTCTAAATTTCTATATATTCTATACCTAACCTTTAAACCCATCACTATATTCCATTTTCTTATTAATGGAGCCTGAAAATATATTGGGCTTCCTTTTTGAATAAATTTTGGACTACAGAGAGGTTCAACTATGGTGGGAGAGGAGCACTCATGTGGGGTGTCATTGGAAGGCTGCACACGGTTGGGAGTTCTCCAGGGCATGTATACAGGGTACATAGAAAAGTTTGGATATTTTCATAGTGGTTTCAGTTGGAAACTACAGATGACAGAGTGCTGAATTCCTGACCAGGGGAGCTCTACCACACTCCCCAGTGGGAAAAAAAAACAATCCCCTAAGTGCAATGGCAAAGACCAATAAAGATGGAAGGTCCAACGATGAGCACTTGATACTAATGGCTCTGATTATGAGCCTGTGTGCCTGAAATATGAACTAGGACTATAGCTGTGGGGTACCTAAGAGTTACCTCCTGAGAGCCTCCATGTTGCTCAGATGTGGCCACTCTCTAAGCCAAACTCAGCATGTAGATGCATTGCCTTCCCCCCAGCATGGGACATGAATCCTGGGGATGAGGCTCCCTGGCACTGAGGGATTACTACCAAGCACCAGCTGATGATGTAACTACCAAAAGACCTTGAACAAAGAGGTCAACTCAGACCGGCAGAATGTCTCAGCCTACATGTAATATCAGGTGTTAAAAACTGCTTTTTTACTTTAGATAAAAAGGGGGGAATGGAAAGGACAAGTGAGTTTATATGGCTAAGAGTCTCCAAAAAAGAGTCAGGAGGTCATCAGGGGGTGATGGTTATGCATGCCTCAGCAGGGTACCAGAGACAGCCAAGGTAGATGAAAACCCAGGTGCTGGTTCTCCTGAGGGCTGCAGCAACTCACAGTTATATGGTCAAGGCAGATGGCTCTGGAGTTCAGGACCATGTTAGTTGGCCTGACTTTGGAGTTTGTGTTCCTGAGTGTGACGGAGTTGGACTCAGATATAACCTTTCTACACATGGCTCTTCTGTTACTTTTACCAGACCTGTGGTTGGCACTTGGGTTGGTGTATACTCAGGAGACCTAAAACTTTGAACTGTCCATGTGGTCCACGTGGTCCATGTGGTGGCCAGGCCCTGGGCCTCAGCAGACTTGCAGCTCCTACCCTAGCCAGCTGACAGGGAGGTGAAGAGGGTGAACCACCACACCAGGGAGCCAAGAGTGCCTACAGCTGCAAGTAGGAGAATTGCATCCATCATCTACGTGGAATCTAAACCCCCTCTTGAGGTAGAGGGGACTGGACATACCCATCCCAGGTCCACAAGACACAGGAACAGAGTATGGATTAGAGTGGACTTAATGGTGTTCTGCTGAGGAACTATTGTGATAAGTAAGGGAAAAAACTGTAGTAGTGATGTGGAGAGGGTGGCCACGGTGGCTGCTGATGGTTGGGAGAGGGAAGAAGAAATATGATGTGGAGGCATTTTCAGGATTTGGAGTTGTCCTAGGTGGTGCTGCAGGGATGAATGTTGCACATTGTGTGTCCTGTCGTGCCCCACTGGGTGGACTGGGGAAGAGTGTGGACTACAATGCAGACCACTGTCCATGTACTGCAGCGGTTCTCCAGAATGTATTCGCCAAGTGCAGTGGATGTGCCACAGTGAGTTCATTGATATGGGAGGGGTGGATTGGGTGGGGTGGTGGGTATATGGGGACCTCATATTTTTTTAATGCAAAATTTAAAAGAAAATAAGAAAAAAAATTTTTTAAGTGCAAAAATTCACTTTCAATTGAGGCTATGGCTCCTATGCCTTGGGGTTTTTTGACTTCACAACTGAAAAATACTACTAACATTTCACTTCCTTAAGACAAAATTTCATTGCTTGTTCAATAAGTTGCTCAGTCAAAAAATGGCTATATGGAAGTAAAAAACCAAGCCCAACCAAAACATACAAACAAACAAACCAGCCAATTCAGTACAATTTCTCTCTACAATTTGAACAGGAAATTTGTAGAAGTCATTGCTAACTAGATTAGAAAATCTGTGGTGCTTTCCAATTTTTCTCTCCTACCTTACTGTCCATGTTTATATTTCAAACTGTACCAACAGAGTCCACATTTCAGGGGTCGGCCACTTGGCAGTCTTAGCTGCCTTTGTGACAGGCTTGTGACACAGGCCCTTTCTCTTACTAAAGTGTTACTGGAAGCTTTCTATAAAGGGGGAGGGTTGCAAGAGAGCAAGGAAAGATGTTGGAGACTCAAACCATGAAATATGGGTCTCCGGTTGGATTGAAAGGCCATTATAAATTTCTGTCCCACAGTTATGATATGAATAATGGCCAATGGAAGCTGAAAATCTGGATGCAAACAATGTTCCCTACACATATGATCCTCCCATCTGGTGTGAAAGATTCAGAGATGTTTTTGGAAAGGCTTTCATTATCAAGGAATTCCTGAGCTTTTCCTCTCCCTTTGAAGAGGAGGAAGTAGTGGAGGCAGAAGATGCATGCATGCTTCCTGGAGGAAAATCAAAGTTTTCAGAAGAACTAGGGTCTGCATGGGTTGATTTCAAATCAATGCTACAACTGATGCACTGGAAGAGTCAGGCCTCAATTTGTTTCTTTTGTGCCTTTTCTTTGGCAATTTTCAGTACATCCTGAGTTTTTTATGATCCAGTTCTTAACTCTGAAGCACATTTTTTGTACTTAACTGAGTGTTTGATGTACTTACTTGAGCAACTTGGCACTACTCTGTCTCTGTCATGAGCAAAATTTGAAACCTTAACCACAGAATAATCCATGACTGTGCTTGGAGAGATGAGGGTGGACTTGGACTGACTGGGGGGCTTGTTGTCCTGGGCAGGAGCATGTGGCATTGGAGATGAGCTGGGCAGTCAAATGTCTACAACTGTTGTGCCAGCTTCCAGGGATGCTGAAGGTCTCTCCTCCTGAGTTCCATGCAAGGCCTGCCAGGGCCATCAGGCAGCACCCAAGCTCATGCCCCGTTTGGGAACAGGCCTGTGCTGTCAGGCGAGTGATGTGAGGGCCCAGACTCCTCATGGTTTGGGGTGGCTGCTGACCTCCAGCAAGCTTCACATTCACCTGTGCCCTTCTGGTTAGACAGGGGCTGTGTGCCACTTGCAGGTTCAGAGCTTCTCCTGGTGGCTAGAGCTCACCCTCAGGTGTTGTGGGGTCAGTTTGTTATCAGGGAATGAGAATGATGCAGCTGAGGCTGACAAGAGATTGGGCTTTGAGGCTCCTATGTGGCCAAGTATTGGCCAGGTGGGGCTGTGGCAGCCACTCTGTGGTTAGAGGTTAATGTGCAGCCAGGGCCGGGAGTCAGGTGGAGAAAGGGCCATCATGTGGTCAGAGGTAGGGAGCTGGTGAACCATGTGTCCTAGTTTCAGGGTGTCCAGGATTCATAATTCTGGTTGTTGGTTAAGACTGAAGAGAGACCAAGCAGTAAAGGACAGTGGACTGAAGCAGTGGCAATGCCCTTTTCCAACCAGTGGATGCTCTTCCCTGCTCAGATGACCTAACTCTGCCAGGGAAAAGAGGCAGGGCCGTGGAGCTTCTAGTCTCCTCTCCTGACTCTGCCCCGCTTTCAGCAGGAAGTCAAGGAACTGACCCTCTGCGGTCCCCAAAGGCCACTCAAGGACTGTGGGAACCACTGGCCCTAATCCTGGAATTTCCTGGAGATGAGCACCTTTCAAAGCCACTGGAGCCCAGGTCCTGTCATCTCCATGGCTAATGTGACCAATCAGCAGTTTAGCCCCAGCTCTGCTCTCAGGGCAAAAGAGTGGGGCTTGGAGAGGGTGGTCCTTGGAGGCTGAGAGCAGAGACAGCTGTCCCGGGATGGAAGGAGCCCCCGTGGTCGCAGGTGGGGGCAGCTTCCTTCTGGCAGCAGGAGAGGCAGACTTAGAAGTATAATGTGCTGCTGTCACCTTCATCTCTTTGTAGTATTTTGAGTTTTCAAATGTCATTGGGTTGCTTAAACCAACCCCTTCTGAGTCCCTTCTCTGCCCCAGGTGCTGTTCTAAGCACTGCCCCTGCCTCTCTGCTCCTCCTCTCAAGAGTTCACAGCCCCTGGAGCTGTAAAGACGCTGCTGGTGCCCATGTGGCTGGCTGGGGCAGGGCTGGGGCCCAAGCCAGGGCTGAGGCCCATCCTGGCCTGCCCTTGACCCTGAGCGCATCTGTCCCTCCTTGTCCTTTAAATGATCTGACATCGAATCTCTCATGGCTCCCAGCTGGTTCACTTCCAGGCCTGGCCCCACATTGCTGTGTGACCCTGAGCAGGTTCTCCTGACCTCTCTGTGCCTCAGTTTTCCCATCTGTGAAGTGGGGCTAGTGATAGGATAGTGTTGAGTTGCTGCAGAGATTATCTGGGGTTAACCAAAGGCTTGGAGCTCAGTCTGAGAGACACTGAAAGTATGATGAATATTAATTTGTAAATTACTAGTTACTGCTGCCTGGTGTTCCTTTAATGCACCATTATTTGATATGGGAAGCCATGCTCCACTCTGAGGCCCTTGCTCAGCCTTTTCAGTTTTCAGTCTTATACCCGTGCTCCATTGCAGCCACTGTAAACACAACTGCTAATGAGTTGCAATTAGGTGTCCCTGGGGCCAGCCCCTCAGGCCCAGCCTCTAGCCCCCTCATCTCACATGTGCAGGAGGACAGGGGAGTCCAGTGTGACTCGTGTGTGGGTCCCACAGGTGGTCAGGGATGAGCCCAGATGGGAACCCAGATTCCCAAAGTCACTGGAGTCCTTTCCCAGGCCCCTGCCTGCAGGAGCCTCTGCCCACTGAGGGGTGGTGTTTGCTTGTCCTTCAAGTCTCTTCAGGGCACCAATATGTTGGTGGAGGGTTCTGGCCTCCATGCTGCCTCCTGGACCCCCGACTGGCCTGGGCCTGGCAGTTGGCAGTAATCTGGTGGACCCACACTGGCCACATCAGGATCATGGCTTATGTCCTGGTGTCATCCATGAAAGTGGGCAGCTGGTCCCCACTCAGGAGCTGAAATTCATGATGTCCCATCTGGATCCATCTGGATGCCAAAGCAGCTGTGTCCATCATTGCCTTGGACAATCCCAGCCCTACAGGTGGGTCTCATCTTGACAGGATGATTAGTTCTGTACCAGATGCCATGACCTCCTCACCTCTTTGTTGAGGGGGCAGAAGGATGGAAGGGCCAGGATGTTTACTTTCCCCCATTGTCATCTGATTAGACCCAGAACCTGTGCCACTGAAACAGACACTCTTCCCACAGTTATTACCAATAGATTTTAGTTTATTTTGGACAGAAAATATGCACATTGCTAAAGAGTAAGGCAGTGTAGAAAGAACTAAAATGAAAGGAAAGAGCTGCTGCCTCTCTACTTCCCCCTCCAGGGCCATCTGGCCTCATCTGTTACCACCTGCCAGGGACCAGCAAATGTGAGGAGGGATTTCCCTGGTAAACCACTAGCTTTCTTGTTCTTCCAATATTATTTTTTCCAGGTTTATAGAATTCCCTGCCCAGGCATTCCTGCTGACTGCCCAAGCACTGGGATAAATAAGGACCCTTGGGCAACGGCTGTTTCCTGGCTGCCAAACTGGCTTGAACAGTGGGAATTTATTTACTCATATTTGTTTTCAAGGAGAATACCAAAATCAAGAGTGTCATGAGAGTGACACTTTCTCCCAGAAGCTGAAGCACCCTGGAGCTGGCAGCCAAGGACCCTTGGTCCTAGCTCTTCTGTCATATCCCAGTGCACATGGTGACCTCTGATGGATTCTATTATTCCAGGTTTTGTTGACTTTCACCTTTGGCTGCTCCTTCTGGCTTTCTCTTTCCATGTGATCTCCCCTATAAGACCTTCAGCAACAGGATTGAGACCCATCCTGCTTTAGTTGGGCCAGACCTCGGCTGGTGTAACCTCGTCAGTAGACCCACATGATGGATTAGGTTTAAGAACATGCTTTTCTGGTGAATGTATCTCCAAACCACAAAAGCCAGTAACCCCGCTCTTGTCCCACCCTATCCCCTGCCCTGTCCTGAAGCTCTATCTCAGATGTCCATTGGCAATGGCCCTTACACTTGCTTCCTGAGTCTACAGAACTGCGGACATCTCCCACCTGCTGCTCACCTCACACCTCACCTCTCAGTTGTGGGTTCATGGCTGTGTGCTTGCCTTTCTCTTGGAAGGAATAGATACAATACATTTTCCTATGTTTGAACCAGAATTGGGAACTAAGCTCAAGAGTCTTCTCTTCCCTGCAATCACCCTGAACCCCCCAAGCCTCTATCTGGCATTTTCTTTACACCAGATAAATTGCTCCCAGGGTTCCTAAGCAGCATGACCTCCTTATTTTACATTCCCATTTGTAGTTTGAGAGGCTCTGAAGGGTTTTGCACATTCCAAGTGACAGTTTGTTGTTGATGGTGTAGGAAATGGAGAGGAGATAACCAAAGATCCCAGGGCTGGGGTTCATGGCAGGAGGCAGGAGAGACAGAGGAGAGGGCACCGAGGGCTGAGAGTGCCAAGGGGCTCTGCTGGGGACCTTGCCCCATCTCCCAAACCACAGTGGATACCACATCCTATGGTCACATCAGGTGCCAGCAGGACCAGGTCCCCCAGGAGCAGGGTCTCCCTAATGTGGAGCCAAAGACCCCTCTGCTGGGCACTGCCCTGGGAGGGCAGGATGATGGGACATGAGAGGGAGAGGGTGGGCCCCAAATCACAAGCTCTTGATAAGAGCAACCATTTGTGGGATCAGCAGGACCCTGTGGCCTGCACTCCCCTCACTTGTCCCCATCAGCCTCTCTGGGCCCCATGTCCTGTGGACAATTCCTGCGTTTGCTCTGTACCCACTCTTACCTTCTCTTGCTCCTCAGAGCCTCTAGCTTCCTCCCCCCACTCTGACCTGATGACCTTGTTTCTTTCTGTTAAAAACTCCTCCTTTGAACACTGGTATGGGATGTTATTGACAGGGGACACATGGTTGGCAGGGAGTTCTACAGGGCATATATCCAGGGTACATAAAAATGTTTGGATATTTTCATAGTGGCTACAATTAAAAACAACTGAGGGAGTGCTGAGTTCCTAGACAGGGGAGCTCTATCACAGTCCCTAAAGGAACAGCAACAATCCCCCAAGTGAAGAGCAAAGACCAAAAAGGAAGGAAGGTCCAACAATGAGCCCTTGATACTAATGACTATGCTTGTGAGCCTGTGCACCTGAAATAAGAACAAGGCGTAGAGCTGCAGGGTGCCTAAGAGTTACCTCCTAAGAGCCAGTCTCAAAGCCAAATTCAGCGTGTATATGTGTTGCCTTCCCCCCAGCATGGGACATGACTCCCAGGAATGAGCCTTCCTGGTGCCAAGGGATTACTACCAAGTACCAGCTGATGATGTAACTAGAAAATAACCTTGAATAAAAGGGTCAACTTGGACCAGCAGAATATCTCAGTCTACATATAATACCAGGAGTTAAAAATGCTTTTTGACCTGAATAAAAGGGGAAAATGGAAAGGTCAAATGAGTTTATATGGGCTATGAGTCTCCAAAAAGAGACAGGAGGTTATCAGAGGGGTTGCCCTTATGCACACCTCAGCAGAGTCCCAGAGACAGATAAAGTAGATACAACCCCAGGTATAGGTTCTTCTGAGGGCTACAGAGACCCACAGGTTCTATGGTCATGGCAGATGGAATTCAGTGCCATGTCAGTTGGCCCTGCTTTGGAGTTTGTGTTTCTGTGTGATGGAGCTGGACTCAGATCTGATCTTTGTCCACAAGCCTCTCCTGTTACTTTTACCGGAACTGTAGTTGGTGCTGGGGCTTAATGTATACCCAGGGGACCCGAATCTCTGGACTGACCATGTGATAGCCAGGCCCTGAGCCTCAACAGACTTGCAACTTATACACTCTGGTTTATTGGACTTACCCCATTCAGCTAACATGGAAGTGAAGAAGGTCAACCACCACACCAGGGAACCAAGTGTGCCTACAACTGAAAGCAGGAGCATTGCATCCAGCATCCATGTGGAATCTAAACCCCCTCTTGATATAGATGTGGAGTGGACACAACCATTCCAAGGTCCACAGGATGGAGGAATAGAGTATGGATTAGAGTGGACTTACTGATATTCTATTTATGAACTATTGTGATTAGTAATCGAAGAAAATGTGGCATTGGTGTGGAGAAAGTGGCCATGGTGGCTGCTGGGGGTAGGGAGTGGGAGGAAAAGATGTGAGGTGGGGGCATTTTTGGGACTTGGAGTTGTCCTGAGTGGTGCTGCAGGGACAGTTACTGGATATTGTATGTCCTCCCATGGCCCGCTGGGTGGACTGTGGGAGGGTGTGGGCTATGATGTGGACCATTGACCATGAGGTGCGGCGGTGCTCAGAGATGTATTTGCCAAATGCAATGAATGTCTCATGATGATGGAGAAGGTTGTTGTTATGGGGGGAGGAGTGGGGAAAGGGGGGTGGGGGGATATGGGACCTCATTTTTTTAATGTAACATTAAAAAAAAAAGACAAAAAAACTCTCCTCCTTTGGGGGCATATTGACCTACTTAAACTGCAAGTCTAGAGGCCACAGCTGTTATGGTTTGTGTTGACACATGTCCACCTATGAAGCCAAGACTAACATAATGAACATGTCCACCCCTGGAGTCCCCACTTGCCCATTCTCCACCCTCATTCCCTGCCCCCTATCCAGGGATCACTGCTGTGCTTCCTTTCACAATGGAGTCCCCTGCACCTTCTAGAATCACATGGGAGGGATTTGCACAGCACTGCTCTCTCTCTCTTCTCTCCCTGCCCCCTTGGTCTGCCTTCATTAACCCAGCATAATTATTTGGAGATCCATCATGGGGTGTGTATCCTTATTGCTAAGTAGGATTCCACAGTGTGGATAGGCCACATGTGGCTCATGCTATACCCTGTCAGGCCTCTGAGTTGGCTCCAACTTTGGGCTTTTGCAAATAAAGCTGCTATGACCCAGGGACACATTAGTGGTGGCAGCACATTTGATCTCATTTCTCTCAGGTAAAAACCTTGGGGTGGAATGCAGGGGTTATGTGTCAGCCATTGGACCTGGACACGTGGCTGCACCTGGTTCCTCCCTTCCCTCCCAACAAGCCCCCTGAATTGGTCCTCAGGGCCTCTTCTCTCCTGTTGCACCCCAAAGAGGCTGCTATGCAGAACCCCCACCTCTTTTCCACTTCTGTACACAGGACCCCTTCCCCATTAGACCTCTCTGACATCCTATTTAAAACTGCTCTGTGCACCCCAATGTGTCAGATCCCCCCATTCTGTGGTGTGACACTTAGAAGGTCTGACATCCTTGTTGTCATCATCACTCTCCCTCCAGCACCTCTCAGGGTACAGAGCTCTGCTCCTGATCCACACCAGCCATCCTGAGGCTCACTGATGGTAGGAAGCACTCCCTGGGG
This sequence comes from Dasypus novemcinctus, assembly GCF_030445035.2. Lineage (NCBI taxonomy): Eukaryota > Metazoa > Chordata > Mammalia > Cingulata > Dasypodidae > Dasypus > Dasypus novemcinctus. The sequence continues at coordinate 305,075 of NW_026688153.1, forward strand.
CTGTTGATTTCTAGGGTTCCCTTTGCAGCTCTCCAGACCTGGTACATGCCTCCACCTCCTTCCCAGCCCCCTGTCTGCTGTGGGTTGAGGCAGCACCTGCCTCTGGTCAGGGAGCCCTTCCTACAGGGCCCCATTTGTGTCCCTTCTCCTGCCTGTGTGCTCTGGGGAGGACGGAGGAAGAGAGTCTTAACTTTCCTGAGCTGGCAGCAGTAGCTTTTGGGTGTGTTAATTCAGAGAGAGCAGAGTGGAGGAGCTTCCTGTCCTGGGTGGGGTTGGCAGCTCCCTCTGCTGCTCCTGCTGCTCGCTGGGTGCCTGAAAGGCCACTGCTGTTCCCTCCAGGCTTGGGGCCTCCCTCCCACTTTGCCCCACCTGGTGAGACCAGGTCAGCTCCTCCTCTGGCTCATCAGGCTTTTGTGACAGTGCTGCCAGCTCCCCTCAGGCAGGAGCATCCCTGGAGGCTCCCCCAGAGGCCCTTGGGGTTCAGAGGGCAGAGGTGCCTCCTGGGGGGCAGGTTGCAGCTCTCCTCCTGCTCCACAGAGTTTCTTTCTCCTCTAGGGAAGCATCTTCAAGAGCAGATGCTCTTTCCATCCTTATTAAAAATCACTCCCTGCTGAGATTGACAATTCAAGACATGTTTCACTAGCAGATTTTTAAAAAAAGAGACAACCTTGTGACTTTGAGCCCATTATGGGTTTTCAACCAGGTTTTATCAAGGAGAAAATGTGGTCTCCTTCCCTTGCTCTTTTGTTTTTACTGTATATGGAGGGGAGGAGACCTGTGAAATGTCAGGTGAATGCCCCTCTGGTGCATCCTGCCAGCTGTGGACCAGAATGTGTCACTTTATTAAAGAGTGTGTGTAGAGTTGCTGGTTTACTCACAGTATTGTCTCCGGGGGGTGTTAGTTTATTTCATTGCTTTTTTTGTGATTTCCTTCATTTCAGGCTTTTTCTCTTCCTTTCCATCCTGCCTCCCATCTTTGCCCCCCTCTGCTGAATGCCACTGTGCATGCATTTGCCTGCATGTGCATGTATGCAAAGTGCCACTGTGCACACAGGGCCCTAGCTTTGTGCAAACTAAGTTTCTCTGTTTCTGAGAAGCCCTAGGTGTCTCCTCTGTAGCACAGGCAAATACTAATGCTGCCTTTAACTTCCAAAAGATAGCCCGCTCGCACATGTTCAGCAGGCAGGTTCACATCTGTCATCAGGTCTGTCCACAGGTCACCATCAGCCATAAGCTGGAGGGAGCAGTGGGGAAGGCTGCAGACCTTTCCTTAGTTCAGGACAGCCCATGTGCCCACCCACAGAGCACCAGGGCACCTGGCCTGCTGGGCCCCCCATCCCAGGAGCTTGTGGTGGTCTGAGCAGAAGTGCCCAGTGCCAGCAGAGCAGTCCCCAGATGGGGCAGGAGGCCAGCTCTTGTGGTGACTCGCTGCAGGAGGATGGTGAGTGAGGAGCAGTGTCTATTCTTTAACTGATGGCTGAGGAGATTACCCACCTGTGGTTCTTTAAAAGACACCTCTTGGCTCTAGGAGTTGCCACATTCCATGGCTCAGTGCTGCAGCCCTGGCTGTGGTTTGATTCTTGGGTGCCTGGGATGGGGAGATCATGAAAATCACCCTCTACAGACAGGCACTATCAAGATGATTTGTTTCCCTTTACACAGTCAGCCCTTACCTGGCAGGTGTGGGTGAAGCCAGGGAAGAGGCAGGCATGGGCCATGTCTGAACTGAACCCCAGTTTTGGGAAGCATCTTCCTCTCCAGCTGCACATCCTCCCTGATCTTATTTTGTAATACATATTCACCAACGAATCCATCCAATAGTGGGACCCGCCTGCAGACATTTCAAACATGCAACTTTTACATGAAAGAAAAATTTCATTGCTTTTAATTGCCTCAACCAAGATCCCAGGTCTTTGGTGTTCACTAGTGTAAGCCCTAGCCACATTTGGCTATTAAATTTCAATTAATTAATTTTTTTTTTCTTTCAGAGAAGAAGCTGTAAATGTTTTGTAGCTGCCAGCAACTGTTTCCTGTGGAAACCTGGGGTGCCGGCTTGCACAGATCCTGTTCTTTGGGGCTGCATAGCTCCCTTGCTTTGTGTTATTGGGGGCTTCCTCTTTGTGCCCTGCATGCACCCCTCTCCAGTTTAGGGCTCTCTAGGTGCAGTGGCCATGATCTCCCCCTGGGGGTCCCTGTGCCCCCAGGTCCTGGGGACTCCGTGATAGGGAATGCTGTTATATCTTTCAAATTTTTGCAGTTTCTCTCCATCTTATTTTATGAATCATTTGTATGCAGGCCCATGAGCCCCTTATAGATAAATTTTCATTTTTTAGGATGTTGTGCTTTCATTTATACATTTGTTGAAACTTTGTGAAATTCATTCTACTCTTTTTGAGAAAGTATAAGAACTGCCCTTGTCAAAATAACTAGGAGATACAAGCACAACAGATGATAAGTAAGTTTACTAGGCCTGATACGGAGACTTTCATGCTAAGTCCATATCAGAAACCAAAGCCTAATTAAGTTCCTGTCTCTTGTAAAGGGTCCTTCTCCCTGAACCTGAAATTGGGGCGCAACCAATCATAACTCACCAGCTTCCTTTTTTGTTCTGTAGCCTAGTTCCTCTAAGTCAAGGCTAAGCCAAGTAAGGCACTCTGTAAGACTGTATTTTTTTTTTTTAAGATATATTTATTTATTTCTCTCCCTCCCCCCCACCCCAGTTGTCTGCTCTCTGTGTCTATTTGCTGCATCTTTGTCCACTTCTGTCATTGTCAGCAGCAAGGGAATCTGTGTTTCTTTTTGTTGCATCATCTTGTGTCAGTTCTCCATGTGTGTGGCAGCATTCCTGGGCAGGCTGCACTTTCTTTCACGCTGGGCGGCTCTCCTCATGGGGTGCACTCCTTGCGCATGGGGCTTCCCTATGCGGGGGACACCCCTGTGTGGCACGGCACTCCTTGTGCAGATCAACACTGTGTGTGAGCCAGCTCCACATGGGTCAAGGAGGCCTGGGGTTTGAACCATAGACCTCCCATGTGGTAGACAGATGCCCTAACCACTGGGCCAAGTCCACTTCCTGACTGTATTTTCTTTAAGACTACCTTGTTCTGCCTATATGAGCCTTGCTCTTGGGTTGAATGCTGCCTAATTCATGAATCATTTAATAAAGGTGTGAAATCCAAAATGTTAATTACCTGGGTATTTTTTTTTGCACAGGTTCAGTGATGAGAACAGAATCTGAATGCCACTGTTAAGGGCTCTGGAGATAAGACAGAAGAAGGTTCCTGCTGAAACCTTTGAGCATGCTCTCCTCTCCACCATCTCTAAGGTTCATGAGTGAGTTCCTCTTGGATCCGAGCTCCACTCATTTGTGTCTGTGCTCTCCAGTCTCACTAGCTTTCAGTCCAAAGGTCAGTGGGTCAATCTTTTTAATGAGAAAATTTAAGTTTTGATCCTGAGTCTCTAGCCTTATGGTTCAGTCCACAGTTTCATGTTTGCTATGGCTGGTTTCTTTGACCTGTGCACAAGTTAAGAAGCAAAATGATAAAGATGGATCCTCATTCTCTTAAAATTTTAATTCTCTATTCTATGGAACACTGGCATATTATACATATTAAAATATTATGGAGTTGGAAGCTGTACATATCGAACAAATTGGCAATATCTAACAAAGGCAACCTAGAATTTTAATGTTAATTATGAGAAACATTCCAAGTAGACAAAATTATTCATCTCAGAGATGTACTCCCAAATGTGATATCCCAGCCAGTCAAATGAAGATGCCTATTTCAACGGATGCTTAGAGTATGTTAGCAATATTTTTAAAGTTTCATTAAATGATTCTTTGAAAAAGGCAAATGAGAAATTAAAAGCTCATGAGATGTCTATGTTTTCTGTATTTCTGTTTTTTATGTTTGATTAGTAGCTTAAATTGAAAGTATAAACTCTGTAAGTGTGTCTGTCTTTATGTTTGATGCATGATATTTTCCTACATCTGAATATTATTTCCAAATTAACTTATAAAACTCCTGCAAAGAGCTCTATTCAAATTGACTTAGAGATAAGTAAGCATTTACATATAAATTAACACTATAATGTTACAGGGAGCCCCATGTGCAAGAGTGTACCTGCTAAGGAGAGCCACCCAGTGCAAAAGAAAGTGTAGCCTGCCCAGAAATGGCACCACACACATGGAGAGCTGACACAGCAAGATGACTCAACAAAGAGACACAGATTCCCGGTGCTGCTGATAAGGATAGAAGCAGTCACAGAAGAACACACAGCAAATGGACACAGACAGCAGATAACGGGGAAGGAGGGGAGAGAAATAAATAAATCTTAAAAAAAATAAGTACAACCCGGGGATGAGCCTCCCTGGCAACGAGGGACCACTATCAACTACCAACTGATGATGCAACTGGAAAATGACCTTATACGGAAGGTTCAATGCGGATCAGCAGAATATCCATGTCTACATAAAATACCATGACTTTAAAATGCTGTTTGACCTAAAGTAAGGGGGAAATGGAAAGGAGAAATGAGTTTATACGGCTACGAGTTTCTAAAAAAGAGTCTGGAGGCTGGCAGAAGGTTTGCCCTCATGCACAACTGAGCAGAGTCAGAGAGACAGATAAAGCAGATACAATCCCCAGATATTGGTTCCTTTGAGGGCTAAAGAGACCCATGGGAGTTATGGTCATGGCCGATGGGGTTAACTACCAGGGCAGATGGCCCCTCTTTGGAAATGGTGTTTATGTGTGATGAATCTGGACTCAGATGGGATCTCCCTTCATAAGACTTTCATGCTAATGTGCTGGAGGTGCAGTTAATGTTGGGGTTTAAGATATATTTAGGGGATTTGAATCTCTGGACTGACAATGTGATAGCCAGATCCTGAGCCTCAACAGACTCCAGCACCTACAATCTGATATATTGGACTTACCACACTCAGCTAAGATGGAGTTGAAGAAGGACAACCACCACACCATGGAGCCTAGAGTGATTACAACTGAAAATGGGAGGATTGCATCCAGCATCCAGGTGGAATCTGAGCCTACTCTTGACATAGAGGTGCAATGGACACAACCAATCCAATGTCCACATAGAAGAGGTGGCATTGGATTGGGAAAAGTGGACATAATGGACAAAGGGTATGGGGAAAGGCAGGAAGAGATGAGAGGTGGAGGCATCTTCGGGACATGGAGCTGCCCTGGATGGTGCTTCAGAGGTAATCACCGGACATTGTAAATCCTCACAGGGCCCACTTGATGGAATAGAGGAGAGTATGGGCCATGATGTGAACCAATGTATATGAGGTGCAGAGGTGCCCAAAGATGTACTTACCAAATCCAATGGATGTGTCATGATGATGGGAACGAGTGTTATTGGGGGGGGAGAGGGGGGGTGGGGGGGTGGGGTTGAATGGGACCTCACATATATATTTTTAATGTAATATTATTACTAAGTCAATAAAAAATAAAAAAATTAAAAAAAAATAAGTACAATATAAGCATATAATTTCATTCTACATGGGTGTGTTCTTCCCAACTCTATGTAACTACTGATCAAATAAACTAGAACTATATCTATTAGAGCTTAAGTTGATTTTATTATTTTTATTAATTTTTGTCTTTATTTTTTGTCTATCATTTTTAAAATATTACATTAAAAAATATGAGGTCCCCATATTCCCCCCATCCCCCTCATCCCACTCCACCCCCATAACAACAATCTCCTCCATCATCACGAGACATTCATTGCATTTGGCAAATACATCTCTGAGCACCGCTGCACCTCATAGTCAATGGTCCACATCATAGCCCACACTCTCCCACAGTCCACCCAGCAGCCATGGGAGGACATACAATGTCCAGTAACTGTCCCTGCAGCACCACCCAGGACAACTCCAAGTCCCAAAAACACCCCCACATCTCATCTCTTCCTCCCACTCCCTACTCCCATCAGCCACCATGGCCACTTTCTCCACACCTATGCCACATTTTCTTCAATTACTAATCACAATAGTTCATGAATAGAATATCAGTAAATCCACTCTAATCCATACTCTATTCCTCCATCCTGTGGACCTTGGAATGGTTGTGTCCACTCCACATTTATATCAAGAGGGGGCTTAGATTCCACATGGATGCTGGATGCAATGCTTCTGCTTTCAGTTGTAGGCACTCTTGGCTCCCTGGCATAGTGGTTGACCTTCTTCACCTCCATGATTATATTGAAAAAAAATTATGTTTTCAAGATTGTTACCTTAAAGAGAGTTTCCAAGATCTTTTTGATCATTTAAATATGTTTGCAAGATATGTTTTGTTAAAGGAAAATAAAGTTTTGTCTTAAATTTTAAAGTAAAAAAACTGGTTGTTGTAGAAAGAAATGGGAATATGTAGGACAATCATGAGTTGATATAGAAAGTTGAAGGTTTGCAGAAAATGGATTTTATTTGTCATGGCACAGGTTGGCTATGATTTTATAGGTTTATAAGATTTTTAAGAGTTTTCCCATCAGACAATATCTTCATACAGTGCTTCATACAAAATCACTTCATACCGTAGTTTTCTGTCTGTTCAGTTAAAGTTTTCTTGCATTATTTGCCTGTTCTTAATAAGAAGTTATAAAAGGTTTTCCTTAACTGAATGTCTTGTTTAGAAGGCAAACTTTCTGTATCACCTGTGCTGTATATTTACTTTATCATCCTTTCTTGTTGTAGAGAATGAGCCTCACTTTTGAAATAATTATTTTTATTTTACAATCGTGCTACCTCCTATCTTTACTTTTACAACCTTTTATTTTGTTTTTTAAGTTTTTACTGAAGATTATCATTCATATGTGAATATCCATAAATAATAAGTGTATAGTGTAAGTTGTGAACTTACAAAACAAACATGAATATCATCATACAGGGCTCCTATATATTACCCCAACAGCAGTACCTTGCACTGTTATGGAACAATGGTTACAAACTATGAAAAAGCATTGTAAACATATTATTACTAAATAGAGCCAATATCTTACATTTGGTGTACTTTTCCCCCAACTCACCCAGTTAATGACACCCTGAATTAGTATTATGTACTTATTATAGTTCATGAGAGAACATTTTCATATTCTGTTAGCCACAGTCCATCTTCTACCACAGGATTCATTGTGTTATACAGTCTCCTGTTTTGTACAATCCACTCAAAGTGTTTACTCAGTGGCTCTCACGTCCATCACAAAGTTGTGCTATCATCACCTCAGTCAACTTTAGAACATTTTCATTACTTGAGAAGGAAAAATCCCCCTTATACCCCCTATTATTGTCCCTTAGAATTGATATAATATCTTTGCCATTGCTACAAATATTACAATATTATTGTTAACTCTACTCTGTTATATGCAGATGGTCTCTTCTTGCACATGGCACTTTTTATAATACTTTTTGCACAGGGAGCCCATTTGCCATCTTTGGCAGCCCTAGGTGGGCTGCTCTTGTGGTTACTGGCAACCTACCCTTAGTTCTTGAAAATAAGCATAGCTCAAACAAAAGGACAGGTGAAATTTTCCATGTGTAATCATCCAGGGGGCATGCCATCCTTGTAGCAGTTCCCCCTCTGTTTATATCCTCTCCTTACTCCTGAGGAGGTTTAGCTTCTGGAGCTGCTTCCTGCTGACTGTGGATGTTGTGACAGTTCCAGTGAAGGAGCAGAATCTTGCCCTAGCTATGTTAAGGTATAGACTGTCAGCATACTGACAACAGAATCGTTCATAGCTCTGGGCTATGATCACTTGCAGTTTAATAGCTTCTAAACTTTTACTCATGAAGTACACCAAGCAGTTAAGAAGGCAGGTTAAGAGCATGATACCAATTATTAGGGGGCATATTATGGGTAAGAACCATGATAATTTAGGCATAGAATTTTTTATGGATTCTCATATCGATTATGCAGGAGGATTGGTAATGTTATGAAACTAAATGGCTTGGGTGTTTAACCCTAGCTTCATTGATGTATTTACCCATGTGCAGCAGGAGATATTGGCTACTGCACATACCCCTCTTTGTTCTGCCTGAAGATGATCTAAGGCCATCTCATTATGCATGACATTTGCTGTGTCTATAGAAACTCAAATTGTTTTGAGAATTGCATCAGTGATATTGACACGTTCTACTGTGGCTGTTAGGTTGCCTCATGATGGGCAAATCTTCCATAGGGAGCTGATAGTCTTATGGTTAACCCTAGCCCGGCTACTTCATATCTAGGGCATGTTTATTTCTGGTATGGCTAGTGGGCTGGTAAATAGAGATACCATGACTCAGATATCCTATTGTATATTGGTTCCTTATCCAAACATTGTTTACACATTCAGACTTGGGGATCAAGCAGTCCTCCTTCTAAGCCTTCAAAAGGCAGTTGAAAATATATCTTTTTGGTGCACACAGGACTTTCTAATTGGTTCTTTATAAAATTTGGATTTTTAAAAAACACTCTGCAGCTGCCTATTTTAATTAGGTCACAGCAGACATTAGATAGGGGACCCAGTTTGTAGGGTAACATGATTCACAAGGCAAGTGGGAGCAAGAATTTTTCTAAGCAGGCCACATCCTTGAGTTTTTATATATTAGCTCCCACCTTGGATTTAAATAAGTATAGGATAGGTAAATAAAGGCTCCAACTTTTTTGTTCCCCTTTTAGATATTGACTGTAGCAGTTTGATATTATTGATGAATTCCAATTCTAGGCATATTAGATGATACTGGATTCATAGTTTTACTTAATTAAGGAATTACATAAACCTCTTGTGCCAGTAGGGCATTGAGTCCCCACCCACCAAAGAATGATATTTAATCAATTACCTAACTTCATATCTTGAGGAAAGAGAAAACTAAACCTAACATTAGTAGGAGGAAGGAAATAATAAAGATCAGAAAGGAGACAAGGGAGATAAAGCACAGAAAAACAACTGAGAGGATCAATGAAACCAAAATTTGGTTCCTTAAAAAGATTAATAAAATTGACAAACTTTTATCCAGACAAACAAAGAGAAATGAGAGAAGATGCAAATAATTATTTAAGGAATGAAAGTGGGAACACTAACACTCATTTGGCAGAAATTAAAAGGATTATAAGAGAATACTATGAACATTCATATGTCAATAAACTAGATAATCGAGAAGACATGAACAAATTCCTAAAACATAAAAATAACCTGCTCTGACTCAAGAAGATATAAAAGATCTTAAACAGATCTATAAAAGAAAAGAGATTGAATAATAATCAAAAACGTCCCATCAAGGAAGGGTCAAAGTCCAGATGGCTTCAGGGAGAAGTGTACCAAACATTCAAACAAGAATTAACACCAATCCTTCCCAAACTCTTCCAAAAAACTAAAGTGGTAGGAATTCTTCCTAACTCATTATTCCATAAGGCTACTATTGTTCTTATACCCAAACCAGATAGACACATCAAAAGAAAACAAAGAACAACTTTCTATATGAATATAGAAGAAAAAACTCCCAACAAAACACTGACAAATCAAATCAAGCTACATATATTATAAGGATTATACCCCATGATGAAGGGTGACATCCCCAGAATGCAGTGGTGGGCCAACCTAAGAAAATCACTCACTGTAGTAACACCACATTAAAACAATGGAGGGAACAATCTATGATCACTTCAATAGCACTGAGAAGGCTTCTGATGAAATCTACCATGATTTCATAATAAAATTGCTCAGAAAAATAGGAATGGAAGGTAACAACCACAAGTAAATACAAAAAACTCACAGCTAACATCATAGTCAATGTGAGAAACAATGAAAGTTTGCAATGAAAGAATGAAACCTAAGGTCAGGAACAAGACAAGGATGCCCACTGTTACCACTTCTATTCAAAATTAAAGTGGAAGTTCTAGCCAGGGTTATTAGGCAAAAAAAGAGAAAGGCATTCAAATCAGAAATCAAAAACTACCACTATTCACAGATGGTATGATTGTTCATATTGAAAATCCCAAAAAATCCACAAGAAATCTACTAGAAGAAATAAATTCAGAAAAGTTGCAGGGTATAAGATAAACACTAAAAAAAATCAGTTTTGTTTTTCCATACCAGGAAAAAACACTGTTATATGGGCATTAAACATCAATTGCAGTAGCTGCAACACCTACTCTGCAGTTCATTGGCATCACCCAGGAAAACTAACAAGGAGGTGGGAAGGACAACCACCATACCAAGGAACAGAGAGAGTCTACAACTGCAAGCAAGAGAGTCCCATCCATCAGCCATAAGGGATTGAAGCCTCCTCTCAATTAGAGGTGGAGTATGTATCCCCATCCCAGAATCCTCAGGATTGGGGAATAAAATATGGATGAGAGTGGACTTACTAATATTCTACTATGAACTTACTGGTATTCCAGCAATGGAAGAAATTATATCATTGATGTGGAGACAGTGGCTGCTGGAGGTGCTGAAGGCACAGAAAGGGGAAAAGAGGCATAATATGGGGGCATTTTTGAAACATGGAATTGTCTTTACTGACACTGCAAAAACAGATACAGGCCACTATATATCCTAAAGAATTGAGTGAGAGTGAGTAGGAAGAATGTAAACTATAATCCATGCTTCCTGGCAATGTTCCAAATGTGTTCATGTTGCAATGAATGTACCACATTAATGAAAGAAGTTGTTAATGTGGGGAAGGGTGGGAGGTGTGTGGAATGGGGCATTTGGGAATCCCTTATACTTTTTGTGTAACATTTTCTGTAACCTAAGTTCATTTGAAAAAATAAAAAAATCTTTAAAACATTCCATTCACTATAGCCTCTAAAAGAACAAAATACCTGATAATGAATTTAAATAAAGAGATGAATGACCTGTACACTGAAAACTGCAAGGCACTTAATTAAATTTGACCTAAATTATGACCTAATTAATTTTAATTAATTAAAGATGATCTAAATAAATGGCGAGACATTGTGTCCTTGTTTCAGATTTAATATTGTTACATATCAGTACTATCTGAAGCAATCTGCAGATTAAATGCAATACCAAAAATGGGGAGAAGGCAATACATTTACATGCTAAATTTGGCTTTGAGACTGGCCACATTTGAGCAACACAGAGGCTCTCAGGAGGTAACTCTTAGGCACCCTGCAGCTCTAGGCCTTGTTCTTATTTCAGGTGCACAGGCTCACAAGCATAGTCATTAGTATCAAGGGCTCATTGTTGGATCTTCCTTCTTTTTTGGTCTTTGCTGTTGCACTTGGGGGGATTGCTGTTCCTTTAGGGACTGTGATAGAGCCCCCCTGGCTAGGAACTCAGCACTCCCTCAGTTGTTTTTAATTGTAACAACTATGAAAATATCCAAACATCTTTATGTACCCTGGATATATGGATATATGCCCTGTAGAACTCCCTGCCAACCATGTCTCCCCCGTCAATAACATCCCATACCAGTGTTCCACCCGACATTGTTGAACCTCTCTGTGATCCAAAACTTCTTCAAAAATGAAGCCTTATATTGCCAGGTTCCATTAGTAGTAAAATGAAATATAGTGATGAGTTTAAAGGTTAGATATAGAATACATATTAATTTAGAAAAATTAAGGTAAAAATAAATTGGGGTACCAAACAATTTTAAAATGCAAAAGCTTTATTTTTGATGTTTTGCCTTCCATCACTGCAATAAGTGTTGCCCTGTATGCAAACTGGCAAGGCAACTTCTTCCGCCAAGGGATTACTACCAAGTACCAGCTGATGATGTAACTAGAAAATGACCTTGAATAAAAGGGTCAACTCAGACCAGCAGAATATCTGTCCACATATAATACCAGGAGTTAAAAATGCTTTTTGACCTTAAATAAAAGGAGGAAAGGAAAGGACAATTGAGTTTATGTGGCTATGAGTCTCCAAAAAGAGCCAGGAGGTCATCAGAGTGGTAGCCCTTATGCACACCTCAGCAGAGTCCCAGAGACAGATAAAGAAGATACAATCCCAGGTACTGGTTTTTCTGAGGGCTACAGGGACCAACAGTTTCTATGGTCATGGCAGATGGAGTTCAGTGCCATGTCAGTTGGCCCTACTTTGGAGTTTGTGTTTCTGTGCAATGGAGCTGGACTCAGATCTGATCTTTGTCCACAGGCCTCCCCTGTTACTTTTACTGGATCTGTAGTTGGTGCTTGGGTTTAGTGTATAGCCTGGGGACCTGAATCTCTGGACTGACCATGTGATAGCCAGGCCCTGAGCCTCAACAGACTTGCAACTTCTACACTCTGGTTTATTGGACTTACCCCACTCAGCTAACATGGAGGTGAAGAAGGTCAACCACCACACCAGGGAGCCAAGAGTGCCTACAATTGAAAGCAGAATTGCATCCAGCATCCATGTGGAATCTAGGCCCCCTCTTGATATAGATGTGGACTGGGCACAACCATTCTAAGGTCCACAGGATGGAGGAATAGAGTATGGATTAGAGTGGACTTACTGATTCATGAACGATTGTGATTAGTAATTGAAGAAAATGTGACATTGGTGTGGAGAAAGTGGTCATGATGGCTGCTGGGGGCAGGGAGTGGGAGGAAGAGATGTGATGTGGGGGCATTTTCAGGGGTTGGGGTTGTCCTGGGTGGTGCTGCAGGGACAGTTACCAGTCATTGTATGTCCTCCCATGGCCCACTGGGTGGACTGTGGGAGAGTGTAGGCTATGGTGTGGGCTATTGACCATGAGGTGCAATGGTGCTCAGAGATGTAGTCACCAAGTGCAATGAATGTCTCATGATGATGGAGGAGGTTGTTATGGGGGGAAAAGTGGGGTGAGGGGGATGGGGGTTTATAGGGACCTTGTATTTTTTTAATGTAACATTAAAAAAATGTAAAAAGACCAAAAAAAAAAAAAAAAAGAAAAAAATAATAAATGCAATACCTACCAAAACCTCTGCAACCTTTTTTTAGGAATGGAAAAAGGTGATCCTCAAATTCATATGGAATAGCAAGGCACCAACTAGCCAAAACAATCTTTCAGAAATCTGACTATATAATAAACACACACAATCAAGATATCATCCCAAATTATACAACATAACATAAAAAGAACTGGAAAAATCTCATCTATTCTCCAGGGGGAAAAGTCAGCCAATACAGTCCCAAATAAACCAGAAAAGAAATTAGGTGTCAAAGCAGACTCTGCTCAATAGGAAAGGTAAATCCTCTTGGAATGAAAGAAAAAATAGTTCTCAGCAAAGAAACATAAACAACAACAAAAATGTAAAAGGAAACTTTAGACCTATATATAAAATATCCAAAATTCAAGGACAACTAACAAGATGTGGCAAAGTAAGGAGCTCCTAGAGTCAGCTCCTGCTACAGGGCAGTTAGTAATCACAAGGTGCTATCTAAAGCATCCGTTTGGGTGCTCCAGGAAGCCAGAAGAGCATCCTGTAACATCCTTGAAAGAATGGAAGGAAGGAGACTGCCCATCTGCAGAGAAGATTCAGAAGTAGAGCACCCCATGCCCTGGAAGCTGGTGCCCATCATCCAATGGAGGCACAAGCCACCTTGGGAGCTATTCTGCAGCAGGAATAGGAAGCTCCACTTCCCAAAAATGGGGAAGGAAAAGGTAGTTGGGCACTAACTTCAGCTACTGATGAGTAAATTGAGAGGGCAACAGTATATAATCCTAAGAACAGCTAAAGTTTGAACCTGACCAAGTCAGAAAGAGGCTGGGAGTTGCCATCTTAACTCCATGCCAGGCACAAGGGGAAGTAGGACAGAATAAAAATCCCAGTGCTGCTAGGGACCAGTACCTTTCCATCCAGATCAGATTGCAGCTCTAGCATAGGACCCAGCCTCACCTCCAGCAGGGAGGAAGCTGAGGGACCTGAATTAGCCTCTTTGGGAAATCACCAGCCAAGTTGAGATGCCAGTGAATATCCTACTATAGCAGCACAAGCTTCCCCAAGAGCTATCCTCTAGCTAGAAATGGAAGCTCCTTTTTCACAAAAACAGGGGAGGAAGAGAGTTGGCCACTGATTTCAGCTACTGATTAATAAATTCAGTTTGCTAGAGTCTAACCCTAAGAACAGCTAAAGGATGAACCTGTCCAAGTCAGAAAGAGGTTGGTGGCTACCATTTTAACTCCACCCCCAGCAGAAGGGGAAGCCAAGTTGACCAAAAATCATGATGAACATAGGGACCAGTTTCTTTCACCCAGATCAGCCTGCAGTCCTATCCTAGACTTCAGCCCCACCTCTGGCAGGGAGGAACCTAGTGGGCCCTGCACCAGCCTATCCAGGTAACTGCAGGAACCTTTAGCTGACATGGACTGAATAATCGGAAGTCTACCAGGACAACTGCAGTCATCTTGGACCTGCAATGTGTAGATAGCTGCCCACACCTGCAGCTCCATCCCTGCCCCAGGCAGGGATGAAAGGGGCATGAAGCTTCACCAGTCTCGCTGGGCAGCCAGTCTAGGCCTGCATGACTTGAATTATTCCACACAGCTGTGATTCTGTCCCTACCCCTGGCAAAGGAGAAAGTTGAGAGAAGCTTCATAGGTCCCTGGGTAATGAGGGCAGCTTAAGCCTCCACAGCTTAGAGTGCCAACTACATCCTTGGCTCCTACTGCACAACCAGCAAAGGAGAAAGGGCAGAAAGCCATAAACTAAAGACAAAAAACTACACCCAGAATAAATACTCTACTAAACCAGATGCCAAGACAACAAAAAACTATAATCCACACCAAGGAACAGGAAGATATGGTCCAGTTAAAGGAACAAGATAATGTTCCAAGTAACAGAATGGACTTGAGACAACTAATCATAGAAGTTCAAACAAATCTCCTTAATAAAATCAATGAGATGGCTAAAGAGATTAAGGATATTAAGAAGACACTGGAGGAGCACAAAGAACTTGAAAGCATACATAGCAAATTAGCAGATCTCAGAATGAAAGGTGCAATAAATGAAATTTAAAAATATTGAAATCATATTAAGCAGATTTGAGAAGGCAGCAAAAAGGATTGGTAAGCTGAAAGAAATGGCCTCTGAAAGTGAACATACAAAAGAACAAATGAGGACTGGAAAAAATTGAACAAGGAAACAGGGAAATAAATGACAGCAAAAGATGTACAAACATACATGTCATGGGTGACCCAGAGAATAAGAAAAGGGAAAAGGGGCAGAAGGAATATTTGAAGAAACAATGGTAGAAAATTTCCCAACCCTATTGAAGGACATAGATATCCATGTCCAAGAAGCACAATGTACTCCCATCCAAAAAAATCCAAATCAACCAACTCTGAGACACATACTAACCAGAATATCTGATGCCAAAGACAAAGAGAACTCTGAGACCAACAAGAGAAAAGCAAAGCATGACATAAGGGATACCCAATAAGATTAAGTGCTGATTTCTCTTCAGAAACCAGGGAGGCAATAAAACAGTGGCCTGATATATTTAAGATACTACAAGAGAAAAACTTCCAGCCAAGGATCTTATATCCAGCAAGACTGTCTTTCAAAACTGAGGGTGAGATTAGAATATTCACAGATAAACAGAAACTGAGAGAATTTCTAACCAAGAGGCAAGACATACAAAGGTTATGCTAGACCCTGACAAGAAAAGACAGGAGAGAGAGAGCTGGAAGAGAGTCTAGAAATGAAGATTATATCAATAAAATTAAAAGAGGAAAAGAAGGGTGAAAATAAAATAATGGCAGATAAAACTCAAAAAGTCAAGAAAAAAACTTAACCAATGATGTAAGGCAGTTGTATTCATAAAACTGCAACTCAATGTTTAAAAAAATCAAAAAAGTCCTAAATAACTGGAAGAATATTCCATGCTCATGAATTGGAAGACTAAATATCATTAAGATGTCAATTCTACTCAAATTGATATACAGATTCAATATAAGCCTGATGAAAATTCCACCAGAATTTTTTAAAATTGAAAACACAATTATCAAACATATTTGGAAGGGTAAGGGATCCTGAATAGCCAGAAACATCTTTAAAAGGAAAAGTGAACTCTCACCTCCAGACTTTAAATCATATTTCCTGGCTATAGTGGTTTAAAAAAAGCATGGTACTGCCATAAAGACAGACACATAGACCAATGGAATCAATTTGATGGTCCAGAAACAGACCCTCACATGTATGGTCAAGCCATTTTTGACTAGCCTGTCAATCCCACACAGCTTAGGTAGGATAGTCCATTCAACAAATGGTGCTGAAAGAACTTGATATCCATAGCCAAAAGAAGGAGATAGGACCCCTATCTCACACCTTATCCAAAAAATAACTCAAAATGGACCAAAAACCTAAAAATAAAAGCAAGAACCATAAAACTTCTAGAAAAAATGGTAGGAAAGTGTCTTCAAGACGTGGTGGTACATGGTGGATTCTTAAAGGAGATAAGAGGAGGACTGAGATGGATTACTAATGGTTAATGCACATAAGTTTTAATTAGCTTTGCTGTGAAAGTGTGGAAATGTATAGAGCGGATGGTAACACATAGTGAGTAAAAGTTAGTTTATAAATGGGGATGTGGCTGAAAATGGTAATCTAGATATGAAATGCCAATTGACAGAATGCTAAAGAATAATCTAGGAACTGAAAAGGACAGTAAACCAAGAAGTAGATGAGAATTGTGTTTAATGGTACAGATGCAAGAGTGTCCTTTGTTAACTAAAGCAAATGTATATCACTACTGTAAGGTGGTGGGAATGTGGAGAAGTATGGGAAAAATACAACTGGAGTGACCTATGAACTCTGGTTAGCAGTAATAATATAATATTTTTGCATCTATGCCAAAGATGTACTGTGTTGAGAATGGGGCAGTATGGAAAATGTGTACCAAATGTACACTATGGTCATGGTAACAATCAGATGATATTATCTTATCTGTAACAAATGTTCAGATAGAGGGGTGTTGTTTGGGACTTCTGTACATGTGCATGATTGTTTTATAAGTTTACAACTTCTGCCATAAAAATATACTTAAAAAATAATAATAGGGTAGGTTGGGGGGAAAATACACCAAATGTAAGATAAGGACAATAAGATTTTGACAAAAATCTTTCATAATTTGTAAGAAACATCTCACAAAAATGCAAGGTGTCGGTGGAGGGTTGATGTATGGGACCCCTGAATCATGTTACACATGTTTGCTTTCTAACTTCACAATTTTTATCATACTTATTATTTATGAATGATCATATATAAATGATATAAAGATAATAATAGGGTGGGTTGGGGGAAAATACTTTGGTTAGTAGTAATATTGTGACAATGCTCTTTAATCATTAGTTTAAAATGTTTAACAATTCAAGGTATTGGTGATAGGGTGAGGTATGAGAGTCCTGTATGATGTTATATATATTTGTTTCATAAATTCACAACTATTATTATACACTTAATGTTTATATATGCTTATGTATGAGTGGTATACTTTAATAATTTTTTTTTTTTAATTTAAAAAGCATGGGACCCACTGAGTCCATCACTCTCCTTTCTGGGGAACAGGATTGGAAGGAGACTATCTGGAGAGTCAGGCAAGCTAAAATTAGATTCAATTATAAAACAAAGTTGAAAAATTAGGTATTTTTTTAATCACCATTTTACAGATGAGGAATAGGTACAAAGATCTCAAAGTACTTTTCCTGAAGTGACCCACCAAGTACATGTCAGGATCTAAGTACAGGGAAGTCTGACTTAAGGTAAACCACTGTGGAAATGACTTCACAAGAGTCACAATTCCATCCAAGTTGGGCCACCCTCAAAGCCCACGGTGAGCCTCAACTACATTCAAGGGCTGAAATATGATGGTCTGAAACCACCTACCCAACAAGGAGGGTCATCATAGAGATGGTGGAAAGAGCCACCGTCTCCACTCTTTACACTCTATTAAATAAAGTGAGTGCATGGTGACTGTTTAGGTGACCCTGTGCTAGGCACAGGGCAGGTAGAGATGAATGTAAACCTTATGGGAGTGATTTACAATCCAGTGAGAAAGAGATAAAGAATCGGCAAATACAACTTGAAGAAGAGGGGTCAATGGTAGGATAATAGAGCAGGTAAGAAAGATGCTGTGAGTGGATGAGTTCAACCTGCTGCCCACATACGATGTCCCAGGTTTGGTTCCTGGTGCTAAAAACAAACAAGCAAACAAATGAATAAACCAACTCAAGGGAGCCTATGTGGCTCAGTGGTTCAGTGCCAGCTTCCCACATACAAGGTCCCAGGTTCAGGTTCAATGCCCAGTCCTGGTACCTCAAAAAAAAAAAGGTTACCTAAGTCAGAGAAGACAAGACTGGAGCTGGGGATCAAAGGAGGAGGAGGAAGCAGGCAAGTGGCGAGGGGCTATTTCCACATCAAGGATATAGCCAGTGACAAGTGGAGAAGGAAGACAGAGCTTGATCACTCAATTACCTCCAAGGGAGTTGGGCATGACAAAAAAAAAAAAAAACAAACATTAAAAATGTGCAAAGTATTTAAATAGACATTTCTACAAAGAAGATATACAAATGGTAAATAAGCATATGAAAAGATGCTCAAGTCCATTAGCCATTAGGGAAAGGCACATCAAAGCATGATGAGCTATCCTTCACACCCACTCAAAAGGCTATTATTTTTTAAATTGGAAAATAGCAAGTGCTGGT
The DNA here is from genome assembly GCF_030445035.2 of Dasypus novemcinctus. Taxonomy (NCBI): domain Eukaryota; kingdom Metazoa; phylum Chordata; class Mammalia; order Cingulata; family Dasypodidae; genus Dasypus; species Dasypus novemcinctus. The sequence continues at coordinate 323,715 of NW_026688153.1, forward strand.
AAGGATGCATATAAATAGGAAACCTTGTACACTGTTGGTAGGAATATAAAATAGTGCATTGGCTGTGGAAAACAGCTTGGCAGTAACTCAAAAATTTAAACTAAAATTACCAAATGAACTGGCAATCCCACTTCTCATATATATCCAAAAGAATTGAAAGCAAGGATTCAGACAGGTATTTGTAAGTCAATGTTCAGAGCACAATAAAGAAAAGGTAGAAGCCAAATAACTACCAGCAGATGAATGGATAAACAAAATGTGGTGAATACATACAATGGAATATTATTCAGCTCTAAGAAAGAATGAAGTCCTGATGGATTCGTCAACATGGATGAACCATCAGGACATTACATTTGGTAAAATAAGCCAGACACAAAAAGACAAATATTGTATGATCTCACTGATATGAACTTAGGACAAGAACCGAACTCACAGATTTAGAATCTAGAATATAAGTTATCAAGGGATACAATGGGTTAGAGAATGGAAAACTGATACTTAAATTGTGCAGAATCTCTATTTAGGTTGATTATAAATATTTGGGAATGGATAGTGGTGATGGCAGGACCTTACTGTGAATTATATGTTTGTGAATGCGGTTGAGAGAATTTAAGGTCATGTACGTTACTAGAAGGAAAGCTAGAAGCCTAAAGATGGGATTGTTTAACTAAGTGAATCTGTTATGGATGATGGACTTAGGTGAACAAATACAAGATTGCTCTTTCACAAATTATAACAAATGGATGACACTATTACACATTGTTAATAATAGGAAGGTAGATGGAAAAAATACACCTAATGTAAACTAAGGATTATAGTTATCAGTAATATCTTATATTCTTTCAGCAATCCTCACAAAGCTGACACACTAATGCAAAGAGTCAACAATAGAGGGATACATGGGAACATTGTATTTTTTACATGAATTTTCTGTAAACATACAACTTCCCTCATTTAAAAAAACTGTAGTAATTTAAGAAAGCATTATGCTAAGTGAAAGAAACTAGATGCAAAGTACCATATATTCTATGATTTCATTAATATAAAATGGAAAGATAAATTTATAGAGATGAAATTTATAGTCGTTATTTAGGGCTGGGGAATGACAGAGGGATTGAGAGGTGACTTCTAAGGAGTATAGGGCTTTCCTTCTAGGAGTAATCAAAATGTCCTGAACTTGATCATGGTGAGGAATGCACACATCTGTAATTATACTAAAGTACACTTAGGATAGCTTATATGGTATGTAACTATATCTCAATAAAACTGCTTTTAAAACTTGGAGCACACATTGTGGAGGTTCTTGTAGTTCAGTGTAATAGCCTTGCATTTTACTGTAAGCTGGGAAGGCATGGGGGTTTCAGTAAAGAAAAACAAGGGCCAAGACTCGCCTGAGGTCTTAACAGGATTGTTCTGGCTGCTAGGTAAGAATGGACCACAGTGGCAAGCAGGTCAAAGGCAGACCAGTTAGGGAGCTACCACAGTAGTCCAGGCAAGTGATATGGTGGATTAGACAGAGCAGCAGCAGTTAGGGAAACCAGGTGGTTGGGTTCCACACTTATTTAAAGTAGCTGTTGCTGGATTACTGTGGTGTAAGAAAGAGACACAATCCCAACTCCAAAAGACAGAGGAATGAACAAACAGGAGGAATGCACCTATGGATTAAATAGACTATTATTATTCTAATAATGGAAGAACATAGCATTGATATAAAGACAGTGGACATGAAGTTCTGAGGGGAGGGAGAGGGAAGAATAGGCATTACATGGGGCATTTTTCAAACACTGGAATAATTTTGCATGATACTACAATAACAGATACATGTCATTATACATTTTCTCAAAATGTATAAAAATGTGCTGTGCAAAGTGTGAAACAATGCAAACTATAGACCATGCTTAACAGCAATGCTTCAATATGTGCTCATCCCATGAAACAAATGGACCACACTAATGAAGGATAATGTTCATGAGGAAAAGTGTGTTAGGGGGAGGGAGAAGGGTATATGGGAACCCCCTATATTTTTGATGGAACATCTATGGCTACTAAAGCTTCTTTAAAAATAATGAAAATAAAATTTTTTAAAATTGTGACATTGAAGCAGAAGTATCAATGGAGTTGTGATGTTAGGCAAGAGAAAGACTGGGGTATCATCAAAACTAGTTGATATTTGAAAACATGGAAACAGATTTTGAAGAGAGAGTGCATTGAATGAGATCCATAAAAAATAAAAATGATACACGGCTCTTCACCAAATTTTAAAACTACAGATCTGAAAAAAAGAAACTATAAAGGGAAACTACAGACAGAGAATAATATTTGCAAACTTAACTATGACAAAGAAAGAACACATACCTAGACTATCTGAAACTGCTATCTGGAACAGCTATCTACAATATTGGGAGTGGATGTGGCTCAAACAGTTGAGCGCCTGCTTCCCACAAGAGGTTCTGGGTTCAGATCCAAGTACTTGCTAAAATAAACAAAAACAAAAAACAAGCAAACAAAAAAATTTCAGGGGAGCCCATGTGGCTTGGAGGTAGAGGGGTGGCTTCCCACTAACGAGGTGCTGGGTTCAACCCCTGGGCCAAATACCAAAAAAAAAAAAAAAAAAAAACCGACAAAAACACAGATATCTAGAATAAATCAAAAGAATTTCCAAAATTCTCAAAATTCAACCATGAAAAAACAATCCTGGGAAGCAGCTGTGGCTCAATCACTTGGGCTCCTCTCTACCATATGGGAGGCCCTGGGTTCTCATCCCAGGGCCTCCTTGTGAAGGCAGGCTCACCCACAGGCTGAGGATCGCTGCCGAGCCAACAGGCACTGTGGAGAGCCAACTCAGCCAGGTCATGCAACAAAGGAGGGAGACAAGCAAAAAAACCCACAGAAGAGTGTGCAGAGAATGGACAAAGCAAGCAAGCTGCAAGGGTGGAGGGGAAATTTAAAAATTAAAAAAAAAACCAATCCAATTAGAAAATGGGCACTGTATATGTGCAAACATTTCACCGTAGTAGATGAATCGATGGGAAATAAGTACAGGAAGAGATGGTGGATATAATTAGCCATTAGGGAAATGCAAACTATACCATTATGATATGTAACTACACACAATTAAAACAACTAAAACATAAGGTGACAATACCAAATGCTGGTGAGAATAAAGAAAAACTGAATTACATTGCATAAGGGAATATAAAATGGTACAGTCACTCTGAAAACTAGTTAGCAGTTTCTTATAAAACTAAACATAGGGAAACGGACTTGGCCCAGTGGTTAGGGCACCCGTCTACCACATGGGAAGTCCGCGGTTCAAACCCCGGGCCTCCTTGACCCGTGTGGAGCTGGCCCATGTGCAGTGCTGATGTGTGCAAGGAGTGCCACCCCAAGCAGGGGTGTCCCCCGCATAGGGGAGCCCCACGCGCAAGGAGTGCACCCGTAAGGAGAGCCGCCCAGTGCGAAAGAAAGTGCAGCCTGCCCAGGAATGGCGCCGCCCACACTTCCCATGCCGCTGACGACAACAGAAGCGGACAAAGAAACAAGACTCAGCAAATAGACACAGAGAACAGACAACCGGGGGCAGGGGGAATTAAATAAAAAAATAAAATAAATCTTTAAAAAAAAAAACTAAACATAAACTTACCATAGAGCCCAGCAAGTGCACTTCTGCACATTAATCACATAGAAATCAAAACATATGCCCAAACTAAAGCCTTAGTTTGTTGTTTGAAACGATCTAATCAAATGGATAAATTTCTAGCTAGGCTAACCAAACATAAAATAGAGAAGATAAAAATTACCAATACCAGGAATGGAAGAGGGGTCATCACTACTGCTTCCACAGACATTAAAAGGATAATCAAACAAGACTATGAACATCCTTAGGTCCAATAATTTTATAACTTAGATGTAATGACTCAAAAGTTCTTGAGAGATGCAAATTATCAAAACTCACACAAGAATAGATCATCAGAATAGCCCTATAGCCATTAAAATTTTGAATTAATAATTAATAACATTCCAAAAAAACAAAGGACCTGGTTCAGACAGTTCAAAAGCAAATTCTACCAAACATTTAAGGAAAAATGAATCCAATTCCCCACAATCTCTTTCAGAAACAATGCAAAGAGAACATTTCCTAACTCATGAGATGAGGCCAACATTACCCCAATGGCAAAACCAGAAAAAGATATTAAAAGAATGGAAAAGCACATACCAATATTTCTCATGAATATAAAAACAAAATTTTGTCCCATTGCCTAGGATTGTCCAGCTGACTAGGGGTCTCCTAGAAGGAAAATTCACATAACAGGACATATTACAAATGCCTATAATGATCCCTTCCCAGAATCTTATTACTGTGTATTTTGTAGGAAAAACACTCATTTTAATAAAAATCAAATGTTGAAAAAGGTACACAATGAAAGGTAAGCCTCCCTCTCATCCAGCCCATTCCCTCTATTCTACCTCTGCCCAGACACCCACTTTCACACCCAATTTCACACACCTCCTTGCTGGATAGGCTATCCAGACACAAGTATAAATGCCTGTGTCTCATTGCACACCCTATGTTTTACAAGTTTTTTTAACTTAAATCATTCAGTCATTAAGTCAAACTTTCTTAAAGAAATGCCCAAAATAGACCTAATAGCTTGACCATGTAACATAAAGTCACATCAGAATACTCTTAGTAAGAGGGGGTGACATGTAAAGGAAGGACAATGGACATAAACCAGAACTGCCCTCAACAAGGGGGAGCACACAGTCATCCTGGAGCTCATCCATCTGTTTAATGACTCTGTGGAAACCCAGTTCATGGACTTTCTTTAATTGACAAATCAGTGATCTGGAGTTCCCCAGGTCCACCCAGATGAAAGCACCACCTCCTGCTCCAGCAGCAGGAGGTCCAGTATTAAAGGATGAGACTCAGCACAGGTCTACACCCTCCCCAGTGCACAGGACTAACACCTCCTGCAAACACTCCCAGGGTACAGAGCTCAAGGATGCCTAGCACCTGAGCAGCCACAGCCATCACCGAAGGCTGGGCTGAAGGAGCCTGGACACCACCTGCCAAGGCCTGCAGCCTGGAGCTGAGCATCATGGGAGGGAGGGCCGGGGCAGCTTTCAGCACTGCCCATGTGCAGGCCCCACCCAGACCTCAGGGCCCACCCAAGGCCTCCAGACTGGGGATGGCCCCACCCACTTCCTGCTTCAGGCACCCAGGGTTCAGCTAGTGGATCATCAGAACCATTCCTCAACTTCTGAGTGTTTTTCTTTAATCTTGAACATTCTCCATTTAATATTTCAGCCCTTTCAGCTTTTCATTTTATCTACTTAAGCATTATCTTGTCACCCTATTTCTTAGAGATTATACTTCAATTTTGAGCTGTATTTCCATTTTTCTTATTTCTTCTCATTCACTTTTTGAGTTTTTTTAAATTTATGATATCTTATCATGTATTATTTCATTTTCTTAATGCCTGTTCTCTACTTTTCAGAAAGTATACTTCAGCACATAATATAGATCACAACAAAGAGCTTTCATTCATTTGTTGTGGATTACTCTGCACCTACTCCTTTTCTCCCTATATTACTCTGATACTTGAAAATAACAATGTTTTTTCTCTTGGTTTTCATATGATTAAAAAAATTTTATAGACAGAAGTGAAAGTGAAAATAGTTATCTAATAATACAGCTCTGTTTCTCTTTCTACATATTTTATGAACTATTTAAAAATATGGAAGCTTTCTTCCTGATATTTTCAGATTCTATACTTCCACCACTCTTCCAAGAAGGGTCTTCACTCAGTTCACTACCTCTAATGCACCTTTTCTTGTCTATTTTCTTTCTCCACCTGACTACTGAATGTTCCTTTTACATGTACTCCTCTCTTGAGAAACATTACCACGTTGCCAAAATCTAGTCATTCTCTATACATCTATAGATTTTCAAAATCAATGATCTATAAAAATCTATATATATTCAAAAGCAATATGTATATGTTATTTCAATAAGTTATACTATATTTCACTTCTGAATTAGTCTTGTTTTTATATATTTAATGTATTGTATTCCTACAATCATTAGATTTTAGTTTCTTATACTTTATGACTACAGTTATTTTCTATTTAGTTTTAAATGAATCTATTTTCATACACATTTGGTGTTAGCAATCATGGTTCATATTCAGCAAATTCTGAAAATTATTGATTGCTTTAGATTCATAATCAAATAGGTTCAGCATCATTTCTATCTGGACTACAATATTACCACTATATGGCTGGATACCTATCATTAGACACACACATGGTCCTCAAGGATTCTGGCTAATACTTGTTCTTACTCCAATTAAAATACTATTTTATACATAACCTGAGGAAAGAAAAATTCATTTAATAGGGTTTATTGAATTTTTAAAATTTAAGAACACATCAAAATATTTCAGGCATAGTCTATCATGATCTTCTTATTAAACCTTGAACATATGGACATTAGCGAGAATTAAGTTCTTCAAAACCACAAAAATGTAGGTATCCTACAACTAATTCACATTCCAGGATTTCAGAAATGCACTCACAGGATGCCTATAATCTTGGGACTTTCTACTGCTCACTACGTGGATGGTCATTTGTGGAAGTCATTCTACTCTGTTCACAGCTGCATTTAAAAAATCCATGGCTAACATTACACTCAATAGTGAAATACTGAAGATCTTTCTCAAGAGTTCATGAACAAGACAAGTTAACACACTTTCATCACTGCTTTTCAACATTGTACTAGCCAGAGCAATTGGGTAAGAAAAAGAAATAAAGTCATCCATATTGGAATGGAAGAAGGAAAGCTATCCCTATAGACGACATACTCCTTTAAATACATAATTCCAAAGAAGCCAAAACAATACTAATGCAACAATAAAGGCATTAAGCAAACTTGCATAGTAGGAGATAAAGGCACAAAAGTCAGTTTCATTTAAATAGCACAGCAAAAAAAAAGTCCATTCAATTAGCTGCTAACAAATAAAATAGCTAAAATGAATTTAATGAAAGGATAAAACACATGAACACTAGCAAACAACTGAATGAAACTAAAGAAGACCTAAACATATGGCAAGACATCCATTGTTCAACGATGGTAAGACTGTATTGTTCTAATATCAATACTACCCACAGGGAACTACAGATTCAATATAATAGTTATAAAAATCCCAGCTGCCATTTTTGTTTACAGAAATGGAAAAATGAATTCTCCAATTTAAATGGCTTCAATAAGTATCTTTAATAGAGAAAACAACCACCTTTCTCCCTTGTGAGACTGGGATAGACTAATTTATATAATATGAGGAGGACTTTCATTGAGAGCTGGTTGACTTGGATAGGAATATGTGGGATTTCTCTGAGGGATATTGGGGTTCACAGATATTTGAGTCCTAATTCTCCCTGTTAATGGAGGGAAAAATTTTCCTGTAAATTTCATGGGGACTCACAGGCCAGGATGTGGAATATCTCTGAGTACAGAGCTGTGTCTCCACTGGCATATTTTCATTCATGCTGGGTGCAGTTTTTGGTTCTCAGAAGGAAGTAGAGGTCTCTGAAAACACAATAATTGACCAAGTCCCCTCCTCTTTGTACCCTAAATCACAGGATCTGCAGTGAGTTAAGCATGAGGAAGGGTATGAAAATTCACTCAACATCAGTAGTGACCAGTAAAATTAATAAGAAAACTAGAAGGTCTCACTGCTACATCTTCTGGAGTGCACATGATCTGGGAGAGGAAGGACTGAAATAGGAAGGTGCACACTCCAGGCTGCTGAGGGAATTGTTTAGCTCTTTAGTCAGGGAAACACCTGTTGTTGACCACCTCTAGAGAAGTTCTCACATCATTCTACTTTTCAACTCCAGAATTTCTATTTCCACTACATTTATACTTTCTAGCCCTTTATTGATATTCTCTACTGGGGGAGACATAATTCTCATGTTTTCCTTTCATTCACTGAGCAGATTAAAAATTTGTAGATGCACTAATCTGGAAAATGGTGTCAATGGAAGTGGGTACTGCTCATCTCTTTTGAAAAAAAAATGGCAGAGAGGGGGCAGGAGCCTAACTTGAGTGAGCTGTTTTGGGAATCCAAGGAGCAGGAGGCAGCAGGCATCATTCAGCAGGGAGGTGGACAAAGAGATAAAGAGCTCAAGGGAAAACCGTGAGGTGCTCACCCCTGTGGTTGGAAAAGGTGGTGGGCAAGCCCCACCCTCAAGGCAAATAGCCTCCATGGACCCCCTGGCCCTCAAAGGCCAGCTGAGGGGGAGGGAGCATTCCCTGCGAAGAAGCGGGTCTGCTGCAGGGTGGGGAGTGCTTTCCCTTCTGTGGGTTTGGAAACCCCACCCCCTTTAAATCTCAGAGAGGACATCAGCCAGCATTGAGGTGACCCTGGGGAGAGCGGAGGGGGGAATCTGCTCAGGCAGGCTGTCACACCCAGCCACCCTGGGAGAGAGGAACTTGATCAAGGAGGGGCAGGGATGGGCACCCAACTAGCCCAGCCCCTGAAAGCTGTTAGAAAGTCCAACTCTTAAGGGAAACAGGGCCAAGAAGAGCCAGACAGGTTTCCAAAGCCTGTTTAGCTAGTAGAGCTGCTGCAGCACAAGAGGGAAGCCCCTGCCTTGCATGCAGGTGCCTGGTTGGAGCCCTGGTACCTCCTGAGTGAAGGGATCCAGAGAGAGTAAGCACACAGTGAGCACCTCATGATAGGGGCATAAGGCTGAGATTCTATTGTTTTTTTTAATGGTTTCTTGGATTTTTTTCTTTTTCCCTTATTTTACTTGGTAAAACTAGATGCCTCACCTGTGGAAAGCAGGCTGTAGGTGACTGACTGATGAACACCAGCAGCCTGTGAGGTCTCTGGGGGCCTAAGAAGGAAGGCTGCTCTTCCAGGGTGGCTTCTTTGTTACTCTTTTGTTTTCTTTGCTCTTTGTTCCTTTTTCTAAACTTATTTTTCAACCTATTTTATTTCTCTTCCTTTGTTTTTCTGCCTTCTGACTTCTGTTGCTTTTCTTTCATTCTACCAGTTCTTCTTTGGTCTTCATTTTTTCATTTTCTCTCTTTCCTTCTATGGTCTTCTGATGTGCTTGGCATTTTAATTCATTCTATCTTTTTTCTATTTTCATTTTTGTTTAATTTTTTCTATTCCAACTCTTTTTATTCTTATTCCTTTTTATTTTTAATGGTTTTTTACTTATATTCCTTAGTTTCCTAGCTCTTGTGCAGCTCCTCTTTACATTTTTTGCATTATTATTACTATTATTCTTATCTCTTTCCTTTCCTATGGGTCTAGCATTTTTTCCTCAAGGGAATAGAGACAACTGGGAGGATATTCTAGAGGATGAAACATCAAAAAACAACCTTTTAAAAAAAGATTTATTTTTTTCTCTCCCCTCCCCACCCCCCATTTGTCTGCTGTGTCCATTCACTGTGTGTTCTTCTGTGACCTCTTCTATTCTTAGCAGCAGCACCAGAAATCTCTATCTTTTTATTGCATCATCTTCTTGTGTCAGCTCTCTGTGTGTGCAGGCTGCACTTTCTTTCACACTGGGTGGCTCTCCTTATGGGGTACACTCCCTCCACGTGGGGCTCCCCTACTTAGGGAACACCCCTGCATTGCACAGCACTCCCTACATGCATCAGCACTGTGCATGGGCCAGATCCACATGGGGCAAGGAGGCCTGGGTTTGAACAGTGGACCTCCCATGTGGTAGGTGGATGCCCTATTCATTGGGCCAAGCCCACTTCCCCCAAAAAAACAACCTTGAGGACTGCCAGGAAAAGGGATGAAGAAGGTAGGTAGAGCCTACAAAAAAAAGCACCCAGAAGGCAGGTACCTATCTAAAGACGGGGCTCTGGATATTTATAGAACAGGAAGGTGCTCTGAGTCATCTGGAAGGTACTGGAAAGATAAAGAAGAAAACCAGGAGTTGCTCACCCTTGTGGCTAGAAATCGCACATGTACCCCACAATCCTGGCAAATAGCCACATGGCCCCTGGCTTGCTGCTGCCAAGGGACTGGGAAGAGGTGTTCCCTGGGAGGAAGAGGGGTCTGGCAGATGCTGCACGGTGGTTTCTTTCTGGTGAGTTTGGCCAGCTCAGGCCCCTTTGAATCTTGGAAGTGACCCAGACCTGCCTGGGAGAGGGGAGGTGGAATCCCCTCAGACAGGTTGTCACACCCAGATGCCCTCCTGATGATAGAAAGCCATTAGACTAGAGAGGGGCTGGGCACAACCACCTCATCAGCAGGCCTCTAGCAAGTACAGAAGTCTACAAACACCTGGGGAAGGTGGCACCTAGCTCTCTAAAGACCCATTAACCTAAGGAGACAATTTAGCTCAGTGGAGGGAGTCCTGCCTTGCATGTATGAGGCCCCTGGTCTAAGGTATAACCCAAATGGTTATCAGGCATCAGCTAGTAGTTTATAACAAGGAATATTGCGGCGGCTTGCTCGGTCGGTAGAGGTGGGGTCTGGCTGCGGACGAGGAGTCGGTCCAGCTCTGGACGAGGGGTCGGTCCCGCTTGGGACGAGGGGTCGGTCCCACTTGGGACGAGGGGTCGGTCCGGCAGCAGACGAGGGATCGGTCTCACAAGGGGTTGCGCGGTTCGGCTGACGGGGTCGCCCGGCGAAGCCGGCGACGAAGGGGTCGCCCGGAGAAGCAGGCGACGAAGGGGTCGCCCGGAGAAGCAGGCGACGAACTGGGGACAAGGGAGGCCAGGCCCTTGTCGGGGGCTCTCAGGACTGGAGGGCGCACGGCAGAAGAACTACCACGGAGACAAGGTAAACACGCAAGTCCACTTTACTGAGGGAGAGGCAACAGTTTTATAGGGGCTGGGGAAGGCTGATTGGTCAAAGCCACGCCCTGTTCTGATTGGTTGCCGGCGAAAGGTCAGTGGGCGGTACTGGACGGGGGAGGGGTGGTGGTTAGAGATTGGCTGTCGCTGTTGCTGGGGGAAGGGGCAGGGTTTAGGGATTGGTGGCTGCTGTCGCTGGGGTGGAGGGCAGACTTGAGTTTCCCGCCCACGCCTGGCTGTTGCTGCTGTCGGGGGAAGGGAAAAGGGCGGGCTGGATTTTTCTGCCCACACCTGGCTGTTGCTGCTGTCGGGGGAGGGGAAAAGGGCAGACTGGATTTTTCCGCCTACGCCTGGCTGTTGCTGCTGTCGGGGGAGGGGAAAAGGGCAGACTGGAATCTTCCGCCCTGGGCCTGCGCAGGGAGAAAGAAGAAGAAGGGTGCTGCCCCACAAGGCATTGTGTGGCGCTATCCGGGAGGAGGGGCGGCCGCGGAAGCATGGCTGCCGAGAAGGGGAGACCCGAGGGCACTCTGCGCCCATGCCGAGCTTCCTTCAGGGGTGGCGGTGAGTCCGACCAGCCACCCTATTATGGGGGCAGCGGCTTGGCCTGCCGCGGCCGCTCCCCTGCCAGGCCAGCAAACCACACTTCAGCCTGAGGGGTGACCGCATTTCCCCCTTCTTTTCAAATAAGCACCAGGATGGCAGCAGCAACAAGTAGCTGAGGCCCAAGAGGCAGTAAGCAATGAGGGAAGCGGGGCTGAAGAGGGAGGTGAGTATGACGGGGATACAAATGTACAATTTGGGGGGCGGTATCTTGCCGTTGCAAGCAAGGGTGGCCAATGTCCAATTCCCGTTGACCTCGGTGGCGATAAGGTCTATCTGTTGTTAAAAGTCCAGGATGATAGCGCATTACAGGTGGTTGATCTCTTCTTGGTGGCGAAGAGCGGCAGAGGCAGACTGTGTGATGGTCTGGAGGATCGCAGTGGTGAGGACAAGTTGCGTCAGGGCACCAGCGACGGTGGTGGCAGCAGCGTCGGGAGTGGTGGAGACGTAGGCGAGGACAAGAAGGCCAAGGTCTCCACAGGCCGAGAGAGGCCGATGTTAATGGGGCGGGCCGACATGGGGCGGCCCAATCTGCAACGCAGTAGGGGTTCAAGCGAAAAAAGGAGGGGGGCGGGGGACGAGAAAGGACGCTTTGGATGGCTGAGAAGAGGAGTGAGGTCGAGACAGGAGGAAGCTCCGCAGAAGTATGGGGAGCTGTTAAAAGCAGAAACGTTATTAGATGCTAGAAAGCAGGCCGCAGGCCGGGGAAAGCAGGTTGCGGGCCGTTTCGCGGGGCTGGAGCTGCTTGAGAGCGATGGCGGCATGGGGGGCCGTGGCCACAATCCTCTGGGGTGGTAGTGGCTAGACAGATGGCGGAAAATATTATCAAGAAGCAAAGGTTATGAGAAAGAAATAGAGTATTAAAGGCTGTGGGGGAAGTGAGAAGATCATTTAGAGGATAGGGTTGAGAATGGTATGTTTAAGACAGAAGCTTTGTGGTTTGTAGGAGACTGCTTTATAAACGAAGGAGAATGAGGGCAGTAAGTATAGTAACGATAGATAGGAAGATGACAGTGAGGAGGAGTCTTTGTTTAAGGTTCCAATCGTCCGGCGCAACAGTGGCTAGGCCGATAGCGAGGGGTGTTGCTAAATAGACAATGGCTGCAAAGACAAAATCATCCTCTGTTTCCTTAAGAATAACTTTTCTTTAAATACTTAGTAGCATGCAATATTAGAAACTGTTTCCTAAAAGCAAGTTGGCAGGGGAGCTTGGTTGCTGTTAATCTTTCCTGTTATAAAATTACCTTTTATTATTATTATCATCAATTTAGTTTTATATATATATATTTAAGAATGACCTTTTGGAATTAGCCATTTAATACCTTAATGTAAACTATTGAAGATAAATTTTATCTTTACAGAACACATTCCCTTACGTAAAGTTATCACAATACCTTTTACACTTGCCGCATGCAAATTAAATTTCAAGAGTTTATGAAAAATTAGCCATCCTACTTTAGGACAAAATACGTCTTTTTGCAAAACTTATTACATTTCCGTTAGCATTTTTACAAACTTTTAACCTTTTTAATATTCATATAAGTTTTACATTCTTTATATTATCCTGTGAAGAAAAATAAGTTATTCATTTTAATCTAGGCAAGAACAACTTTTTATGAAGACGTACAGTTAATTTTGTTAATTAAGACTTACAATTTTTTTTTAAATTGTAGATATCTTATTAACATTTAAACTTATGTATTAATATAATAAACTTAAGTATTAATATAAGCGCTTATTTAATTTTTGGCCATTTGAATAGAGCTCTTTTAAAGATTTCTAGTAATTTATATTTACCATCCGGAGGTATCACAATATACGTTGACATTGAACGAACAGACAGACAAACACAGAACAATTACAACACATTAACAGAAATATATAATTTATTTACAGTTGACTCATAATTCTTACTTTCTTGGTATAGCTGCTTTTAAATCTTTTTTTATATAGCATATCATAGATTATACCCTTCAAGATTTCTTGTGGACTTCATGTTGCCTGTAATAAGCCAGGAGGGAATCTTTTACCTTCCTGCTCCACAGCAAAAGTGACCCTATCTATAAGGCGAGTATAGGTGTCCGGGTCCCAGAGCCGACACGTGGTAAGCCACGGATTAAAGGGGAGAAAAAGGTCCCAATATACTTGAAGCTGTTTGAAAGAGATCTTACACCGGTGAGTGTCTAGGAGACCGGCGAGAGCCCGAACTTGTGGGGCTCGCTTAGCAGATAGGATGTTACCCATTGCTAATGGCCTTTTGGAGCCGATAAGAAAAGGGGCCCTTACCTTGAGAGCGCGGCGATGGGAGCCGAGGTGCGCGGTGAGACGAGGGGTCGGAGCCGGTGGGGCTCCGACGGTGGTCGCGGGCCAAGAGAAGGCCCTGACGAGGGGAGGGCGGGACGACGAGCAGTGGAGCAAGGCAAAGGGGAGCAAGCGCAGAGGGGAGGAGGCAGAGGTGAAGGCAGGGGTGGAGGTGCTCAGGCACGTGCTCCTGAGAGTTTTATTGGCGCCTCTTAATCATAGCGGGTCGGTATAAGCCCCCGACATGGAAGGAGAAAGCCATCCAGCGATTATCCCAGACCGCCGTGGATCATATGAGGTAGCCAAGGTTCAGGAGCAGCAATGCAGAGCGAAAAGATAGGGGTGAGAAGAGAGGAGAGCGTAGGGCTATGGTAGGATTACTTCAGACGTGCAAGCGCGCGCTCCCGAGAAATCCAAGGCTCCTCTTAATCATAGCGGGTCGGTATAAGCCCCCGACATGGAAGGAGAAAGCCATCCAGCGATTATCCCAGACCGCCGTGGATCATATGAGGTAGCCAAGGCTCAGGTAGCAGCAATGTTGCATGAGAGAAGTCCCAAGGTGAGAAGAGAGGAGGGGGTAGGGCTGTGGTAGGATTACTTCAGACGTGCAAGCGCACGCTCCCGAGAAATCCAAGGCGCCTCTTAATCATAGCGGGTCGGTATAAGCCCCCGACATGGAAGGAGAAAGCCATCCAGCGATTCTCCCAGACCGCCGTGGATTGTATGAGGTAGCCAAGGCTCAGGTAGCAGCAATGTTGCACGAGAGAAGTCCCAAGGTGAGAAGAGAGGAGGGCGTAGGGCTGTGGTAGGATTACTTCAGACGTGCAAGCGCGTGCTCCCGAGAAATCCAAGGCTCCTCTTAATCATAGCGGGTCGGTATAAGCCCCCGACATGGAAGGAGAAAGCCATCCAGCGATTCTCCCAGACCGCCGTGGATCGTATGAGGTAGCCAAGGCTCAGGTAGCAGCAATGTTGCACGAGAGAAGTCCCAAGGTGAGAAGAGAGGAGGGGGGGAGGGGCTGCCAGGTTATGGAGTGAGGCTGTGGTGGAGTTGCCTTGCCCCACGTTGGGCGCCAAATGCGGCGGCTTGCTCGGTCGGTAGAGGTGGGGTCTGGCTGCGGACGAGGGGTCGGTCCAGCTCTGGACGAGGGGTCGGTCCCGCTTGGGACGAGGGGTCGGTCCCACTTGGGACGAGGGGTCGGTCCGGCAGCAGACGAGGGATCGGTCTCACAAGGGGTTGCGCGGTTCGGCTGACGGGGTCGCCCGGCGAAGCCGGCGACGAAGCGGTCGCCCGGAGAAGCAGGCGACGAAGGGGTCGCCCGGAGAAGCAGGCGACGAACTGGGGACAAGGGAGGCCAGGCCCTTGTCGGGGGCTCTCAGGACTGGAGGGCACACGGCAGAAGAACTACCACGGAGACAAGGTAAACACGCAAGTCCACTTTACTGAGGGAGAGGCAACAGTTTTATAGGGGCTGGGGAAGGCTGATTGGTCAAAGCCACGCCCTGTTCTGATTGGTTGCCGGCGAAAGGTCAGTGGGCGGTACTGGACGGGGGAGGGGTGGTGGTTAGAGATTGGCTGTCGCTGTTGCTGGGGGAAGGGGCAGGGTTTAGGGATTGGTGGCTGCTGTCGCTGGGGTGGAGGGCAGACTTGAGTTTCCCGCCCACGCCTGGCTGTTGCTGCTGTCGGGGGAAGGGAAAAGGGCGGGCTGGATTTTTCCGCCCACACCTGGCTGTTGCTGCTGTCGGGGGAGGGGAAAAGGGCAGACTGGATTTTTCCGCCTACGCCTGGCTGTTGCTGCTGTCGGGGGAGGGGAAAAGGGCAGACTGGAATCTTCCGCCCTGGGCCTGCGCAGGGAGAAAGAAGAAGAAGGGTGCTGCCCCACAAGGCATTGTGTGGCGCTATCCGGGAGGAGGGGCGGCCGCGGAAGCATGGCTGCCGAGAAGGGGAGACCCGAGGGCACTCTGCGCCCATGCCGAGCTTCCTTCAGGGGTGGCGGTGAGTCCGACCAGCCACCCTATTATGGGGGCAGCGGCTTGGCCTGCCGCGGCCGCTCCCCTGCCAGGCCAGCAAACCACACTTCAGCCTGAGGGGTGACCGCAGAATATGCTGGCACTCTTTCTGATTTAAGTGCTCTTGGACCTGTTATTTCTTTGCTTTAAAAAAGTCCCCCTTCTTTATTTTAACTTTTTAAATTTTAATCACTAAAACTGGGTACATCACCTGCCTGCAGAAGTAGGCTGCAGGGTGAATGATGAACACCAGCAGCCTGAGAAGCTCCTTAGGGGCGTAAAGAGAAGGCTGTCTTTCCTCAGGTGTTTTGTTGTTGTTGCTGCTGTTTCATTTCTTTTGTGGTGTTCCCCTCTCTTTGTCCCCCCAATTTTACTTTTACTGATTTTTTTCTACCTACATAATTTCTTTTCTTTCCTTCATTTATCTATCTTCCGTTTTTCTGTTCTTTTTCATGCACCTTGCCTATTTTGCTTGGTCTTCAATTTTTAAAAAAATTTTATTTATTTTTCACACTGTTTTTCCGTTTTCTTTCCTTATTTTTTTTTTTTAAATTTTGCTTTCCTTTTCACCTCTCTACTCATCATTCCAGGCTTTTAGTTCATTATTTTTCTCTAGTTTTTCTCATTTCATTTTTTTATTCCACTTTTTAAAACTTATTCCACTGTCCTTAAGATTTTTTACTCATGTGGAGTATTTATTTTCCTAGGTCTTGTATGACCCCTATTCTACTTTTTATTATTATTACTGCTATTATTATTATTTTCCTCTTCTTACCTCTTTCCTTTCCTCTGGTCACATTTTTTTCAAGACAACACAGACAAGGAAATACAATAAGAGGAATGAAGTGTCAAAGTGAAAACATACAACATGCAAAAACAATAACAAAATAAAACACTAGAGCAGAAAGAGAAGCTAACCAACTGAATAAACCCATCAAGATAAACAGATGCCTAGACACCAACAAAAAATTATGGCCCATACTAAGAAATAGGAAGACATGGCCCAGTCTAATGAACAAATTGAAAAAAAGGAGGAAATACAGAACATGGAACTAATCAAAGATGTCCAAATATCAAGAGTCAACTTAATGAAGTGAAGGAAGAGATTGAGGACATTAAACAGAAACAGGGGGAAGTAGATTTGGCTCAAAAGATACAGTGTCTGCCTACTACATGGGAGGTCCAAATTTCAAACCCAGGGCCTCCTGACCCATAGGATGAGCTGGCCCATGTGCAGTGCTGATGTGTGCAATGAGTGCCATGCCACACAGGGGTGTCCCCTGCATAGGGGAGCCCCATGCACAAGGAGTGTGCCCCATAAGGAGAGTTGCCCAGTGCGAAAAAGTGCAGCATGCCCAGGATGGCACCACACACACAGGTGATGCAGCAAGATGATGCAACAAAAAGACACAGATTGCCAGTGCCACTGACAAGAATACAAGTGGACATAGAAGAACACACAGCAAATAGACACAGAGAGGAGATAAACTTGGGGGAGGGGAGGAAGGGGAGAAAAATAAATAAAAAATAAATCTTAAAAAAAGATACTGGGAGAACATACTGAAGAAATTGAAAACATACATACATAAAAAGATAATGGATATGATGGTGATTAATGGCACAATGCAGGAAATCAAAAATACACTGAAAGCACAAAACAGCAGATGTGAACAGACAGAGGAAAGAATCAATGATGAGGAAGGCAGTACATCTGAAATCAGATAGCAAAACAGAAGGATGAAAAGACAGAAAAAATCCAGCAGGGACTTAAGGATTTGAATTGCAGAAACATATGCACTGTAGGCAACCCATAGGGAAAAGAGAAGGAAAAGGGGACAGAAGGAATGCTGGAGGAAATGATGGCTGAAAACTTCCCAACCCTACTGAGGGAAAGGGATGTACATGTCCAGGAAGTACAGCACGACCCAAAAAGTATAAATCCCAACACCTCTACCCAAGACATATAATTGTCAAATTGTCCAATGCTCATGACAAAGAGAGAATACTGAAAGTAGCAAGAGAAAAGAGATCCATCACATACAAGGGAAGCTCAAAAAGAGTAAGTGCTGATTTCCCATCTGAAACCATACAGGCAAGAAAGCAGTGGTATGACAGAGTTAAGGTGCTAAAAGAAAAAACTTCCTGCCAAAAATTCTCTATCCAGCAAATCTGGCATTCAAAAAATGAAGGAGACTGCAATATACTAACAGATGAAGAGAAATTAACAGCATTTGTCAATAAGAAACCTGCCATTCAAGAAATACTAAATGGAGAGAAGTGGACTTGGCCTAGGGGATAAGGTGTCCGTCTACCACATGGGAGGTCCAAGGTTCAAACCCCAGGTCTCCTTGACCTGTGTGGAGCTGACCCACATGCAGTGACACTATATATTAAAAAAAGGAGAAATCTATCGAGAAGAAAGAACAATCATAAATATTTATGCACCAAACCAGGGAATCTCAAAATACATGAGACAAACAAGGGAAATAACTAAGTGGGGATATACATGCCTCTATAATTACTCTGGGGAATTTTAATATACCATTATCACCATTAGGCAGAATATCTCAATGAGAATCAATAAAGAAGCAAAGACCCTAAATAATACATTAGAGGACCTGGACCTAATTGACATACACATAACAATACACTCAAATACTGTGCAATATACAATCTTTCTGAGAGCACATGGATCATTCTCCAGGATAGACCATATGCTAGGCCACAGAACAGCTCTCAATGAATTTGGAAAGACTGATCACAGAGGACTGAAGATGGAAATCAGCAAGGGGCAGAGAAGCAGGTTAGGCATAAAAACATAGAAGTTAAATAATATACTCTTAGACAATCAGTGGGTCAAAGAGAAATTTGCAAAGAAATCAGTAACTACCTTGAAATGAATGAAAAAATAATACAACATAGCATAACCTATGGGATGCAGCAAAGCTGTACTGAGAGGAAAATTCACAGCCATAAATGCTGATCTTAAAAAGAAAGTGCTAAAATCAAAGACCTAACTGCACACCTGGAGGAACTAGAAAAAGAACAACAAGCTAACCCCAAAGAAAGTACAATGGAGGAAATAACAAAGATTACTGCAGAACTAAATGAAATTGAAAATTAGAAAGGACTAGAAAAAAATAAAACCAAATGCTGGTTCTTAGAGATCAATAAAATTGACAAACCCTTAGCTACACTAACAAAGAAAAAAAAGGAAGATGCAAATACATAAAATAAGAAATGAGGAAAGGGAAATCACCACTGACCCCACAGAAATAAAGTGTATCATAAGAGAATACTTTGAAAAATTATATGCCAAAAAGAATAATTTAGAGGAAATGAGCAAATTCCTAGAAACACACAGGTAGCCTACACTGGTGAAAGAAGAAAAATGAACTAAATAGACCAATCACAGGTAAAGAAATAGAATCAGTCATCAAAAACCTCCCAACTAAGAAGAGCCCAGGAGCAGACAGTTTCACATGTGAATTCTACCAAACATTCCAGAAAAAACTAACACCAATCTTGCTTAAACTCTTCCAAAAAAATAGAAGTAGAAGGAACATCACCTACCTCAGTCTAGGATGGCAACATTACCCTAATACCAAACCCAAAGATGGTACAAGAAAGGAAAATTACAGACCAATCTCTAATGAACCAGATGCTAAAATCCTTAACAAAATACTTGCTAATCATATTGAACAACACATCAAGCAAATTACACACCATGACTAAATGGGTTTCATCCTGGGTATGCAATGAGCATTAAATATAAGAAAATTAATCAATAAAATATACCATCTAAAGAGATCAAAGGAAAAAAAAAACACATGATCATCTCTACAGATGCAGGAAAAGCATTTGACAAAACACACCCTTTCCTGATTAAAACACTCCAAAAGATAGGAATAGAAGGAAACTTCCTCAACATAATGTAAGGTATTTATGAAAAACCCACAGCTAAATCATAGACAATCATGAACTCCTAAAAGGTTTCCATCTAAGATTGGATATAAGAGAAGGATGTCCACTGTCACTGCTCTTATTTAACATTGTGTTACAAGTACTTGCATGAGCACTGAGGCCAGAAAAAGATTTAAAAGGCATCAACACTACCAAGTACCAGCTGATGGTGTAACTAGAAAATGACCTTGAATTAAAGGTTCAATGCAGACCAGCAGAATATCCCTGTCTACATATAAAAACAGGAGTTAAACACTCAGCTAAGATGGAGTTGAAGAAGGACAACCACCACACCATGGAGCCTAGAGTGATTACAACTGAAAATGGGAGGATTGCATCCAGCATCCATGTGGAATCTGAGCCTCCTCTTGACATAGAGGTGCAATGAACACAACCAATCCAATGTCCACATAGAAGAGGTGGCATTGGATTGGGAAAAGTGGACATGGTGGACGATGGGTATGGGGAAAGGCAGGAAGAGATGAGAGGTGGAGGCGTCTTTGGGACATGGAGCTGCCCTGGATGGTGCTTCAGAGGTAATCACCGGACATTGTAAATCCTCACAGGGCCCACTGGATGGAATGGAGGAGAGTATGGGCCATGATGTGGACCATTGACTATGAGGTGCAGAGGTACCCAAAGATGTACTTACCAAATCCAATGGATGTGTCATGATGATGGGAACGAGTGTTGTTGGGGGGGAGAGGGGGGGTGGGGGGTGGGGCTGAATGGGACCTCACATATATATTTTTAATGTAATATTATTACAAAGTCAATTAAAAAAATAAAAAATAAAAAATAAAAACAGGAGTTAAAAATGCTGTTTGACCTAAAGGGGGAAATGGAAAGGACAAATGAGTTTATATGGCTATGAGTCTCTAAAAAAGAGTCTGGAGGTTGTCAGAAGCATTGTCCTTATGCACACCTGAGCAGAGTCTCAGAGACAGATAAAGTAGATACAACCACAGGTATTGGTTCTTTTGAGGGCTAAAGAGACCCACAGGTTCTATGGTCATGGCAGATGGAGTTCACTGCCATGTCAGTTGGCCCTTCTTTGGAGCTGGTGTTTCTGCGCGATGAAGCTGGACTCAGATGGGATCTCTTTTCACAGCCTTTCATGCTACTTTACTGGAATTGCAGTTGTGCTGGGGTTTAAGATATATCTAGGGGATTTGAATCTCAGGACTGACAATATGATAGCCAGGCCCTGAGCCTCAACAGACTTCAGCTCCTACACTCTGATTTATTGGACTTACCCCACTCAGCTAACATGGAGTTGAAGAATGTCAACCACCACACCATGGAGCCAAGAGTGCCTACAACTGAGAGCAGGAGGATTGCATCCAGTATCGATGTGGAATCTGGGCCCCCTCTTGACATAGATGTGGAATGGACACAACCAAGCCAAGGTCCACAGGAAGGAGGAATACAGTAAGGATTAGAGTGGACTTAATGATACTCTATTCATGAACTATTGTGGTTAATAATCGAGAAAATGTGGCAGTGGTGTAGAAAAAGTTGCCATGGTGGCTGCTGGGTGTGGGGAATTGGAGGAAGAGATGAGATGTGGAGGCATTTTTGGGACTTGGAGTTGTCCTGGGTGGTGCTGCAGGGACAATTGCCAGACATTGTATGTCTTCCCATGGCCCACTGGATGGAACGTGGGAGAGTGTGGGCTATGGTGTGGACCATTGGCCATGGGGTGCAGTGATGCCCAGAGATGTACTCGCCAGATGCAATGGATGTGTCATGATGATGGGGGAAAGTGTTACTGTGGGGGGAGTGGTGGGGTGGGGGCGGTGTGGGTGAATGGGGACCTCATATTTTTTTAATGTAATATTTTTTTAAAAAATGAATAAATAAATTAAACTGAAAAAAAAAAGGCATCAAAATTGGAAAGGAAGAAGTAAAAAGGGGTGGCAGACTTGGCCCAGTGGTTAGGGCATCCATCTACCACATAGGAGGTCCGAAGTTCAAACCCCGGGCCTCCTTGACCAGTGTGGAGCTGGCCCATGCACAGTGCTGATACACGCAAGGAGTGCCATGCCATGCAGGGGTGTCCCAGTGTACGGAAGCCCCACGTGCAAGGAGTACCCCCCATAAGGAGAGCCACCCAGCGTGAAAGAAAGTGCAGCCTGCCCAGGAATGGTGCCACACATATGGAGAGCTGACACAACAAGATGACACAACAAAAAGACACACAGATTCCCATGCCATTGACAACAGAAGCGGACAAAGAAGACGATGCAACAAATAGACACAGAGAACAGACAATTGGGGTCCGGGAAGGGGGGAAGGGGAGAGAAATAAATAAATAAATATTTTTTAAAAAGTAAAAGCTTCACTATGAAAAAAATACATTTCACTGTGTACAGACGACATGATCCTATACATAGAAAGCCCTCAGAAACAAAGCTTCTAGAATTTATAAATGAGTTCAGTAAAGTCAAAGGTTATAAGAACAATGCAAAAAAATAAGTAGCATTCCTCTACACCAATAATGAGCAATCTGATAAGGAAATCAAGAAAAAAATACCATTTACAATAGAAACTTAAAAAAATCAAATATCTAGAAATAATTTAACTAAAGAAGTAATTGACTTATACGTAGACAACTACAAAGAACTGTTAAAGAAAATCAAAGAAGACTTAAATAAATGGAAGAATATTCCCTGCTCATGGATAAGAAGACTAAATATCATTAAGATATCTGTCCTACCCAAACTAATCTACAGATTTAACACAATCCCAATAAAAATCAACACAGTGTTTTTTTAATGAATTGGAAAGACTTACTATGAAATTTATTTGGAAGGGCAAGAGTCCCTAAATATTCAGACATACTGACAAAGTAAAATGAAATTAGAGGAATCACACTACCTGACTTTAAGGCATACTACAAAGCTACAGTGGTCAAAATTGCATGGTACTGGCACAAGAACAGACTTAATAACTAATAGAACTGAACTGAGAGTTCTGATATAGATCATGGCATATACAGTCATTTGATCCTCAGCAAAGCCACCAAGCCCACTCAAGTGGGAGAGAATGGCCTCTTCAACAAATGGTGCTTGGACACTGAATATGAATATCCAAAAGAATATCCATCTCACACCTTATACAAAAACTAAAGATGGATCAAAGATCTAATTATAAGAGCCAAGGCCATAAAGACCTTGGAAGGTAAGTAGGGAAGCATCTATAAGACCTTGTAATAGGAAATGTCTTCATGAATTTCAAACCCAAAACATGAGAAGCAAAAGAAAAAAATAGATAAATGGGACCTCCTCAAAATTAAAACCATTTGCACCAGAAAGGAGTTTGTGATGAAAGTGAAAAGACAACCTCAACAATGGTAGAAAGTATTTGGTAACCAAATATCTGATAGGAGCCTAATATCCAGCATATGTAAAGAAATCCTATATCTCAAAAGTAAAAAGACAAACAACCCATTTTAAAAATGGACAAGTGATTTGAACAGACACTTCTCCAAAGAAGCAATACAAAAGGCTAAAAAGCATATGAAAAGATGCTTAACATCACTAGCAATTAGGGAAATGCAAATCGAAACTACAATGAGATACCATCTTACTTCCATCAACTGGTGGATATTAGAGAAATCAGAGGACTAAGGTGTTGGAGAGGATGCAGAGTAATGGATGCCCTCATCTACTGCTGGTGGGAATGTAGAATGGCCCAGCCATTTTGGATGACAGCTTGGGATTTCCTCAAAAAACTAACTGTAGTTCTGTCATGAGACCCATCAATTCCACTGCTGGGTATATATCCAGAAGAACTGAAAACAAAAGACAAGAACTGATTATGCACAACAATGTTCACAGCAGCATTATTCACTATTGCCAAACTGGAATCAACCCAAATGCCCATTAAGAGATGAATGGATAATCAAAATATAGTCTATACATACAATGGAATATTATTCAACTGTAAGAAGGAATACAGTACAACACATGGGATAACATGAATGAATCTGAAGGGCCTTATGTTGAATGAAGCAAGCCAGGCATTGAAGGACAAATATTACATGACCTCTTTGATAAGAATTAAGTTAAGTGAGCCAACTCAGGGAGCTAGAGTCTGGAAGATAGGTTTACAGGAAATAGAAAGGGAGAAGAAGATTGTGACCCAATGCCCATAGGGGTGAAATCTATGATAAGGTGTGAGTAGTTGTGCAGTAAAGGGATATGACAGGGGTGTAGGGATATTATTGGGTTGGGTGATACAAGCTTGACAGGGAGCTAGGGTAAGGAGGATGGGTTGGATGGTCCATGGAAATGGGGGAAGGGTTGGGGAAGGTAGCAGGTAAACACTGGGGATTGGCGCAGGTAAACACTGTGGATTGGCAGGTATGTGGTTGAGACTACAATGCTGAGAAAATTGTTTTGGCAATATGACAAGGAAGGGCTACTGGTTTAGGGTGCTGGACAGAGGTACATTTGGGACAGGGCATACCTGAGTACTCTTCTAGAGAAGGTGTAAGTGATGATTTTGTCATAGTGTGTTGGATCAGTGGAGGGAGACCCACATAATGAGTGGAAAGGAGTTAAACTCCCATACAGGGGAGTCTTGATATGTTCTCAAACACAGTAGAGGGTTTCTCTGGAGAGTATGGGTGGTTCCTAATAGGGGAGGACAGACTACTGTGTCAAGCCATCAGCATTGTTGCAAGAATTATGAATCTTGTCCTTCAAGGAGTGAAGCCTGGTGGTAACAGTGGGTCCTGAGGGGAGGGAGAGGGAGGAAAGGGATCAATGGAAGAGTAGGTATTTAGGGGGCAAAGGAAGTGTTCTGTATGATCTTGCAATGATGGATATAGGCCATGTTAAATTTCATCAAAAATGCATAAAGGTATATGGTCTAAAATGTAAACCATAATAGAAACCACTGACCATAGTTTGCAGCTATGTTTTAATATTTGTACATCAGTTGCAACAAATGTACCATCCATATGTAAAAAAGGTTCTTAAAAAGGAAAGGTGAAAAGGGGGGGGATGTTGGGTATATGGGAGTCCCCTATATTCTGTATGACTTTACTGTAACCTAAAACTTCTTTGAAGACAAAATGAAAAAGGTAAAATGCTGGGGAAGTAATGGAAGAATATGTAACCGTACATATAGGACAACATATATTACAGTGATGAAAGCCAAAACTTAATTTTTAAACTATTTTTTGTTTTTTAAATACCCCTTTTTTAACCCTATTTTAGTTTTTGTTTTCTTAAATTATTATGTATTTTATTTCTGATGTTTAAACCTTTCATTATTATTTCATTTTCCTATTAAGCAAATTTGAAAATATTCTTGGCTTCATTTTTGAAGAAGTTTTAGATCACAAAAAGGTTACAACTATGGTAGGGGAGGACCATTGGTGTGGGGTGTCTGTGATGGGGGATACATGGAAGGAAGTTCATGTGGGGATATATACAAGGTATATAAATATGTTCAAATGTTCATGGGGCATTGCCACAGTGGGTAGAGATTCACACAATAACTGAAAGAATATTGTAGTCCTATCCTTGGGAGCTCTGCCACATTCTCTAATGCTACAGCAACAATCCCCCAAGGAGCAAGGACTAGTGAAAAAGGATGGCCCATTGATATACACTTGAGATTGATGACTATGTTTATGTACTTTTTGCTCTTAAATTTGTAACTTAGCCTAGTGATGTAGGATACCTAAGAGTTATTTCCTGAGAGCCTCCATGTTACTCAAATGTGGCCTCTCCCTAAGCCAAACTCAGCATATAAATGCATTACTTTCTCCCCCAATGTGGGACATGACTCCCAGGAATGAGACTGGACACTGAACTAAAGGGGGGGAAGGTAAAGATACATGAGTTTATATGGCTAAGAGACTTCAAAGTAAGCCAGGAGGCCATCAGAGATTTATGCTTAAAATGTCTCTGCAGGATGTCATAGACTGCCAAAGCAGATGCTACCACAAATAGTGGGACACTTGAAGGATCCAGAGATACCCAGCTCATATGTTCAGGGCAGATAGCTCCAGAGATTGATGCCTGGCCACTGGGTTCTCCTTTGGAGTTTGTGCTCCCGAGTATGACAGAGTTGGACTCAAATGTGACTTCTCTACACATGCCTCTTCTATCTCTTTTATTTGAACCTATAGTTGATGCTGGAATTGGTAGGTGTACATCCAAAAGACTTCAATCTCTGGATGGTTCATGTGTCAGCTGGGCCCTGAGACTCAGTGGAGGTGTAACACCTACTCTCCAGTTCATTGGCCTCACCCAGGACAACTAACAAGGAGGTGAGGATGGACAACCACCATACCAAGGAACTGAGAAAGTCAACAACTGCTAGCAAGAAAGTCTCATCTATTAGCCAAATAAGTTCAAAGTCACCTCTCAGGTAGAGTAGGCATCACCATTCCAGAATCCTCAGGATTGGGGAATAAAATATAGATTATTGTGGACTTACTGGTGTTCTACTATAGACATACTGTGGTTCTATCAATGAAAAAACTATTCATCGATGTGGAGACAATGGCCACTGGTGGTGCTGAAGTCAGGGAGAGGGAAAAAGAGATATAATATGGGGGCATTTCAGGACTTGGAATAGACCTGAATGACATTGCAATGACAGATACAGGCTGTAGCATTTTGATATTATGGATGAATTCCAAAAAGAAATATTGGATTATGTATGTAAACTGATCTTTTTTGGGGGGCATATTAAATTATGTTGGATTCATAGGTTTACTTGGTTAGGTAATTATGTTAATCACTTGTGCCAGAAGGGCATTACGTCCCCACCCTTTGATGAGCAGGGACACACAGATAAAAGGCAAGGCAAAGGACAGAGTTAAGGGTTCTTAATGTTGTAGTTTTGATGTTGGAGTTTGATGCTGAAGCTAGTGCCCTGGGAAGCAAGGAACCCTGAACCCAGAGAAAAGCAATACCCTGGAAGGGAAGAAACACAGGAAGCCTGAACCCTTGCAGATGTCAGCAGCCATCTTGCTCCAACATGTGAAAATAGACTTTGGTGAGGAAGTAACTTATGCTTTATGGTCTGCTATCTATAAGCTCCTACCCCAAATAAATACCCTTTGTTAAAAAAACAATTTCTGGTATTTTACATCAGTACCCCTTTGCCTGATTAATACACAGGCCATTATATATTCTGCCATAACCTACAGAATTGTGTGTGACAGAGTGTAAACTACAATGTAAACTATAACCCATGCTTAGTTGCAATGCTTCAAAATCTGTTCATCAATTATAATGAATTTAGCACACTAGTGCAAGAAGTTGGTAATGTTGGGAACAGTGGAAGGTGTAGGGAGTAGGGCATATGGGAATCTCTCATATTTTTTAATGTAACATTTTATGTAATCTAAGGATCTTTTAAAAATAAATTTATAAAGGACACAAAGGCCTCTGAGCTGACACAAAGGGGTATCCAGGGATCTACCATCCCAAGAAAGGGGAGAGAGAGGGGCACTGCCTAAGGCTGATAGCTTCTGACCCACAGTTCTGGTCTGCTGTGTCCCACCAGCCCTTCCAGGCTGAGTGGGGCCACACTGTTGTCTACCTTAGGACACTAAACAGGACTGGAGAAATCCAACATTCTCAATCTCCCTCTCTTATAGCTGGCACTGACTGTTGAGGATGTACCTTCCCAGAAACAGGGAAGAGAGGGACAAGATCTAAAGCTGACTCGGGTTTTGACCCACAAATTTGGTCTGTTGTGTCCAACGGGCCCTTCCAGGCCAGGGAGGCCTTGCCATTGTTTGCCTTAGGAGGCTGCAAGAGAGTAAAGTAATCTGACCCTCTCATTCTCTTCTATGAATGGGGACTGATTGTTGAAGATGCAGAAGGGAGTGGAATTATTTCTAACCCAGAAAATGGGATGAGGCTGCCAGAGAAGGCTAGAGACTTTTTTATAAGAAAGTTCAAATTACAAGGCTCTTAGGCCCCAGGCAGGACCCTTTCAGATTGATCCAGGCTGTGTTACAGCAAAAACACTCTAAACATGCATTGAACTGAGAGGACTGTCAAAGAGTGCCATCTGTTGGCAGAACTAGTTAGTACATATGAGAAAATGAAAAATAAATGAGGCATTTTCTGACCTTTATAGTTTGCCTCCCAAGGCCCTAGGAAGTAGGTCTGCAACCCATTACTGGGTGCAGAGCACACCTTTGAGCAACTAACAGGGACAACCCTAATGATTCAGGTTGCATCAAGAATCAAAGAGCAACAGTAACACACAGCCTCCTGCCACTAAATCCCAATAAAAGACAAAGAAATTGAGCATCTGAGTAAACTACATACTAATCAGGTGCCTAGACATCAGCAAAAATTTATGAGCCAGAATAAGAAAATGGAAGGCATAGCCCAGGAAAAGGAATATATCAAAGTCCCAGAAGAGATGCAGGATTGGAGAGAACTAATTAATGAGATGTGTATCAATTTCCAAAATTAAATTCATGAGTTGAAAGACAATGTGGCTAAAGGGATGAATGACATCAAGAAGACGTTGAGCAAGCAAAAAACAGAATTTGAAATGTGGAACAGAAAAGCAACAGAGCTCATGGGAATGAAAGACACAAGAGGCAACATCAAAAACACATTAAAGGTCTACAACAATTTCAGGCAGACTTGAAAGGACAGAAGAAAGTATAAGTGATACCAAAGACAAAACAGCTGAAACTGAAGAGAGAAAAGAACAGAGGGAGGAAAAAAATGGAAAAAAAAATTGAGCAGAGGCTCAGGGAGATGAATGACAACAGAAAACACAACAACATACATGTCATGGGAGCTCCAGAAAGAGAAGAGAAGGGAAAAGGGTTAGAAAGAGTATTTAAGGGAATAGTTAAAATTTCCCCATGCTCACTAAAGGAATGACCCTGCATGTCTAAGAAGCCCACCTTATCCTAATCGGAATAAATCCAAATAGACATACTCCAAAAGATATATTATTCAGAATGTCACATGTCAAAGATAAAGAGAAAATTCTGATAGCAGTAAGGGAAGCAAATCATCACATACAAGGGATGCCCAGTAATAGTGTGGATTTCTCATCAGAAACCATGGAGGTGAGAAGACAGTGGTATGATGCAATAATGAGACTGAAAGAGAAAAACTGCCAGCCATGAATTCTGCACCCAGCAAAACTGTCCTCCAAATATGAAGGTGAGTATAAAATATCCACAAACAGAAACTAAAAGAGTTTGTAAAAAAGAACCCAAATTGCAGGAAATAATAAAGAAGCCATAGAGCCTGAAAGAAAAAGAAGAGAAAGGCCTGGAGGAGAGTAGAGAAAAAAAGAAGAGCAGAAAGGATAACCAAGAGAAAAAAGACAGACCAAAATATGACATGACACATGAAAACCAAAGAATAAAATGTAGGAAGTAAACAATGCATTTACAGTCCTATCATTGATTGTTAATGGATTAAACGCACCAAACAAAAGATATAGATTGACAGGATGGATAATAAACACATGAGCCATCCATATGCTGCTTACAAGAGACCCACCTTTGACTCACAGATACAAACCAGCTATAAGTAAAAAGTTGGAAAAAGATACTCCATGCAAATAGTAACCAAAAAAGAGCAGGGACAGCTATACTATTATTGGACAAAGCAGACTTGAAGTGAAAAAAAGTTATGAGTCAGAGAAGGCCATTATATATTAATTAAAAGGACAACCCACCAGGAAGATATATTTATGCACCTAACCATGGTGCCCCAAAATACATAAGACAAACACTGTCAAAACTGAAGGGAGAAACAGGCATCTGTACAATAATCACTGGAGACTCTAATACACCACTCACATTATGAGACAGAACAACTGCACAGAAGATCAACAAGGAAACAGAGAACTTAAAGAACAATAAATGAGTTAGACTAACAGACACACAGAATGCTGCATCCAAACACAGCAGGTTATATATTCTTTCCACGTGCCCATGGATCCTTCACCAGGATACACCACATGTAGGGCACACTGCAGGTCTCAATACATATGAAAAGACTGAAATTACACATAGCACCTTCTTAGATCATAATGGAACTAAATTGGAAATCAAGAATAGACAGGAAAAAGATAACGTTGCAACTGTGTGGAGTCTAAACTACACACTCTTAAATGATCAGTAGATCAAAGAAGAAATTGCAAGTGAAATCAGTAAACATATAGACAAATGAAAATGAGAACACAAATTACCAAAACTTAAGGGATACAGCAAAGCCAGTCTGGAGAGGGAAATTTATAGCCCTAAACACCTATATTAAAAACGAAGAAAGCACTAAACTCAAAGACTTAACTGAACACCTAGAGAAATTGGAAAAAGAACAGCAAACCAATCCTCAAAGCAAACAGAAGGAAAGAAATAATAAAGATTAGAGCAGAAATAAATGAAATTGAGAACAACAACAACAACAAAAAATAGATAAAATCAAAACCAAAAGCTGGTCCTTTGAGAAGATCAGTAAAATTGACAAATTGCTAGCAAGATTAACAAAGGAGAAAAATAGGCAAATAAATACAATCAGAAATGAAAGGAGGGAAGTAATGACTGACCACACAGAAATAAAAAGAATCAAAAGACGATATTATGAGAAACTGTATGCCAACAATGACAACCTAGGAATGGGAAAATTCCTAGAAAGGCACAACCAACCTACACTGACACTACAAGAAATACAAGAATTAACAAACCAACCACATTTAAAGAGACTGAATCCATCATCAAACACCTCCCAACAAGGAAAAGCTCAGGGCCATATGACTTCAGAGATAAATTCAATGAAACATTTCAAAAAGAATTAACAACAATCCTGTTTAAACTCTTCCAACATGATGAAGAGGAGGGAAAATTACCCCACTCTTTTTATGAAGCCAGCATCTCCCTAACACCAAAGCCAGATAA